>NC_092874.1:469603556-469908278 GCF_028372415.1 Notamacropus eugenii | reverse complement strand
AGGAGAAGGAGAAGGAGAAGAAAAAGGAGAAGGAGAAGTAGGAGGAGGAGAAGAAGAGACAGAAAGAAGAGGGAGAGAGAGGGGGAGGGAAAGAGGGAGAGAAAGTGGGGGTGACATACAGAGAGAGAGAGAGAGAGAGAGAGAGAGAGAGAGAGAGAGAGAGAGAGAGAGAGAGAGAGAGAGAGAGAGAAAGAGAAAATGTGGCATAATTAATTATTCCATTTATTCTTAGGTTCTAGAATTCTTCTGAAAATATGTTCACTGAGTACAGTGGAAAGAACATCGTCTCTGAAGTTGAATGACTTAGACTCAGACCTCAGTTCTGATGCTCACTATCAGGCCATGGGCAAATCACTTACCCTGCTGGGCCTCAGTTTCCTCATCTGTAAAACTGAGCATGTTGGACTAGAAGATCTCTCAGTCCCTTATAGCTCTAACTCTAGGCTCCCAAGAATACCTGTTATTATAGGATCTGAAGCATATTAGTAAAATGAGACTCAGTCTCCTTAAGCAGAGCAAAGATTTAGGGGACATTGAGAATCTTCCCTAAGATCCTAAGCAGCTAGTAACCACAACAACTCTAGCTAGCATTTACATTGTGCTGTACTCTTTGAAAAGCATTTTCCATCTACTATCTCATTTGATCCTCACAATAATAGGTGCTATTATTATTCCCATTTTATAGATGAGGAAACCGATGCAAACAGAGGTTAAGTGACTTGCCCAGGTTCACACAGCTAGTAAGTATCTGAGACTGAATTTGAACTCAGATCTTCTCTCCTGAGTCTAGTACTTTAGACATGGTGACACCTAGGTTCAAATCCTGTTCTGTATACTTAGTGGCTGTGTGACTTTGACCAAGCCACTTAAACCCTCGATGGATCACAGTTTCTTCATCTGTATAAGGGGGATAACATCTACCCTTTGCAGGGTTGTTGTGGGAATGCTGAAGCATAGTATATATTTGCCCCCTTCAAAATAGAAGTGTGAGCTTTTATCATCATCCTCCTCCTCCTCCTCCTCATCGTCGTCGTCGTCTTTGCCTTTGAGTTTCTATTTCGGAAGAGTAGAGGTGTTAGGGATGACAACTGGATGGGTTATTGGAAAGAAATCAGTTCAGCCCTGTGAGAAGTTCCAGCTCAGCATGAGCTCCAGGATAGGAGCACAGATTGAGCGAATCTTCCTTCCCTTCCCTCCCCCGCCCCCAACTTTCGGCATTATTTACGGCTAAGGACTGGACAGCAGGTGCCCTTCTCTCTCAGCTTTCGGGAAAGCTTTCCTTAGCTTCCCAGGGGTAGGTTTGGGGAAATTGGAGAACATTATATTAATAAAATAACTGGTCCCACTAGACTGATGTTCTTTTTAAAGATCCATCACAAGGGCGTGGTTTAGCACTGAAAAATATAATGCATTTCTGGATTACAACTGACATAATCCTTTTGGAGAGCCTAGCTGGGGAAAACCCAAATGTCCATAGTCAAGCACGGGGAAGTACCCTTGGAAACACTAATAAAACTCAAGACCTTTCACAGATGTGGTTTATCTCTCAGTTTATCTACATTACAAGATGTCAGCTTTGGCTGAGGACCCAGCAACCATGGTGTCCCAGAAGGCAGAGCCAGGACTGGTGGCAGGAGGATTAATGAGAGGAAAACTGTCCAAAGAATCAGAGATACTCCAGGGTGCAACGAGTTTTCCTGGGAGAGGCAGGACTCCTCCATCCCTCTCTTTGCCTCCTCACGTCCCCTGTGTCTCATTCAGATTATTCAGGCAAAGGCTGGGAAATCTCTCACTGGTGTTCTGCAGAAGGAACTCTTGTTCCCAGAAGCTGTTGAGGGCCCATCCAACTCTAGAGTTCTGGGGTTCTGCTCCCGATCACAAACAGGGGCAGGGACCAAGGCTGTCATCCTAGGAAGAGAATCCAAACCGTGGTTTTTACTGGCAGCAGTCTTGCCATCTTAGCTATGGGATCAAACATGGCTTGGAATATTTGACGCACGTGTTGTGCATCATTATAATAGCAAAGGAAGGGAGATCCTCATCCAGAGGCAATCATGAAATGAATGGGCGTTGAAGCCAGGGGCAGGTCCAAGGGGAAGGCAAAGTGGGCAGTTGCTCAGAGCAAAGTGAGAAGGACATTTTTAATGTGAATTTCATTAAGGCACAACTTTGGGGGCAAAGGGGGCAGCTAGGTGGTGGAGTGGATAGAGTGCTTGCTTAGAGTCAAGAAGATATCCTCCTGCATGTAAATCTGGCCACAGACACTTTCTAGCTGTGTGCCCTTTTTGCCTTAGTTTTCTCATCTGTAAAATGAGCTAGAGAGGGAAATGGCAAACCACTCCAATCTCTCTGCCAAGAAAACCCTAAATGGGATCGCAAAGAGTCAGATGCAACTGAAAGTGACTGAACAAGCTAACGCACTGATCACTCCCAGATGAACATTCCATACCCTACAACCTCACCTCCTACAAAATGAGGGAAGTGCATTTGCTCATCACAAGATCGAGACAGGTTGTTAGAAGTACACAGCAGTCAGTTTCATTGTGGTTTTTTTTTTTCGTTAATTATCATTGTAGTGATTGCATGACAGACTCTTCATTTCAGAATGCCCCCTCTCTAATCCAGAAATGGCATTGATGATAGATAGTACCAGCTCAATGCATCAACCTTGAAAATTTTGTGCAATGAATGGAAAGAATTGTGGCTTGGAATATCCCCCCCTTCTCTGGCCTCCTCACCCCCAGAACAGAAAGTCTGTGCTATTCTGTCTTTTAATATCCTCTGTAGCCTTTGACTCACAGGATTATTGTAAGACTCCAAAGAGATAAAGTTTGCCAAGAGTTGTGTAAACCTCAGAGTGCTATATTAGTGTTATCATTATTTTAATCCTTTTCATAATAGATTTCATTCTTATTGTTTCTCCACCCCCCACACCCCTTCATTTTCCCAGAGCTTTCTGCTTTAACATTTTTTTCTTCCCCTCCTATTCAGGTCAATCTTGCAGGGCTATAACTAGGGTAACGTGACTGGGGCTTTGTCTCATGAAGCCAAAATTTAGAATGGGCTGTCATGGAACCTTTCTGCACCATAGAAATAGCTGAGCATAGAACTTAGTGAACAAGGATAATTAGATAAAAAAGAAAGCTACCAGATGGCCCAGCAGGACCTGGTTCCATGTGAGCTCTTCCCTAGCTTGCTGGTCATATTCTTGTCTTCCCAGAAGTATTTGTGAGTAGATTTCATGTATATTCTCTGGATATATGCTGTAGTACTTACCTCATTCACAGAGAATATTAGTTACAACCACTTCCTCCACGGTTGGTGAGGGCTTGTTTAGTAATTAAGGACTGTGAGTGAGTGAAGAAGATAATTCACCTCTTGTAAGACCCGCGTGGTATAGAAGGAATCACTTCTGACTGAGTCTAAGGTTTAATGCTTCCTCACCCTTTTAGACACTACCATCACATGGAATATTCAAGGACCATAGTCAAATCTAGGATTCCACCTCAAATCATTATATCTGGGTGTCTGACCTCATAGTCCTTAATTTGGAAACTCAATCCATAGTATAACTTGCCTATGTTGGCATCACTCCAAGAAATGTGATCAATAAGAGTTGGTCAGATATATACTTTACTCAGGCCTATGTCATTGGCCCTGACCTCAAAGGCACCACTCACTTTGCTTTTTAATTTAAAAGGGGGAGAGAGAAAGCTTTGACTGATATTTTCTTCCCTCCTCTCCCTTCCTCCCTCCTTCCTTCCTTCCTTCCTTCCTTCCTTCCTTCCTTCCTTCCTTCCTTCCTTCCTTCCTTCCTTTCTTCTTTCCTTCATTCTTTCCTCCCTCCTTCCCTCCTTCCTTCCTTCCCTTCCTTCCCTGCTTGCTTTCTATCCTTCCTTCCTATCCCCTTCCCATTTATGGACATTAAATAACTTGTCTAACACCATGTAGACAGTAGGCATCAAAGACAGAATTGAACCCAATTTCCTGACTAGAGTCAATGATCTTTCCTTCCATTACAATGTCTCCTGACTTTCCCTTTCTATCTTCTTTCCTTCCTTCCTGTTTTATTGTTGACCTTTTCTTTTTAACATCACTGTCAGTTCCCCTTTAAGAATCGATTACATTTGCCTTCACTCTGGGTGTTTCATTAGGAAAGGCCAACTGTATTCCATTCACTGTACCAAAGCATCTTTTCTTGTAACAAAGACAGTTAAGCACAGTCAACCGTTATGTGCAGTGACCACAGCTGACAGGGTTTCCCATCTTCTGTAACTAAAGTCCTGGTTTCTCTGCTGAGAAGGTGGATTTCCTTAGGCATTCTGAAGGAGATTATGAATTCCCAATTCCCAGAATTCCACTGATACCCTTGATTTTAGCCAGCTTCAAAAAGATGCTGTAGGCTCTAAAGACATAACTAAATCTTTGGGACATTTTGTCTTTTAGGAAACTGTACTGGAAGAGGTTAAGAGCTGAGGGATTAATTTCTTTTTATTTTGTGGAATGTTGTACTAGGAAAAGGAGAAAAAAGAAATAGCCCTGGGGGCACCTTAATAAATAGTACTAACTTTTAACAGAATGAAAAAGAATTCACAAGTCATGGGATGGGTTGTTTTTAAGGAGTGGTTATTTTATGTGAGACTTTTTAAATGACAGACTCCTTTTCTTATAGGAGAAAGGCCTCCTATTATTTTTACTTTTTAATGGACCTGGGTCTGAAATGTCATGTCCAGATGTATTCACTTTCCCCCTACTAGTTCTTTGAAGCTGACGAAGCTTATGCATCTTGGCTCAGAAGACAGTATCCCCTGGTGCACTGTTTGATCATCCAAAGTCAGGGAAGAAAATGAAATCTTTTTCAAGATGCACGATACAAATTGTTTTCAAAATGACTGATCACCTTTTTTTTAAAAGCCTTCTTTATCCAATACTCACTTGAATAACTTAGAATCTTTTTAGGGAAGGAAATGCAAGCTTGCCTAAAGTTATTAAAAAACTCAGATACTCAAAGGAATTTCCAATCTTATTGATATTCTGTTCGCCGAGCTAAGTGGCACAATGGTTAGAATGCTGGCCATGGAGTCAGGAAAACCTCAGTTTGGATGCTGCCCCAAACACTTCTTAGCCAGGTGACCCTGGGGGAGTCACTGAACCTTTCTGTGCCTCAGTTTTCTCATTTTTAACATGAGGATGATAGCATTTACCTCTCAGGGCTGTTGTGAGGATAACAATGTGGTCATATTTATAAAGTGTTTTACAAACTTTAAATACAGAATTGCCAGTTATTGCTATTATTATCCCCTGCGTAATGTGAAAAGAATTCAGGAGGTAACGACAAATTCAGTGGATTGGGAGGAGATATTCCTCGCTACAGATGGTTGTTATTAGCTCTCCAGTAGCTTCCCATTTCAACTAATTATTTTTGCTAACTATGTGTCAAGCTCAAGTGTTCCTGAAGGAGTATATGTGTAAACTCCTGCACCCCCTAAATTCTGTTACCCTAGTTCCGAGTCCTGAGGGCCCCTCCCTAGGGTTGGTTCTGATGATAGTCCGTCAGGATCTGTGCAGATGGAACCACATTGGAGCCTCCTCCAGTTCTAGAGACAATGCTTTAGCAATGACCCTAACAAGCTGGTAACAACCTGGGAGAGTGGCTGAGACAGGATTAAAAATGAACAGTGACATCGTCGGGTCAAAGCAAATGAGGATGTATAGCCAAGAGAAGACTTGGGGTGGAATGTCTGTTAAGGGGGCGCATTGTGATGAGCATCGAGGCTGCTTAGTGGATAGAGCTCTGGGCCTGGAATCAGGAAGACCTGAGTTCAAATCCAACATCAGACACTTACTAGCTGTGTGAACCTGGACAAGTCACTTAACTTCAGTTCCGTTTGCCTCAGTTTCCTCATCTGTAAAATGAGTTGGAGAAGGAGATGTCAAATCACTCTAGTATCTTTGCCAGGAAGACCCCCCAAATGGGGTCATGAAGAGTTGAACACAACTGAAAGTGACTGACATGAGGTGGGTGTGAGGAGGCTGCAACATGAAATGAGGAATATTGCTGGAGAAGATATGTAAAGGATGTCATTGACAAAGCACCAGAAAAAAAAAAACAACCAAACCAAAACCAATGAGTCAGACTTGGAGTAAGAGTGGGGGGATAACTGATGGGCAGCCTCTTGCTCCATTGGTCTTGTTGCACTGTCTGAGGAAGCTGCCCAGTTTCTTGGGTGGGTGAATCCCCAGGAGGACATGGAGCAATCATTCCACAGATGGGCAGGCATGAATGGGTTTCCAGTCTGCACTGTTAGAAGGAATACTTCCAGCAATGAATTCACCAGTCCATTGGAGGCATAAGTGTATCAGCAAGGATGCCAGCATACACAGGAGGCCCTGCTGTACAGGTTCTTTCATCTGCTTTTCTAAAAGGAAAACAACTTTTGGGGGAGTCAACAATCACTTTAATAAGCCTATGTATCATTCAGTTAGTTCAGGGGAAAACGTCAGCACCCTGAACTTCAGAGAAAATACAGAGAAATCAAAATCATTAGCCCGGCTCTTAGTAGCAACTTAATAAGTGCTTATTGAATGAATGAACAAGTGTTTGTGAAGTCCTGTGTGCTGTGAATACTGAGAAAATACATCTACTGGTCAAAGTCCTCTGGTAAAGAAATGGACTTCTGCAGAAGTCCATGTGAGACTTCCAAATGGAGCTGAATCATCCAAGTGGAAGAAATTGTAGAAGAAGGCATTCTTGCTCAGGAATGACTCAGACTGGATGGTCTGGGAGTCCGCTCTCTTAGTATGAGGTTCTGGGATTTTGTGACTCTGGAGTTCATCCTGAAGCAAGCAGTTGAATTTCCTAAGAACCCTCAATAGATGTGGCCAATTTATGTAGAGGCTGTGTGGGGTCCGGGGGAAAGCAAGACTTTGGATTCAAATATCAGTTCTGTTACTTGTTGCATGTGTGACTTCAGACAAGTGACTTCCCTGCCTCAGTTGCTCAGTTCTAAAATGCAAAACCTTGGACTAGGTGACCTCTATAAGGTCCCTTCCCACAGCAAGTATACTACATGTAATGACGTTTGTTGTCCTGTCCAACTCTTCATGATCTCATTTTTTGAGTTTTTTTGGAAGAGATATTAAAGTGATTTGCCATTTCCTTCTCCAGCTCATTTTACAGATGAGAAAACTGAGGCAAACAGGGTGAAGTGACTTGCTTCAAGTCACACAGTTAGTAAATATCTGCAGTCAGATTTGAACTCATGAAGAACTGTGTTCCTGATTCCAGGCTTGGTGCTGTATTGCACCACCAAGAAGCCCATATTCACATTATATTTTCCTATGATGTGAGTGATTATCCCAGGGTGGGGAAACTGTGACCCTCTAGGTCCTCAAGTCCAGCCCTTTGACTGAATCCAAACTTCATGGAACAAATGCCTTTAATAAAAGAATTTGTTCTGTAAGACTTGGACTCACTGAAAAGGCCACACCCGAGGACCTAGAAGGCCACATGTGGCCTTGAGGCTGAGACCCAAGGTTCCCCACCTCTGGATTATGTTATCACTTCCTATTATGTTAAATTCCTCCAAAGATCTATCCTGGGCCTTCTTCTCTCCCATTGTGAGAGGGTAAATTTTTCTTATTAGCACATAAATCCTTTCGTAGGCAATCGAGGGATTTATTTTGCTTGACTATGCATAACTTATAAGCATTGCATCTTTTTTTTAGTGTGGCAATGGAAGGGGGATGGAAAGGAGAAAAACTAAATATTTGATCATTGAAAATGAAAAAAAAAATAAGTTCCTTGAGGACAGAGACTATTCTTTTGCTCTCTTTTTGTATCTTTCTTGCCTTCCACAGCACCCAATACGTAGTAAGTGGTTCCTACTCATTGCAGATCGATTGGAGATCTCATTTTCTCCCATGGGTCAAGGTAACTCCCAAATCTATATCTTTCATTTCTCTCCTAGCTTCAGTCTTGCATCCCCACCTGCCTGTTGGGTATCTTTGTCTGGACATCTCATAGTCCTTACAAACTCAGTTTGTCCAAAGGAGAACCAAGCCTGTATCTTCAAACATCTTCCTTTCTTCTCGGGAGTCCCGCCATCCTCCCAGGCATTCAGATTCACAACCTATGAATCATGTTTTACTCTCTCCTCTTCCTCCAATAAGTTGAGAAGTTTCACAGATTCCCTCTCTGCTCCATCTCTCTTGGGGTCCTTAACATTCTGAGCTGAAGATAATCTGTGAGTGCCTGGTATAAAGTGGCCGTGTCTATCAGGTCATTATTAGGAAATTAGCCTTGAAAGGGTTTTGTCTGACACTTAGAAGGCTAATGAGCAGACCTGTTACCCCAGAAATGAACATTCATTCATTCCTGTGGCATTTAGGTGACAATGTGAGTTATAACCAGTGTAACCTAAGTGACTGGTGGGGGCATCTGTAAAAGAGAACAGTTGGTTACTTAAGGTGATTTTAATTTGGGATCATAGAAAAATGCAAATCCCAGCTCTGCGCCTGCGTGACATCAAGGAAATCGCTTCATTTTCTGGGCCTCGGCTCCTCATGTGCAAAATGTGGGAGATAACCAAGATGACCTTCAAGACCTTTTCCAGACTGAAATCAATAACCTTGCCTGTGTGGCCTTGGGGTCGTCTCTCAACCTCTCTGCCATTTTTCTCATCTGTAAAAAAAGCAGGTTGGGCAAGTTGGTTCTTAAGATGCCTCCTGCCTCTAAATTTATGACCCCATTATCCTATGTCCCCTCTTGTCTCGCCTCCTCTTAAGAGACATGGCTCACTAGTTTATTTTTGTTACTTCTTCATTTTGCCGCCTACATTCAGATATTCCTATCTCTATATCTGCAGGTATCTCTATACCTACGGATGTCTACAGCTTTAGATCTATATTTCATCTATATCCTACAGTTTCCATAGGAACGAGGACAAAGAAGACAGAATTCCAAGGAAACCCAATAAATCTGATGGAAACGTATAGAGCTGAGGTACCGCATAGGTGATTAGGATGGTGTCACTTAAGATTCCTGGGGATTTTTAAAAATTACATTTCTGCCCCCTTCTTCTTCCCACTTTCATTGCTTGGGTTTGGCTCCCATAAATTGTGCAGACTGACTTTTCATTAACTTTGAATGCTGAAATAATTCTTTGTATAGAATTCTTTCATCACACATGATTCCAAAGTCCCCCCAGATCAAAGCCTGCCAACTTTGTGGTGGGCCCGGCCCTGTATATTTCATGTAAATGGTACGGCTTGCCTGCATTTGAAATTGGCACTTGTCCAATTTCCCATCTCTCTGGTAGATAATGGGACCCACTGATACAGTCCCCAGGACAAGAGGCCATTCTGTGCACTAGTCTGTCTCCCCAAGGAGTTTCATACAGATGCTGTCTGTTGGGCCAGTGAAGTCATTCTGACATCCCCCTCAATATTATCTGAAAATTCATGAAGCATGGGAGTTATTCTTGGCCATAGGGGGGCTGTGTAGGGAGAAGGCAATGGAAGCGGAGTAGAGAACTGAGTCATTGTTCTAGCGTCCTTGGTTTCCGTTGTTCCTGTTAGGACGGTGGGCTGTGGTTAAAGAGGCCCAAAGGTGAGATTAAGGTAAACCAAGAACAACAAGAAAGGAGAGTCTTGTTTCTTGGAGGGACTGTTTTCTTGGTCTGAGAATGGGTTCTGTCCTGGAGGAGGGCTTTTTTTTTTTTCATTTTTAAATATACTGGGCTTGAGAGGAAATGATGTGTGAGAGACATGGGAGAAATAGCTTGACAGTTCTCCGGCCCTAAGAATAACAACGCTGGAATAATACAGGCACCTTTTAAGTCTCTTGCCTTCTTTTTCACACAATGTCTCATTCATCCTTGGTCACTGGGACCCAGAGAGGTCAAAGGATGTTTCACACCCAGGTTGTATTGGTGGTACAGGGGCAAGCATGGTGTCTACACAGGAGAGAGAATAAACCTTGGGAAGAGATCGTATATCTCAGAAGAAAAATGAAAAAGAGAGTTTTCTCAGGGATAAACAGACACATAGCAGACACTCCATGGATCCTTCTTAGTCTGCAGGAGTCTGCTGTCACCAAGTCTACTGAATTTTCCTCTGAGGAGTAACCAGATTGTGGAGGGAATGCTGAAAGATGTGGAGGCTGTCAAAGGCTAGGCCAGGGAGCCACGGGCTCTGGTGGGCTTTCCTAAGCTGGGAAGGCTTTGAAGAAGAGTCTAGACTAGTCATGCTTTATTTTGAATTTTGCCATCATGTTTTAGCTGCCTTCTCCCTCTTCCTCTGGAGTCCCTGCTCTCATTGATGGGTTCTTTCTGGAATCTTTATTTTAGGAAAGCTATCTTTCATTCTCCAAATCTTTGTATTTGCAACCCCAGCATTTAGTACAGTGTCTAGCACATAGTAGGAGTTTATTGACTTGAGTCCAGACTGTATGTCTCTCATTTGAGGACCAACCTAATTAAACTTGGAGAAGCTCACCAGTGGAAGTCTGGCTATGACATGAAAAATTATTTATTTCTTTTGGCCATAATCCATCATAAGAATGTAGCTATAGAGTTATAAGGGACCACAGAGGCTTTTTGGTACAGCCTTCTTATTTTAGGTCACTAAGGGAAGAGAAGTGACTGCCCAGGGTTAGATAGGTGGCCAAGGTGGGTCTTCTGACTTTAGATTCACTGCCTTTTCCACAGGGCACTGCTGTCTTTACTAAGAAGAGTCATGTGCTAAGGGTTGTAAGCTATAACTATACAGGATGAACCCCCACCCATGAAACAATGGATCCCATGTGGTGTTGATGGTTGTAGGAGGAAACAAAAGAGGGTATGAGCACTGCATCAGTCAGTCGATAAACATTTATTAAGAGCCTACTATGTGCCAGGCATTATCCAATGTGCTGGGGATGGAAAAAGGCGAAAGGAAGTCCCTGCCTTCAAGGAGCTCACAATCTAAGCATTGCCAAGGCATGCTGCTGGCATTCCATTGTTGACCACTATGGTAGTCCTATTCATCACCACCACTAAAGAACATTTAAAGGCTGTGGTGGGGGATAAGAGCAAAGAGGAAGAGATTACCTACAGGGTCATAGATTTAGAAGCTTAGGGGTTAAATAGTTCAAATTCCTTGTTCAATGGAAAAGAAGCTGAGCCTCAGAAAGGAGAAATGACAACTTGACCATGATCCCCAAAGAAATAAGTGGCAGGATTTGAACCCAAGACTGTAAAGTCAATGCTGTTTTCACTAGACCAAAAGAACATTGGATCAGTAGATCAAGCACACACAGTGCACAGTAGGGACACAAAAAGAAGGTCCAGGCAAAATTTCCAAGAACAGTTTGAGGAGGGAAAGAAAGTGTCAAGCTAGGGAAATTGAGGATGGCTTCATGAAGAAAGTACTTCCAGATCTCATAACTGAAAGAAGAGAAAGATTCTGTAAGTGAGGGAAAGAAGTGAAGACATTCTAGGCATGGAGCAAAGTGTACATAAATGTATGGAGGCAGAGGGTTGGCATAGCATCTAGGAGCCAACCGAATTGGCCCCCTTTGCCTCCTCTCCAACCCTCATGCCTTTGCACACAGGCTGTCCCTCATGCCTGGAACTCACTCCTTTTTCACCTCTGCCTCTTAGAATCCTTTGTTTCCTTCAAAGCTCTGCCTGAGTCCCCTCCTACATAAAACTTTCCCTGATTTCCCCATCCTCCTCCATCTATGAGTCCCCTTCTACTGATAAGGTTACCATGTGTCTATTTTGTACATGCTGATTTGTGTCATGTTCCTCCCCTGAGAGAATCTCAGTCCCTTGAGGCAGACTCCGATTTCGTACTTTCTCTGCGTCGCTAATGCTTAGCCCTCTGCCTGGCCCTTGCGTGCATATGTGTCATCTGCGTGAAACAAACCTAAGATCCTTGAGAGCAGGGACTGTTCCATTTTTGCCTTTTGTGTTCCCAATGCTGGCATAGTGCTGAACACACGGTAGACCCTTAATGAATGCGTATTGATTAATCCTTCAGGAATTTAAAGCATGGGGAAGAGTGTGTAATAAGAAAGACTAGGTCGGAGCTGAGCTGTTAAGGGCCATAAATAACCAGCTAATGAATTTATCTTTGATAGTAGAGGCTGTAGGGAATCATGAACAGGTCCTGATCACATCTGTGTATGCCTTTACAAAGTCTATGTTGCCCACTGAATAAAGGATGACCTGGATAGGGGAGGGACTGGAGACCAACGGAACAGTTACAACATTATAACAATAGCCTAAGGGAGAAATGATAAGGGCTTAGCCTAGGATCTCACCATGTGAATGGAGAAAAGAGGCTAGATTAGAGGGATGTTGTAGAGATATTCCTGGTGATAGTTGGATGTGACTGGTGAGGGAGAGAGATGAATCAAAAAGGAAGGGAAAAGAAGGGAAGGGAAGGAAAAGGAAAGGAAGGAAAAGGAACTGAAGAGAAGGAAGGGAGGGAAGGGAAGGGGAGAGGAGGTGAGGTTTGGTGCCTGTGAAATGGAGAAACATCTCCCTTATTCTATACCTCTCTTGAGAAGTACAGTGAGAAGATGTATTTGGAGCCAAAGGCTGTAGGTTCAAATCCAGTCTATACCACTTACTCTTTGTGGCCTTAGGCAAGTGTCTCTGGGCCTCATTTTCCTTATGGGTAAAATGAGGAGGTCAAACTAGATGACCTTGAAAGTCTTTCCCACCTTTAGATCTCTTGGTTGGCTGCTGGCTAGATGAGCATCTTGGTCAGAAGCTGACACACAAGGCTTTTCCCGAACATTTCTGAAAAAACGCACGTCACTTGGCCAAATTCTGCTGCTCTCCCTGCCAAGGAACTGACATGCCCCATGTCCCAGCAACTACTGCTTCCCCTGAGCTTGGGCCCCTGAGAAGCAAGGAGGGTAGGTAGTTTGAGGAGAAACACAGACACACAAGGACAGCTGTGTCTGGGGAGGCAGCTAGGAAAACAGAAGTTGTCCGACTAAAAGATTTTTACACCTAACACAAAATGTGCCTCACTGCCACGAGGAAGCTTTAAAAGCAGTCATTTCCTTGGCATTAACTGAAAATGGATAGCCTGTTGAAAGCTAGAAGGCGAGGGGGTGGGAGGGGAGGCTATAACAACCAGTATGATATAGCCAGGTTGTTGTTTGCAGAAACTTTGGGAGAAAGTGTCAGAGAAGCAGGGCTGGGGAGAGGATTCCCATGGCTCTCCTAGCAGTGATTATACAGTACCATAAAGGTATGACAGTCAAAGCCAAGGCTATTACTGATCCCCAAACTCTGGCCATGCCAGAGGGCCAAAGAATTGCTTTATTGCTTTTCTACTGAGCACCATCCCCCACCCCTGTCTCCTTGTCTCTGTCTCTTTGTTTGTCTCTCTGTTTGTCTCTCCCTCTCTCTCTCCCTCTCTCTCTCCCCATTAGATTTCTAACCAGACAGAAGCAGATTAGCATAGTGGATAGAGGACTGGCCTCCATTTAAGGAAGACCTGGCTATGTGATCCTGGACAAGTCCCTTACCTTCTCTTTCTCAGCCATCCCTAGGGTTGTTAATTGCAGAGTAGAAGCCAGATGCTGGGCTCCATCAGTAAAACTCACGGGGAGTCCACTATATCAGTGAAACCACAGTCTAAAAATGGAAGCAGACACTGCCATTTTGAGAGGATTGTGAGATGAAGAAAGAGACATATGTTTTCAGACACGGCCAATTTAGGAATTTGCTTTGCTCGACTATTTGTTATGAGCATTTTCTTTATATTCATTGGTGGTGGGAAGGGAGGCAGAAGGGGAGAAAAGCAATGCCTGTTAACTGAAAAAAACAAGAACATTCATTTTTTAAAATTATAAAAAAAGGAAAAGTGCTTTGGCGGAGTGGCTAGAATATTGGATTTGGAATCAGGAAGACCTGTATTCAACTCTCACCTGTGATACTAGGTAAATGAATGAAGCATTTATTAAACTCTTACTATGTGCAAATCCCAATGCCAAGGGCTGGGGGCTGCACAGAAACACAGGAGCTCATGTCCCAGTGGAGAAGACTACACATGTGGAAAGTTTCATGATGGGTGATCATGGACTCCTCTTAGCCTCGTTTTTTCATGTGTATAATGGGGCTAATAGTGTCTAGATTGTTTTCCTCATTGTTGTGAGGCTGAGATGACACCATGGCTATAAAGTATTTTAATAACTTCAAAGTCTTATGTGTAGATGAGAGCAAATGATGAAGGGGATCTGCCTTTCCTCAAAAGAGAATGATGAGATATAGGTTGTGCTCAGTGTCCCTCTTTCTCTTAAAGCTCATTTCAATATCATTCTAATGTGTCATCATGGTAAGGAAGTCAATCAGTCCGTCACCATGTATTCAGTAGGTGCTTACTATGGGCCAAGTCAGGCTTGGATTCTTTTTGTGGATTGTGCGGATGGAAGGCAAGCTTGGGTAGGTTCTACCAAGCTGGAAACAGCCTCCTCTGCCCTGTTGGCATCGAATGATGGAGGTCCATGTGGAAGATGCTTCGTTACAACCAAAGTCTACATAGAACCTTGGAGATGGTTTCATCTATACATTTCTCCAGACTTGTTCTTCCCCTCTGCCTACTCCCCCACTCTGCCCCAAAAGTGTCCTGGAAGTGAAGGGAGGAGAGAGTACCAAATGACCTAGTGTTTGTAAAGTGCTTAGCACAGTGCTATATAAAAGCTAGTGGGTAAGTAGGTGGTGAAGTGACTAGAGTGACCTGGAGTCTGGAAGGTTCATCTTTCTGAGTTCAAAACTGGCCTCAGACATTTCTGCGCTGGGTGACTCTGGGCAAGTCACTCCATCCTATTTGCCTCAGTTTCCTCATCTGTTAAATGAGCTGGAAAAGGAAATGGCAAACCACTCCTATATCTCTGCCAAGAAAACCCCAAAGTGGACCGTGAAGTTGGACATGACTGAAATGATTGAATAACAAAACAGTATAAATGCGAACTGGTTGTTATTATTGTTAATATCCAGAAAGGAGTGTTCATTAGCATCCAGAGTAGCTGAGAGGCCACACAGGATAAGGCTAGAGAAAAGCTCATGGGACTGACCAGTTACTAAATTACTGGAAGCCTGGGAAATAGGAGTTTTAGTTGTGTGTTAGCCTCAGAAACCAGATTACAAGTGGCTAAGGGGGAAACAGGTGGTAAAGAAGGGCTAGGAGCTAGTGTAGACAGCTCAGAGGCCAGTGAGTGGAAGGCAGCAGGCCTGCTCTCTCCTCTCTTTATAAGTCTCAGTTTCCTCATCTGTAAAATGGGTTCATTACTACTCACAGGACCTACCTCACTGAGTCGTTCTGAGGAAGGTACTTTGCCAACCTTAAAGGTCTGTTGTTGTTGTATTTGATTATTGAACTTATCATCGTTATTGTGTAAGGAACGTACTGTAATTGCTATTATAGTATGTCATAATAGCTCCTTCTTGCTATTCTGTCAGGACCAGGTAACTAGGGACTGGCCTTGGATCCCATTAGGATAAGGCACTCTCAGGCTGCAAAATCCCTCTGTCAACGAAAACCAGCATCTTCTTTGCCATGGAAAGTCTTTGAGCTTCCCGGAGTGCTGAGAAGCTGAGAGATTGGCCCAGAGTCACACAGTACATGCCAGAGACAGGACTTGAACCTGGGTTTTCTAAGCCTTGAGACCCGCTATCTTTACTTCTCCCTCTGGTGGCTGTTCTGTGAAGTTACACAATTCATTTTGTTTTTCCGGGACTCTCATCACAACAAAAGCTCATCTTTTCAATACAGACATCTTACTGGAGTTGTTATCTGGCAGTTATATCTGGAACACCAGTGCCTGCAAAGAGCTAAGGATGAATATTATGTACAAGCATTTGGGGGTACTGTGGATAGAATGACAGGCCTGGAGTCAGGATGATCTGAGTTCAAATCCAGCCTCACACATGAGCTGTGTGATCCTGGGCAAGTCACTTAACCTCTGCTTGCCTCAGTTTCCTTAAGAGCAAATAAGTATAATTAGAGCACTTCCCTGCCAGGGTCCTTGAGAGGATGAAATGAGATAATATGTGTAAAGAGCTTAGCACAGTGCCTGGTACCTAGGAGGTGCCATATAGCTATGTATTCCCTTCCCAGCTGGGAGGAGCATGACATGTTACTGATGAGGAGCTGACCCCACAGAGTATGAGAAGAGATATCATTAAAGGGCAGTTGCTGGCACAGAGAAGGTGCTCAATTAATATTTCATGAATTGAGTTGTCAGAGAATTGTGGGATAGACAAGAAGGGAAGATGATGTGGCCAGAGTGAGTGAGGTATGACTAGGAGGGATCAGATGCTTCCCTGGTGCCCTGGCAATGTCAGAATGGAGCAAGGCAGGCTATCTGCATGCTAGAATGGCCCCTTCTGGTGACCTTTTGGGAGGAAAGGTCACCAAGGGCATTCAGGTTTATATGGGTCACAATCAGTATGGTTGGGGGGATCTACTGAATTAGGAAATCTTAGATCCTTTGGCTTAATTGCTATAGAATTTACCCTAAAAGAGAGCCTGACATGGAGGGCAGAGGGACAATTTTGAAGTCAGGAAGATCTGAATTCTCAAGTCCTGCCTTTGGTACTTTCCAGTTGTGTGACCACGACTGAGTCACTTGATCTTTCTCCGTACCTTGCTAGCTGTCTAAGATTGTGTTCAATATACCCAAATCAGGGCTTGGATGTCTGGGGCAGCTTGGCACAGGGGAAACAATGTTCACTCTGTAGTCACAGGCCCAGATTTAAATTCTGCCTCTGACGCTTACTGCCTGGGCAATGTTGGGGAAATCATTCAAAGGTCCCTGAACCTCAGTCTCCCAACTGAAAACTTATGAGACTGGATGAGATGAACTTGAGGTCCTTTCCAGATCTCTGACTATGACCTGGGCTATGACCTGAACTCATCTGGGCTGGCCAGGCAGTGGGAGAACCTGCCACAATGAGGAGCATTCTCCACCCTTTGCTTTCCTCCCTCATCTCTTCCCCTGGGCTGAGGCTGCCCAGACCCTGTTCATGCTGATTGACTGCTCACATAACTTGGATGAAATGGGAATCAGCAACATTGCCTTCTGGAACACCTTCCATATGCACTGCCATAGCATCCTAAGTCCCTCTATGCCTCTATCTCTCTGCCTTGACTTTATGCCTGGAAACCCCCTGCCCTCTGGTTTATTGTAGTGTGCAAGAGACCCTGGGCTTTCCATTCATTTTTCTATTTCACCCTTAAGATTTCGGGGTCTTTCCATCTGCCTTTCAGCTCATCTTTCTTTTACGTCTTGTCTTCCTAATTACAGCGTGAGTTCTTGAGGTCAGGGATTGCCTTTTTCTATATTTATTCCCAGTGCTTAGCACACAGTTAATATATTTTATTTATTAATTTGTTCTTTTATTTTTCATCTTTTCATGCATCCATCCATCCATCCATCCATCCATCCATCCATCCATCCATCCATCCATCCATCCACCCATCCATCCATCCATCCACCCATCCACCCATCCATCCATCCATCCACCCATCCTGTGACTGTAAGTCACAGATGCTAATCTGTGTTGGATGAGGCACTTTCTACACTAGGAACTCTGCGCATGGATGAAATCAGAGGTCCAGACTCATAAATAAAGTGAATTAAATTAAATGTACAGCAATGGTAAAGTAGGTTACTATTTCAAAATGAACTCTTCTGCCTAAAAATCGGAATTGTTTAAAATAAAAATCTGGTCCTAAAATCAGAATTCAACAAAACAGTTGAGATTTATAGAGGTTTCTAAGCAGGCAAACACAACTGATCTGCCCCTTCTCCAAGCTGTTTTCCCAGTGGAATCTTGCCGTGGATGATCGAGTAGGTGGGGGCACCTGGGGGGGGAGTCTGGGAATGGCAGCCTGTCTGCCCAGAATAGTAATGCCTGAACGCTCTTGTCCACATTAGTGGTCTAGGTCACGGCAGCCCAGGCGAAATTGATTACTGCTTCCCAGAGATACAGCCCTGGAGGATGTTGAGGGCGGGGCTCTCCCAGCCTTGGGGCTTCCATTCTCACACATCATCAAGCGTGGTTTTGCAATGGTTTGAATTAACAACACTTATTCAGAGAGACAAAGAGGTAAATGAAATTGCTAGACTAGACTTTTCAACTCCATCCCTCAATGTTTCCTGTGACCTTTGAAAGCTGGAAAGTGGGAGCCAACTTTGTCTTTGGCAGCAGAAGCAGAGATAGAAGACATCTCCCTTGGCACTTGTCACAACAAGCATCTGACTGGTATTTTCTTTTCGTCTGTATGTTCCTAGAGTGTAGACCCTACAGGGCAGCCAGCACATAAGGGACACATCCTTGAGCAGGGTCAGTCCATCTTTGTGGGACACATTTTTACCCACAACAGCTGCAGTTTTCAGTGAGAGAGGAGCAGGACCAGCCTGCCTTCTGACAGTGTATTTGTGGTCTCAGCCATGGAGGTACAACCTTGTAGAGCTGAACATTCCAGCCCACACAGACTTCCTCCTTCCCCTCCGACTCTAGTTTATATTTTCCCATAATCCTCCAATGGGTGCACACCCAATGTGCTAGGGCCTGGACTCTTTGAGGGTTCTCAGTACAAGCCTTGGGCTGCACCCTCTAAATTCTGTAGCCCTCCCTTAGGTTTATACTTTGTTCCCATTCTGTGACTGCCCTGCCTCCTTTTCTGATCTCCACAGAAATGTGTCCCTTCTGTGCAGTCAGTATTGGTCAATTTCTGCTTTAATTGACAGCCAGGATGTCAATATTGATATGATTCAGTCGTCCCATAGTTGGTCAACTGATCAGCTATTAGACAAGCATTTCAAAATTAGAAAATCAATGATTATTTATAGATCACCTAAAAATTGTGCGTCTTAGGATACTGACCCCTTTTCTACCACTTTGCCACAGTTTTCAAAGAAGTCAGCATTTGACAAGCATTTATTAAGCACTTACTGTTTCAATCGTGTCTGACTCTGTGGCCCTGTTGGGTTGAGTGGATGGTTATTTCCTTCTCCAGATCATTTTCCAGATGAAGAAACTGAGGCAAACGGGGTGAAGTGACTTATCCAGGTCATACAGCTAGTATGTATCTGAGACTGGATCTGAACTTAGGAAGATATCTTCCTGACTCTGAGCCCAGCCCTCTATCTAGTGTGCCACCTCACTGTCCTTATTAAGCACTACTGTATGCCAAGCTTTGTGCTAAGCACTGGGGATATGAAAGAAAGGCAAAAAACAATCATTGTTTTTACAGACCTCACCGTCTAGTGGGTGAGACAACATACAAACAACTAGGTACCAGCAGAGATAGACAGAGTAGATGGAAGGTCGTCCAGATGGGGAAAGCACTAGCAGTTTGGAGGACCAAGAAAAGCCTCTTTTTACAAGAGGGGGCTGGGGCTGAGAAAGAGATGTGAGAGTACAGAGGTGGTGAGCTATGGAATTGGAAATGACATACACGGTCAGTCTTGACTGATGTATCCATTACTTATGCTGTTCTGCTCCCCCTCCTCCCTTTCTTTTATAAGAGATGACTGTTTAGGTAGGAAAAGGGGGAGCAAGTACTGGGAAATAAAGGGGATTACAAAAGATCAATAAAAAATTTAAGATAAATATTTTTTAAAAAGAAGCAGAAGGGAATCATGTTAGTGTGAGAAATTGAATGGGAATGTTTCTGCCTTCCCAGGGTGTGACTAAGGAAGAAATCGAAGCAGTCAGGTCCAGGGAAGTCATTTAGGAGAGTAGACAAATGACCTCGACATGGGTCAGTGGGATCCAAAGTTGGGAAGGACAGAGGGCAGAGAGGTAACTAAGGCTATCACTTTGTCTCTGGGCACCAAAGGATGGAGGGTGCTGACAGCATGTACATTCCATCAGCCGACAGAGGCAACTAACTCAGCTTATAGTTAGCAAGAATAATTAGCTAAATTGGACAGCTACCAGACAGCAAGCTTTTTCCTCCCTCCAATCCCCACTGACCCCAGTTGAGCCCCAGAGTTGCTGCCCACAGGGTTGGTGCCCCAGGGTTTTGTCCCCTCGAGATGAGGCTGTGACCCAAGGCCCAACTCCCATGCTCTGTAACTGAATTTGTTGCAATAAACTGACTTGTGGGTATATCTTATAGATATTGTCCTGGGTTCTCAGAGATTGACTGTTAGTCTGTCTATACTAGCAAGCAAGGATTGAAATCTAATTCTTGGTCATGGGCTAAGCTGCTTACTAGGTATGGGCCAGCCCGAGTTCATAGGAGGATATCACATACATGTGTATGTGTATATACACATGGATATTATAAAATAGGTAAACATTTGTGTCCTGGAATTATGATTTGTGAAGGCAACTCTCTACCAATGCAGGTCATCATGTTTGCAATGTACACTTTTGCAGTTTCCCGGGGCACTGAAAGGCCAGGGTTAGGCATCCAGTGTGTATCAGGGACAAGGATTGAAGCAAGGTCTTCCTGACTCCAAGGCCACCATTCAATATTGATTCTCTGTCTCTCTGTCTCTCTTTCTGTCTGTGTCTTTATCTCTTTCTCTTTGTCTCTCTGTCCCTGTCTCTCTCTCCACTTCTGAAGTAACTGGTCAGACAAATTATGTGTTCTAGAAAATCCACTGGAGACTTGTAAAGGAAAAATTACTAGAATCAAAATCTGTGTTTGAATTTATTTACGTATATCTCTGTACTTAAAAGCAATGTGGCTTAGTGGATAAAGAGTAGGTATTCTAGAATTAGAAAGATGTGAGTTCAAATCCTAACTCAGACACATCCTGGCTATATGACCCTGGGCAAGTCACTTAACCTCTAAGTGCCCCCAAAACTCTCTGAGGTTCTAAGTTGTAAGAAGATACTGATTTTCTTTGGTAAGAAGGGGTTTCCTTACCTTGAGTTCCTTATGCCAGTGAAAATCACAAGCCCAGTCCCCAGCCCGTGTCTCCTCTGTATTAGAATAGTTAACTGGCTTAAGCCAAGGCAAATGGAAGGAAGGAGGAGCCAGTGAACTATTTCTATCTGATCATGTCTGTTGGCATTGGAGGCTTCCTATAATCTTAGCCAACCACTAACGGTTGGCCCAAGAGAAGTTGGTGCCGGCTTCCATGCACAGCCCATAGATTCCCTCCTGGAACACCACTCCGTGGCAATGTTTCCCAGCCAGTAAAGCAGCTTTTTAAATAATCAGAGCAGACTCAACCCTGAGGAGGAGCTGTGAACACAGCTGGGTGTCCCCATCAATGTGAACAAAGTGAATAACTGGCCCCAAGATTGTTTCCTGCTGGGGAATTGTTACAAAGCCTGGTTTGTTAAATTCCCCTTTCCTTCTTCCTTTCCTGTTGACTGCAGTGAAATTGAATTTAGTTAAGCCCATCTCACTCAGGGTCAGCAAAACTCTTTCCTTTCTTGAAAATGGAATTAACTCTTTGAAGGCTGGCTGTCTGCAAGACCCAATACTTCCCCTATTCTTTATTCCTATGTGTCTAGAATCTACTATTATAGCTCTTCAGCACCAGGGAAAGGGACCCATCCCTTCACCATCTGCTGTGGCATGTATACAAGCTCAGATCCTGGACTCAGAGCTGCTTGGGCTTGAGTTCAAACCCCATCTGTGACATTTCTTAGCTCTATGACCATGGGCAAATCACTTTAACTCTGTTCCTCAGTTTCTTCTCTAGTAAAAGGGCAATAATATTGGCAATTTTACCCACCTCATAGAGTTTTGAGATTCTCATGTTGAGATCATGTATGCAAAGTGCTTTGCAATGTTATATTATTGTGTCAGATGTGGTTCAGTTGGGAGGAGAAAATGAGGCCCTGAGATACTTATGATTTGTTCTATATTGGATTAACCTGTTGGGGAGATGAATGATCCCCATTGTTCCTCTAACTTGTTGCCACCTTTCAACAAAACTCTCTGAGCCAAGATTACAGAAACGCAGTGTATAGAATTAATGGGCTCTTGTGACTCTAAGTGGGGACAGGGCAAGTCTACTTTGTGTCCCATATAAAACAATTAGTTGCTGGGAGTAAATTCTCATTTTTTATTTGCCTTCTTTGGAAAACTTAAAAAGTGACTTACACTGAGGCTTTGTGGACCAGGATCTGCCTGTAGTATGTGATACCTCATTGTCATGTTCTAGACAGAAATAAGATGGGAAAGAGAGAGAAGTAGTGGCAGAAGAGTCAAACTCTAGATTGGGAAGGGAACCAAGAAGTCATCTAGTCAAGCCCCCTCATTTTACAGTAAACTAGACTTCAAGGAAGTTGAGTGATTTGTCTAAAATCCCAAAGGTGGTGTCCGAGGTGAGATCCGAACTGAGATCAGTCAATCAGATTTTAAGATGTACTCAGTTGTAGTGCTATAACTAGATTCAACAAATGATCCAGAATGTTCAGAATGTGTGTTTCCAGAATGAAATCCAACCTGTTGTCTCATTTCTGTGACAGTCTGATGTAAGTGGAAGGTTCAAGAGGCACAGTCTGAGATCACTTGCCATCATGCTGATGTTTTCTTTTGGGAGCCTAAATGATTATTAATCAACTCTTAGACTATAAGTAGAATTATAAGCCCAGGTTCTTAAAAAGGTGAGCCCAGCACCAAGCTGGTAGGTGAAGGCAGTGCTGGAAAGCTCACATTTCTCAACATGCTCAAGTCACTGACTTCTCTCAGTTTGTCAATGTCTTCCCTAAAACAGGGTGTTCAGAGCTGAGCATATCATTCCAGGTATGTGGGGAATACACAGGATTACTACCTCCTGTTTTCTGGACGTGAAACTTTTATCAGTACAACTGATAAATAACTGTGTTAGCTTCTAGCCAGTGAGTCAATCAACAGACACTGATTAAGTGTCTACTATGTGCCAGGTAGTGTGCTAGGGATACAAAGAAAGGCAAAAGACACACAAATAAATGAGGGCAGAAGCTGCCTCGTGCCATGGCTTACTCATTTGGGATTCCAAGATCTTTTGGTGTAGGGAATTCTCAGTGAGGAAGCTCTTCTGTCAATGGAGATGGGCACCTGATCTGTCATTGAAGAATTTCCTGGGGACACTGAAGGTGAAGCAGCTTTCCCAGAGTCAAAAGTAAAAAAAAATTGAGCTCAGATCTGGCTTACTCTTCTCTCTCCATTATGTTGTGAAGTCAACTTTCTTTAAAAGAAGAAGAAAATGAAGTTATTTGGGCAAGAATCTTGTCTTAGTATATTAATGATACCTCATAAGGATCACTACTTCCCTTTCTAAGTGCTCACAAGTCATTTACTCAATAATCTTTTGGGGTTTTTTTTTTTATCAGAAATTGACAGGAAGCTCTATTGTTTGGGAGTTCGTCATCTTCTATTAGATGCATGGGAATGTTCACCCATCTCCAGTCTTCCAGGACATCTTCCCATTACCCCAAAGCTCCCAAGATTACCAACAGCCATTGAGCAGTCACATCTGCAGGAGTATTCAGTGTCCTGAAATGCAATTCATCTGAGGTTAAGAGAGTTGAACTCAAGAAGGGAATTTAGTTTCTCTTTTAATAGCTTTATAATAATGATAATGATGATTAATAATAACTGTTCATCTATCTGGTGCTGCAATTTACTTTTTACCATAGTAGTTACATATTTTCCCCTTCCCATCTCCTCATAAGATCATTCTCTTTGACAGAAAAGATAGATATAAAACAGAAGTTTGGGGAACTCTGTCCTTGGCGTTTGTTAACACTGAACCATCTTTTTCTTGCTATGATAAAAATTTTTTGGTTGTTATTAGCATTTTTTCCCGTAAACCTTAGGAAAGCTTTAACCTTCCTGATAATGCTGTCACAGTATCACCCATGTACACATCCTTGCTCTGTCCCTGCTTCTACCTTTCATACAAGTACTTTTAAAATCTTTGCATGAGGGAACTCCCTCTGTATTCACATCAGAGCTTATGCATACGTCCCTCTTTCTTCTTGATTCACAAACTTTGCAATCATGATATTAGAATTCATTTTTAAAAGCCCTCCTCCCCATCTTTCCTTTTAGTCTTTTAGACCATGGGCTCATGCTTCTTTCCTCAGTACTTTTTGGAATTTTCTTTCCCAAAATGTACTGTACCTGCCATTATGGGTAACCTACACCTCATCTTTCAGTCTTCATCAATTGTATGACATGGTCACTTTCTCCTTGGTCTCCTGTGTCTGCTACTTAAATAATCAGGTCCTCTGTTCAGGAAGGCAGTGATCCTGATTGCTTCCTCTATCTTATGTGAGATTCGGTTATCAAGGCAAGTCAAACACTTATCAGATGCTCTGATTTTAGTGGAATGAGACTTCCAGTGGATGTTAAGATAGTTCAATCCTTCCAATAGTTTCATCATTGTAGGAAACTCTTGGTGAGGAATTTCCTTGACTAGCCCAGATGAACACTTTCTTTCCAATTTTAGAGTTGCCCAGGTTCACACAATCAGTATGTGCCAGAAATAAGACTCGAACCCAGGTTTTTCTGATTCAATCTGTTATGTCAGCCTGTCTTTCATCACAATCATATTATTTCTGTTTCTGCCCTTTGCCATAGACCTGCCTCCCCCAAAGTTCACAGATTGCCACAAAAGTGGGCATCCTCTTAGCATTCAGAGGCACTTCATTGTCCTTTCTCTGTGATCTGTTTCCTTTGACTAAGATGTACATTTTCATTCTCTTACACCAGAGGCGGCATGGCATAGTAATTAGGAAGCTGGCTGTTAAACCTGGGTTTAAGTCCTGTCTCTGAAACATTCTGAGTATGCGACCCTGGGCAAGTCACTTGACCTTCAGTAAATCCAGGCAACTAACAAAGACTGTAAATCACAGAGAATTTGGGTCTGAGGGTGTGGGTCTGACCTGGGTCTGAGGAGGGAGTGTCCTCACATGGGAGTTCCCTATGCCAGTTAAATCACAGAGGCAGTCCCTATGTCAGTCATAAATGCCACAATTCAATTCCTGATAATGCCTATAAGGTCATTTTTTTTTAAACCTAAGCATATTAACGTGGCAAATTTACTTTATTATCCATGACCTTGAGTCGACTTGTATGTATGTACACTTGTTTTCTCCCCCTATATAATATAAGCTCCCTGAGCTGGTGACTGTTTCATTCTTGAATTTTAATCAGGATCCCTTCACAGTACCTGATGCTGGAGCTTAATAAATGCTTGATAGTTGATCGATTGATTTAAACATTTTTCTCAGCTATTTTCTCCTGCTTAACTTCAGGACTTGGGATCCTATTCTGTCCTATCCTGGGATATTCCTGATGTCCCCTTAAGCATCTGAACTTGTAGGGAGAGGTTAGTGTCCCTGAAAGGGTGGAGCCAGGAAGACCTCTTGTGTAATTTACGTGTTATGTGTGACTGCCTTACTTCCCTGAATTTTAGTCCCCTCATCTGCCAGGCTGGGAGCAATGCTACCCATCTCACAGAATGATTGTGACTAAAGTATTTTGTAAATTGCAGTGTAAATCTGAATTATCATCAAGCCAATCAACATGCATATATCAAACTCTTAATGTGTGCCAGGCATTGTGCTAGAATACAAAGAAAAAAAGGCAGTCTTTGCCCTCAAGAAGATTGCAGGGGAGGCAAACAAGCTCACACAAAGGTATGAAATCTGTACATAACATATACAAGGTAATTGGGGAACAAAGGCACCAGCAATTGGGGGGAGACCAGGGTGGGGGAATCAGGAGAGGTTCAGAGAGATGAAGTGACAGGATCTTAACTACAAGGGACCTCAGAGGTCACCTCTTGCCCAAGGTCACATAGGATGTGGCAGATCCAAAAGTCCATTAACTCCAAATCCATATCTTTCCATTGAGCCCTGTTGACTCCTTTCCCCCTGCCCTTTTCCATTTCTTTGGAGAATGTCTGAGGGCTGCAGGCATTCACTTTTTTTGTTTGGGGATTGCATTTTCTTCATCCCTTCTTGTTTTTGCTTCCTTGATGAGTTGCAGAGTAGCCTTGAGCCCATGACTGCTGACCCAGAGGTGCTTTTTCTTCCTAAAATTCACATTCTTGGTTGTTAAGGTCATATTCCTAAGTTATTTCAGATTTTGGGGTGGTTTTTTTGTTTACTTGTTTTCTGTTTTTGGTGCTACTAATGTTTCTAATAACTTGGTTGCTGCTTTGTTCATGTTTTTATCTTCAAGTGGGAGCCTGGTGGATTGAACTTTTAAAAGGAATTATTTCCCAGAGTTGAAATGTTGCAGTCTGGCAAATCCTTAGTGCTTCCTAGAGCCATAAACATTATTGGTCTAATTTCTCCAGTCCCAGTCAGTGCTTATATCCATAATTGAGAGTCTTGGCTAGGATGGAATTTGATAGTCTTCTTTAATATGTGGGTCAGGTATTATGGATAGGAACAGAACTGAAAGTAGGCAACCTGGCATCTATATACTACATTCACCTCCCTGGGGAGCTGGAGGAAGGCAGATCCTGAGACAGGGGTGACATGGTTCTAGAGGATACTAGGGGATGCAGTGGAAAGAATACTGGGTTTAGAGCCAGGAAGACCTGAGTTTAAATCTTGTCTCAGACCAGCTGTATGACTCTTTAGACAAGTCACTTAAGCTACGTTTGCCTCAGTTTCGTCATCTGTGAAGTGAGGAGATTGGTCTTAAAGGGCCCTAAGGTGAATATTCCATGACTGATGGTGGTAACCCCAGAAGCAGTTGTACCACATGGAGGTAAAGTTCAGTGGAAGAAAATAAGGGAAGGAGAGGAGAGGAGACAGTGGACATCTCAACAGATGTCTATACCCTGGGACAAAACCCCGTTTGTCCCATGGTGTTGCATACATCTAGGGAGCCATAGATTAGAGTAAGCAGCATCTTCCCTTCTCTATAATCAATCAAGAAACATTTATTAAGCACTTACTGTGTTCTAGGCACTTCACTAAGTGCTGGGTATGCAAAGAAGCAAAAGATAGCCCCTGTCCTCAAGGAACTTACAATCTGATGGGAAGACAGCACTCCAGTGGATTTGTACAAAGCAAGATCTGTACAGGACAAATAGGAGACAATTAACAGAGGGAGGCCCTGGAACTAAGAGTCAATTTTTAAAAGTAATTGAGTATAATTAAGAGTAAAAACAATGAGACTTTAATTGAGATTTAAAGGAAGCCAGGGAAGTCAGTAGGCAGAGTAAGGGAGAGGAACATTCCAGGCATGGAGGACAGCCAGAGAAAATCTGGAATCATGTTTGGATGGTAACAAACACTCCATAGGAACCCAAACAAGCTTCTTCTGTGACTGACTCTTAGAATGACAGGTGACGTCTGCTCCAAAAGTACAAAGTAATGGTTCCTCAGTAGGGAGGCCACACAGCCTCCCCAAGGGCAGGATTAGAACCTTTCGGGATGTTGTAGCCATCCTTGCTGGGGGTGGGGGACAGAGAAAGGTAGATGGGTCCTCCTGGCTCCTCCCACAGACTTTCTATGACCCTTATCTTTATCAAGCCCCCTTTCATTAAGTAGTCCACTGAAATCTCCATAGCATGGGGAAAGGTCTTGTTCCACTATCCTGAGCAGAAGGCCCTTTGAAGTCAGTTCATATCTCTTGGAATGCAGGATAAGGAAAAGAATGTGGGCTGGTCTCTGATGATTATCTGTCTTCCTGGCTCCTTCCTTACTTAGCCCTTCTGTGGCACAATTTGTGATTAGATTTGCTGAAGAAAACATGGCCAGGGTAACATGGGCTGTGCTTGGGATGTCCTGTAGGGGAATCTGTCATCCTGAGACTACCATGATGGTGGAGATGAAAGGAGTGGTCACAAGCTTTGACAAATATCTCAGGAGACTCCATTCTCTCCCTGTCCCTTCCTGGGTTACCCACAATTGGGTGAAGGAGAGGAGTAGATGGACCTGGGCTGTCCTTTTGTGGGGGAGTGATCAGCTCAGCCTCTTCCTGGATAGCTGGGATCTATCTTCAGCTGTGTCCTGGCCACCTAGGGGGACATTGTTACCTTTGAGAACCAGATGGATCCAGCAGATAGGGGTCTGTCACCAGCATAGAGTCTTATGGAAGGAAAAAACAGGGAAGGCAACCTCTGCCTCAGGGGCCTCCTGCAATTTGTCTCTGAGCATCTATTTTCTATTATCTAATGTCATGGGAGAATGTCTCCTCCTCAGCTCCCAAACCCCAGACACTAGACAACTTGGGTCACCTCTGATAAGGGGAAGGTTGTAGATTTAGGATGGTCCTAGAAATCCACATCTTCTAAAAGTCATGTATTGTGCTGTACTTAAGGTATAAATACAAAAAATTAAATGATCTATACCCTCAAGAATCTTACATTCTAAATAATAATGATACTAGTAATAACAAGAAATGATCTGGGGAGAACCAGACCTAGGATTTTGTTGATATAAATGATCTCAAGTGAGGATACTTCCTGCATAACTTCAGATTTAGAGAGAGAGAGCTGTCTAGTATACATGAATATACATGATATAAAATATGTATGTACATATGTGTGTATATATGCGTATACACACATACATACACACAAAAACACACACATATAGTATAGCCACACTGGATGAGTGATTTTAATGATGTAGACAGGAAACTCCCTCCCCCAATGCTGACATGTATCTGTGTGACAATTTAGAAAGTTGTTTCAGGGTGTGGAATCAAGTGATGTTCTCAAGGTCACACAGTTAAAGCAGAGATGGGAACTGGACTCAGTCAGGTCTTCTAAACTCTAAGGCAAATTCTCTAGCCACTACAGCATCCTGTTTCTCCATATTAATAAACGGACATCTATAAAGTATGTCCCCCAAATCTTAGTGTAGCGTGAAGCTTCCTAATAGTTCAGTTTTAAGGTATATAAAAAACTCACCAAAACTTAAATTTGAACTAAGACTTTTTGGATCCCCCTGCATAGCATTTTAAAATTTGCCAAGAGCTTTGTATACCATAGATTTAGAGCTATAAGGGCCCTTCGAAATGCTCAGGCCCAACCCCGTCATGCATCATCTTATTTGATCCTCACAAAAATACTATAAGATGAATACTTTTATTGTCATGGCCATTTGACAGATGAGGTAACTGAGACTCAGCAAGGCAAAGTGACTTGCCCAGAACCACATAGCTTCAATTGGGTCTGAGACAGGATTTGAACCCAAGCCTTTCTGATTTCAAGTCTAGCTCTCTCCTCACTATTCTGTATATGCCTTTCAACATGCACACAAGTAAGTCAACATAGAACAGTGGAAATCCAAGTAATTTCAGGCTGTCAGGAGAGCACTCAAAAATGGAGAGGTCAGGAATGGCCTTTTTCAGGAGGCATCACTTGAAGGATGGAGGATGGTCCAAGAGGCTGGATGCTTCCTGAGAGTGAGGATTGTTTCACTATTTGTACTTGTCTCTCCAATGCCTGGCACATGGCTGGGGATGTTTAATAAGAGTTTATTGATTGATTACTTAAGATATGAGGAGGAAGAATATGAAGCAAAGGGGTGGGGGTGGGAGATGGAATGTTCTGTACGAGAAGAGCCAGTAGGTCAGTTTGGAATGGAGAATGTGAAACTGATCTGGGAGAGCTGGGAGGGAGATTGTGTCTCAAAGTCAAGACTTAGAGTTTAGACCTTCTGCAAGGTTAGCCCCAAATGCCCCCCCTCCCCCAGGAGCCTTGGTATTAAAATAGATACACAAAGCTGCTCTTGAGATCAACCCTATCTTCACCTTAGTTTCTTGTTCCTTAAAAAGTTAACCCAGGCCTTGACACCTGTTTCTCCCTCTTCTGTACATAGTGGTAATATGGAGAAATAGATCAACTGGAGAGAGGAAGACTGCCTCAGCTGCTCAGGCCCCATACAGAAGAACCAAGACTGTGCTGGGGATGGGGAGGGGAGAACTTTAAAAAAGAAGGATGTGTAGGATATTAGTCAAGAAAAAATGTCAACATTTAGACTGGTCTAAGTGGATTGGAGGCTTTTGGTCATTGCCAGGTAGATGGTACCAAGAATTCCTGCTCTTCTGTGATTTGGACTAGAGGTTTGCTGAAGTTGCTTCCATCTCGTATTCTGCTCTATTCTGTCTGACTCTCATGGTGGAGGATGCCCTAGGACACAGCATGGTACAGTAGATAGGTAATGAACTCTGGAATCAGAGGACCTGGATTCCAAATCTGCTTCTTGTCTTTGTACCTGTGTGACCTTGGGCAAATCCCCTGACCCCTGTGGTCCTCAGTTTCTTCATGTGTAGAATGAAGGCCTTGAGCTAGGTGGTCTCTGAGGTTATTTCTAGATCTAGGTCTTGTATTCTTTTCTGTCTTCACTCACACTGGCTTCTCTATCTGTAATGCCTTTCCCAGGGAGACTGGCCAATGTCCAGTGTGCTCACTGAAAACCTCTCTGCTTGAACATTGAAGCATGCTCACATAATATGTAAGTGGTTCCAGTCCACTAACCATTTGGTGAGGAGAGGGACTGTTCAACTGGAATGGGGTTCATTGAGACAGGACCCATCTCTTACCTCTAGTTCTTTCTGGCTTGGTTGATGCCAAAGAAAGAGAAGGATCTTCAATGGACTCCTGGGTTGGGGAGCAGCGTTCTTGCCCTCTCTAACTCGGGGATGGCTCAGGCTGAACAGCCCTGTGGATGCTTTTGTCTCTGTCTATTCTTTGCTTCTTTTAGATCAAGGAGATTGGAGGTGACCACAACCTCGTAAGCTTCTAAAGGTCATGGGAGTGAGGCAGAAGTCTGGGAGCTGGAGTTCATGCCAGGATCTGCTGGACACTAGACAGTCAGGAAAGTCCCAGGCCACCTGCTTCACTCAGCCCAGCACTGGGAGGGATACACTAACCCATCCATCTATCATCCACTACACATTTCAAAGAGAACTTTGTGGGGTGAATGCCCTATTGTGTTCAGAATGAGACCATGTTAAGACTTTAAGTTGAAGAAAAGATGGCAATACATATTGGTAGAAGGATTCTCCTCACCTCGAGGCTCTCTTGAATTAAAGAAATCTCTTTCTCCCTAATAGTGTCTAATTTACAGATTTGATGATGTTTGCTGTTGTGTGCCCTTCTTTCTTGAAGGGGACCATGACAAAAGGAAAATGATGGCATGACTTGCAAGTGCTTGAATTTAAGTGAGAGAGGGCTGGGCAAAGTCACCAGCCTCATTTTCTCCTCCAGAGCCATTTGGGTCCAATGGCCAGACATAGATCAGGATGACTAGAGAGGGCCTTAGATGCAATGGGGAACCTTGATGTTTTTAAGCTAAGGTCTTTAACAAGTTTCAGGTTTATTGAAGCAAAGCCCATTCAGTGATTAAGGCTCACTAAGAAATGAAGAAGAGAAGGGCCTCCTTACTTAGTAAAAAACAAAACCAAATATGTGATCTGTGAGGGGAAGACCCTCAAAGGGTTCCTGGCCAAAACAGAAACAATTATTATTTATATTAGTTCTGAGCCAATCATTGACCAAATAGGGCTTGGCCTAGGACCTACTGTTGGCCGATCAATGACAGCAAGAATAATTTGGGGTCAAGGCTCATCTTTAAGAAAGAAAAAACAAAAATAAAAAAGTTGCAGAGATGAAAAATTACATTCCCTTTGGGCAGAACAGCCCCAGGTAAGGGTTGTGATACTAAGTGTGAATGGAGGGAAGGGAAAGAAAGAAAAAAGACTGAAAGAAAGCAAAGGAAGGAAGGAAGGAAGGAAAAAGAGAAAGAAAGAAAGCTGTGTTGCCCAATGTTCCAGTTCCAGTTTGGTCCCGAGTGGGCAGCACCTTTGCTACTCATAGAAGCTGTTTGTCCTTTGCTCTTGAAGAGGACCGTGCCATCAGGGAGGTGATGCCATGACATGCAGGGGAATTGGATTTAAGTGAGGCATGGTTGTGCAAAGTCACCAGCCTTACTTTCTCCTGGGAGCCATCTGGGTCCAGTGGCCAGATATAGATCAGGACAACTGAAGATGGCCCCGCCAGGCAGGCAGGAAGGAAAGGAGAGGTGGAAAGAGGGAAGGAAGGAGAAAGAGAAGGATTGGAGAATGAGATGAAAAAGAAGGGAGGAAAGAAGGGAAAGAAGAGAAGTTTCAGGTTTGATGTAAGGTCTAACTGAGAAATAACCTCTCAGCTCTCTGGCCTATACCTCCTTCTCCTTCTCCAACCCCTTTATCCCTCCCTTTCTCCCACTTTTTCCATACTCCTTATATGTGGTTTCCCTCATTAGAATGTAAACCCCTGAAGTCAAGGACTGCCTTGTTTGATTGAATTTGTATCTCTCTGCTTAGCACTGTCTATACAGACAAATCACTCTGAGCTTAGTGAGTTTTCCCATCAGTAACATCCTAACACCAGCCTCCCAGGGCAAGGGGCGGGGGGGGGGGGGGGGGGGGGGGTGGGGCTCAAATGTGATCACGTGTGTGAACTTTACAGCACCATAGAAAGGTGATCCAATTTATTTTCTACTCCTGTTGTCTTGTCCATGGCATCCTGGCCAGCATAGCCCTGGTCCTGTAGAAGGTGGAAAATAAAGCCAAAGTTCTGGTCAAATCAGACACATGAACGGAGCAACCAGGGTTGCCAAAGCCCAGCCCTGGGATGGCTCAGCTCTGGGCTCCAGAGCTAGGAACATTTCAGGGAACATGGTGGCCCCTAGCCTGGATAGGACTGTTCTCCAACAGAGACACTCAACAGATCTCTTGTTTTGTCTGCATCCCTGAGAACTGGAGCGCTTTCCCTGGCCAGCTAAATTTAGTACTGGATAAGCCCCTCGCCCATTTTGTAGGAGCAGAGCTCACTGCAGGGGACCAAACCCTGCCTTGATTAGAGGGCAGGGCCCCGGCTCAGAAAACACACACCAGATTGTCTGGGGATGACAAAATAGTTCCTTCGCCTCCTGGTTTTCCATTTTTTCAGGCCAGACTGTATTGGCTAGAGCCAAGACCCTGCCTGGCTACCAGGGTTGTTGGTGATAGACACTATGAGGTCTGGAGGGAGGGGATGCATGAATGGTGTCTTGTCCCTGTTTTACCCTAGGGGCCTCTGGAGGGATGCTGGAAGGGCCAAGCCAGCTCCTGGGCCCCAGCACTGGGGAAGAGACCCGAGAGGTTCAGGACCTCCAGCATAGGTCACGTCTTTAAGGCAAGTTCATTTATTGTTATACAACAAGCAGCTATTTGTTAAAGTTACTTTGTACCAGGCATAGTCTTCTTACACAAGTGTGGAACAATGTATATGCAAAGCAGATACAAAGTTAGCAGAGCTATTTCCATACTTAAGTCCTGGCACTTTTCAGAGCTCCTCCTAGAGAGAGAGCCCAGACCTTCTCACTTGGCATTTGTGGTCTCTGAGCTTGGGGTGGTCACTGAGGGTCCTCTGGACTTCCAACCCCAAATGACCGTTTTGGGATCCTGAAGGAGAGGAGGTGACATCCTGCCCAGGTAAGTTAGGCTCTCAGGCAGTTTTCTTGGCTAAAGACAAGCTCATGGCCACACAGTCTAGTCTACCTAATCTGCAGAGGGCTGCGGTCCTTCCTCTTTGGTCCTGGGGTGTCTGTTGCCTGAGTCTTGATTTTTCCATCCCTCTCTCTTCTCTAAGAGAACCCTCGTGATTCATTTTTATTTCCATGGAATTCCATAAGCTTTTATTAAGCCTGTACCATGTGACAGGCACCACGCTAAGCACTGAGGTCGCTAAGAGAAAAGCAAAACGTCTCCTGTTCTTGTGGAAGTTATAGTTCTGCCAGGGCCATCCAGCATCTCCACAAGTGAGTTAATACAAAGAATATGAAAAGTAACAGAAAGTAATCGAGGAAGAGAAAGAAGGAGAGAGAGAAGAGGAGGGGGCTGGGGAAGACAGACAGACACACAGAGACAGGGAGGTGGGACTGGAGCACCAATCAGGAAGACTGAGGAAAGGTCAGTTGTAGGAGATGGCACCAAGCTGAGCTCTGAAGGAAGCAGGGGATTTAACGAAGCTGAGATAAAGGGGGAAGGCATTCCAGACCTGAGAGGCCACTTGTGCAAAGGAGTTTACTGTCAGAATCGTGTGTTTGTTTATTTATTTGCTTACCCATTTATTTATTTTACTGTACCACTGAAAACAGTTTGGAGTTTTCAGCACATTAGGGGCCATTTGTTTTTCCTGGGCCTCCTTGTTCCCACTGCTGTCACCTCTTTGCCCCTGTGTCCTAGAAGATCATGCCATACTACAAGTAGAACTGAAAGGAACCTCACAGCTTATCCAGTTGAATTCTTTCTTTTTACAGGTGAGTAAACTGAGGGCAGCAGAGTACATAGAGCACCAGGCAGGGAGTTAAGAGGACCTGAGTTCAAATCCAGCCTCAGACATTTACTAGCTGTGTGACTCTGGGCAAGTCACTTCACCCATCTGTTAAATAAGCTGGAGAACAGAATGGCAAACAGTGCCAGTATCTTTGCCAAAAAATGCCAAATGGGGGGGGGGGCAAGAATAGTCAGACATGACTGAAATGACTTAACAACAAGAAACTGAGGCCCATCAAGACAACATATAGAGCATACTAATATATATCTAGAATGGAATTTGATAGTCGGATAGTCTCCCTTATTTTATGGATGAGTAAACTGAGGCCTGGGGAGGCTAAGTAGAGAAAGACTGTACAGCAGCATAGCTAGGGCTGGAGAGGACCCCAGAGGTCACCTCATCCAACCCCCAAAGTCCTATTAATCAGTAAGCATTTATTAATCAAACAATGAATGAGCCTTTATTAAATACCTATTGTGTGCCAGGCATTCAGCAGAGTGGAGTGGTAAAAGTAAAAACAGCCCTTGCTCTCAAGAGGCTTATAGTCTCCTTGGGGAGACAATAGTAACATTTATAGGTCCATACCAGTTACCTAGAAAGTAATTTGATAATAATCTTAGAAGGAAGTCATTAGCACTTGGGGGGGAGGGGAGAAGGGAAACTAGGAAAGGCTTCACTTGGGAGGTATTCTTAGAACTGAGCAGAGATTCCAAGAAATGGAAGGGAGGGGGGGCATACCAGGCATGAGGGACAACAGTGTACAGGCCTGGAGGTAGGAGATGGAGGAATAGCTCATAGGCTGGTATGGCTGTATCATAGAATGAGTACAAGGTAGTAATGTCTAATGAGGACAAAAAGATAGGTTGGGTTGTGCTTGGAAGGAACTTTAAATGCCAAAGGGAGGAATTTACATTATATCCTAGAAGTAGTAGAGAGCCACTGGACTTTATTGAGGACAGTGGTGTGGTCAGCCCAGCACTTCCCCTCCCCTTTTTTCTTTTTAAAAATATTAACAAAAATGTACTTTCTTTCCCTCCTGCCTCCCTACCAACTGAAAGACAAAAAAAGAATAAAAACAGGTGCCTCATGATAAATATTCATAGTCAAAGGGGGAAAAAATTCCTACATTGGCCTGGTCCAAAATATTCTTTGCCTCTTTCTGCCTCTTGAGACCACCACCCCTCTCTCAGGTGTGGGCAGCATGGTTCATCATGGTTGGCCATGATGTTGACCAGTGTTCCAAAGTTCTTCGAAGGTATTTGTCTTTATGATGGTGGTGTTCCAATATCAATTTTCTCTTGGCTCTGCTCACTTCACTCTGCATCAGTTCATACAAGTCTTCCTAAGTTTTATTTGTTCCATCATATTCATCCACCATAATTTGTTCAGCCATGCTCCAAATGATGCTGCCTCCTCCGTCTTCTTGGTCTTTACAGAAAGACCTGCACTAAATATTTTTGTATACTTTACTCCTCTCCTTCTTTGAACTCTTTGGGAAAGAGGCCAGCACTTTAGGAAAATCACTTTGGCAGCTGAGGGGGAGGTAGACTGCACTGTAGAGAGCCTTTGGAGGATTATAGGGTCCTAGATGTGGACAGAATCCCAGAGCCAACTCATAGAGGTAGGGAGATTGATGAGGAATCTAGAAGTATCAGGGAACATTCTTCTGCAAAGCGTTCAATGCTAGGGCCCCTTTAGGAAGGGCTCCAGACCTGGGAACTGAGGGAAAAAGCTAGACCAGATTTAACTGAACTTAGACTATAGGCATGGAGGCCTTGGAGAGCTCCCCTGGGCTGTATTTTTCCAGGATGTCCTGGAAAGTCCAGAGGCATAGTCATCCTCCACAGAGTTAAGGAACATTTTACGGGCTAGTAAAACATTGTTTGAGGGGTGATAGAGTCTTTGGAATTGATCTGCAAGCTGACATCACCTCAGCACACACGGGACTGAACTGGGTCTGTGTAGGCATTGGTGTTCCATCCCATCACAGCTGGGTTGGCCTTGGGCCCAGGCCATGGGCACATCTTGGTTGGTGCCTGGCCTTGGCTTTTCCTGGAGGCCTGCAGGAGAAACACTGGTTGTTAGAGCTACAGTTGGGAGAGTTTTCTGGGGTCTTGTACTTCAACCTACTCATTTTCTAGATGAGAAACCATAGGCAGGATTCAGATCCATGATCTCTGACTCAAGAGCTCTTTCTACCATACAAACTGACTCTCTGAGGGAAGGATGTACTTATTAAGTGCCTTTTGTATGCCAGGCACTCCCTAAGTGCTGGGATAGAAAGCAAAAGTAAAAACCTCTCTTGCCAGCAAGAGGCTTGGATGGAGAGACAAGCTGCCTGAAGGGGAGCCTCTGAGGGAAGGGGGGGGGGTCCCTTGTCTGCACAGCTGGGTCTTTTAATGGAGAGGGAGACCCTGCCCTTCCCTGCTTTGGAAGTTTCCTTGACCTCAACACAGCTGCAGTGCCAAGCACTGCTCTTGGCTACAGAACACCCAATGCCAGAAAACAGGAGCCATTTTAGCCCTTTGCTTCTAGCCCGAGGGAGAGGGATGAAATCTTTGATTTAATAACTGATTCCTGTATGTGCTTTAACAATGACAGAGCACTTGGCACGTTCTCTTCTTTAGTCCTCACAACAACCCTGGGAGGTAGGTGTTATCATCCTTATTTTACAGATGGGGAAACTGAGGCTGAGGGAATTGAAGTGACTTGACTAGGGTCACATAGCTTGTAGATAGTTGAGGCAGGATTTGAACTTAGGTTCTTCTGACTCCAAGACCAGTTGTTCTTATTCCCTCTGCCACTTAATTGCCAATAGCCTGGTGAGGTAAGTTCTACAGATATTTTCATACTCATTTTACAGATGAGGAAACTGAGGTTCAGAGATGTTAGTTATCTTGCCCAGGGACCCATGGCTCAGTAGACTAAAAGATGATGGTCTGGGGGAGGTAGTCTTTGGAATGATGTTCAAGTCCCTGTTTTGCCCCCAGAAGTCAGGAAGCAACTGATGAACCAGCTCAGAAAAATGGTCTTGTGTTGGATTGTATACATGGCATTGTGGTATCCATGGATTTGTAGCCCAGCTTCTCCCAGGAGTTAGCCAGCGCCATCCTGAGACCTGGAGACATCAGGACTAAGGTGAGCTCAGGGCCAGGGAAAAAGTCAGAGTTTCTCTTGCACGGCTTTAGTTACACTCAAAGGTCAAGTCTGAGGCACTAAGAAGAACAATCTTTCCCTGCCTCCTCCCTCTACCCCCTCACAGAATACTCCTTCTGAGCTGCTGGCATCCTTGATTTCCATGACACAAGGGTCTCTCAGTCATCAGGATCAGTGGGGACCAGCTCTCTGAAGGCATTTACAAATCCCAAGTGTTGGGGGCTTACAGTCATCCAAAGTAATCACACCAGGCCACTCTAGCCTTGTGAGCCCGGGGCTGCCCCCATCCAGCTGGCGGGCAGGAGGGTGAGTCATCTGCTCCCCAGAGCCTGGGCATGCGTCTGCCCTTGCTGCTGCCGCCTGCTGCCCTCCCCTGGCTCTGGCTGCTGCCAAATGAGATGGCAAGGCCTCTTTCTTGAGTTGGTCTGCAGCTGGCAGACCTGAGCCCCCAGTGACAGTGTGCCCTGGACAGTGCTCAGCTGGCCTCCTCCCTTGGCAAGTGTGTCCACCACACCTATGGCCTGCTCCCCCTCCTCCCTCCAACTCTAGCCTCCTCCTTGGTCTTTCTGTGCCTTGAGCTGTGTCACCCCATGGTGAAGGCTGATGAAAATCATTATCTTCTAGCTGACCCTGTGATTTTGCTGTGAAAAGAGGGTTCTACAGTCACCTTTGACTTAGCACAACAAAGACCTTTGTCTGCTGGAAAAAGGAATTCTCTTGAGGGTCTGCTGGTAATAGTGGGGACCTGGAGCAGACAGGCATGTCCTTAATAGGGATCAGCTACTTTCTGACCTGGCACTGACCTTGACTTCCAAATAGCCACTCCCACCTCATTTGCTCCTGCAGGGAGGGCAGATGAATGAATGTTGAAGTGAGGTTTTGACAACTCCCAAGGACATCAAAGATTGGAAGAACAGCCGATCCATGGTAGCCTCATCCCCCTTTCCCAAATGTTCTTATTAACTAACCCATTAAATCAGCCCAGGGAGGGCCAGAGTTCACTAGAAGCTCAGTAGAGTTTCCCAAAGTGGGAGTTATTCTCCCTTTTTGCATTTAACCAAATCTGGGTTTTTTCCCTTTGGAATCAGGCACCCGGGTATAGGGATGTGGTGGCTTTTGAGAGTTCTTTGAAACACGACTAGATTCCAAGGGATTTCAGATAATTGAAAATATGCTGTTAGCATGGTCCGATTTTATTTTGTGGCAGCTGATACTGAGCATTTGGCCTTGAACACTTAGTAAAAGAAATATCTCACCAAGGTGAACTTAGACAAATGGGGCTGCCGTTACTCTGGGCAAAGCATTGGCTCATCCCATCTTGGCATTTGCTTGGGGATACAAAGCATCCCAATAACATGTTTGGGAGGTATTTTCTGGGCTCTTGGGGGATAAGACCCCCAAGAAAAAGGAAAAGATTGCCTCTTCTGCTCCTTGTTCTCAAAGTCAATGTAGTTCACATAACTTTTTGAAATTAATGTTCTATAATAGATTAATGCAGAAACTTCAACTTGTTAGGACTTGGCGGGGGCTGGTCCTGGCCTATTCTGTTTGTGGGAACTGATGCTGATCATGGTATCATGGATTTAGAACCCCAAGAAATCTACCTGCTTCATTTTACCAAGGAGGAAGTTGAGGTACACAGAGACAAAGAGACTTGTTCACAATGACACAGATTGGAAGTGCCTAAAGTGGATTTGAACCCAGGTCTTCTTGACTCCAGGTACAATACTCTAGTCTCAGCTCCTCATCTGAGTGGTCCAGCAGGGACCTAGCCCATGTCATGGTCAGTTCTGAAGACAGCAATTTCAAAGGGGCATTGATTGACTGGATGGTATCTGAGGGAAGGTCACCAGGATGGTGAAGGACATAGAGACTATGCCATGTGAAGGAACTGGAATATTTAGCTTAGAGAGGAGAAGACACAGAATGTGTGTTGTGGGGGGTTTGGGAGGGGAGGAGGGTTGGATGGGGATGATATCTCTGTTCACTATTTCAAAAACAATAATGATGTAGAATTGTTCTATTTGGCCCCAGAGGGCAAAGCTAGCAATGAGAGAGGTTGCAAAGAGAATAATTTTGAGTTAGAATAATAGATTTGGAGCTGGAGGGACATTTAAAGTCATCTAGTTCCCTCTCGTTTCATAGTTGGGGAAACAGAGGCCAAGAGAATGACTTGCCCAAGTACACAGAAATAGCCAATGACAAGAGCCAGGATTTGAATATATGTTCTGAGAGACTCCAAATATACCTCCTTTCCCTGTGTAATGGATGTTCTCTCCTTGGTGTTTCTCCTGATTTCAGGAAAGCCTTTCTAACAGATAGAGGTAGATGTCCACTCTCTGTCCCCAGAAATTTTCAAGGGGAGGCAGAAAGGACCATCTGCCAAAAGCATTAGAGGAAATTTTTTTCTCAGATTTGGCTGAGACTAAATGTTCTTTGAGGTCCCTCCCAGCTCTGAGACTCCAGGATTGTCTTGCCCTAATCAAATCCTCTGATTTTTAGCTTTCCGAAGCCAATGGAACATATGCCTTGAGAGGGTTTATTTTCCGAAATTTGCTCCTTACTTATGACCTGCCAAAACTCAATTTGGAGGATTTTCAGTTACATTGCTAAGTCCTGGGTTCATCGATTTATACCTGGAAGGGACCTCAAAAGCCATTTAGCCCAACTCCCTTATTTTACAGATGAGGAAATTGAGACCCAGAGAGGAAGAAATTTTCTCAAGGTCACAAAGGTCAAAAGTGTCAATGCTGGGATTTGAACCCAATTTTCTGACTACAAATCCTGCGTGCTTTCAAGGACATCACACTGCATGTTGCCTAAGAAAAATACAACATAGGGGAGATGAAAAAATATGAAACATTAAGTGACATTCATGGAGATTGCTTCTCCTAAACCCACATGAAACCTCAAGTACCACACCTACTTCTAGTTAGAAAAAGGAGAGAATCTCCTCCATCTCCTCATTCAAAGTTACTGCTCAAGTTGGCCATCTGGCGATGATGATCACTTCCACGATTCTCCAAGTCCACTGCCACAAACCTTTCCCAAACTTGCTCTGGGAAGCAAAATAGAAAAGTGTCTAATTCTATTGTTATTATTGGACAACAACAACTATTTATTAAATGCCTGTTGTGAGCATAGCACTCTTCTGGGTCCTAGGGAGAATACAAAGTGTAACTAAGGCATATTCCTTAGAATGAGGGCATTTACAGTCTGGTGTAAGGAATGAGGGGTGTCAGGCAGGAGGAGGAAAGACCACCCAAACCCAGGTAGCTATTGAGAAAACAAAGTGTTACGTGAAATCGGAGGGAGGAGTTGTTACTGACCAGGGGAATGGGAAGAGTTCTTGATGGCATTGGGGCCTGAGATAAGATTTTTAGAATAATGAGGAATTCAACAGGGGGAGGAGGGATTAGAAGGGAAGGCAGGATAAGCACAGGGGATCATGTCAGTAAGAGCATACAGGTGTAAGAACATTGCATATATTCATAGAGCAGCCTACATTTTCATATAGACTTTCTAGAGGTAGAGTCATGCAATGGAAGGAACACTGGATTTGGGGGTCAGAAGACCTCAGTTTGAATCCTGACTCTTTCATTTACTACCTGTGTGACCTTAGACTAATCCCTTGAGCTTTCTGAACCTCAGTTTCCTCACCTGTAAGATATATATGTGTCTGGCATGGGGTGAGGCAGGTTGGACTACATGACCTCTCAAATCCCTTCCAGCACTAACCATATGGTATCATGACCTGGAATCTGACCTAATTTTGCTTTTATATTGCCCACCATTCCTTCCTCAAATGGCTCTTTGTTCAAATTCTGTTTCTTCCTCTGAGTGGCAGCCTCAGGTGTTGACACAAGGGAAATTTGTATTGTCTTTGGAAGAATCTTCTTGAAAGAATGAGACAGTTGAAAAGCTAGGATGATAACTTGGGTCCTTCTTTCGATAAGGCAGTTTGCACAGAAGCCCTCAGTTGGTCATGGTGCTGGGGTAACCCATTAACTCTCCTCATATGGGCTGTTGAGGCTCTTGAGTGACATTGTGCCCCTGGAACGAAACTGGTGAGCATAAGCTAAAGGCCACCCTTCCCTTTGAGGTTAATCAGGGAGGCAGCTTTTGTTCTCCTTTCCTTGGAAATCAGCCCTTAGACTAGAAATCTTTGAAGTGTGGTAAACAGATGTGTGGATCACTGCCTTGTCATGGTGGAAGGGCTTGTGAAGCTCCATGAAACTATGAGCTGTATACCATGCAGGGCTGCCCAAGATGGACAGGCCATAGTTCAGAGTGATCAGCTGGGGAAGGAAGTGGCGAACCACTCCAGCATTTTTGCCAAGAAAACCTCATGGATGATATATTTTTTCATATATATATATGTTCATTTATTCACATATACTAATTCTTATATAACCAGACATTCTTTTCTTTTTTTGCTTTTCTTTTTTCCTCCACCGTTTATTTTTTAATTATTTAAGATTAATTAATTATTCATTAATTCACTTTTATAAGATTTTGAGTTCTAAAATTTTCCCCTTTTCTCCTTTCCCCAAGATGGCACGCAATCTGATATAGGCTATACATATTTCAACATTAGTTGTGTTGTAAAAGGAGAATTAGAACAAAAGGAAGAAACCATAAGAAAGAAAAGAAAACAAACAAAAAAGAGAGTCTGCATTTGATCTGCACTCAGACTCCACAGTTCTTTCTCTGAATGTGGACAGCATTTTCCATCATGAATCTTTTGGAATTATCTTAGATCATTGCATTCTGAGAAGAGCTAAGTCTATCAAAATTAATCATTGCACAATGTTGCTCTTACTGTATGCAATGTTCTCCTGGTTCTGCTCGCTTTACTCAGCATCAGTTCATGTAAGTCTTTCCAAATTTTCTTGAAATCTGCTCGCTCATAATTTCTTATGGAACAGTAACATTCCATTCCATTTCTATACCACAACGAGTTTAGCCATTTCCCAGTGGATGGGCATCCCCTTAATTTCCATCCCATGGATAGTATTGAAACTGTCCATGGGGTCATGAAGAGTCAGACATGACTCAATGACTGAACAGCAGCAGCATATAGATATGTTAGCCTGATAGCACTCTTGAAGAGAAGAGGAGGACTGTGCTGGTACCAGCAGCACCCTAGCTAGGGGGAAGGATAGGGAGAATCTAGGATCTAGGACTCTGCTCTCCAAGAAGGTCACCAGGCAAGCTGGATGTAGCGACTACACTTTGAATATCTCTAAGATGAGTACAGTTCCAAGAGGCTGCCACTCTGATCACTTTCAAAGGAGAAAATAACCCACAGCCTACCCTGGCTAGCTTAGCCCCTGTCCCACCAAATACTTTTTACACAGAAGACCAATTGGGATAGCTAGTAAAAGCTCTTTATCAAAGGAAGCAGCAAACAGAAATGGGAAAAGTTCTATTGATAGACTATCCCAAAGAATATACAGGCATAAATGAGCTCTTTAGCTCGGAATGAGATAAGATCAGAGAGAGAGAGAGAGAGAGAGAGAGAGAGAGAGAGAGAGAGAGAGAGAGAGAGAGAGAGAGAGAGAGAGACAGACAGACAGACAGACAGAGACAGAGAGAGACAGAGAGACAGAGAAAGAGAGGGAGACAGAGAGACAGAGACAGAGAGACAGAGACTGAGAGAGAGATACAGAGAAACAGACACACAAGAGAAAAATACCTTACCAAACAGGAGGCTGCTCTTAGCAATCTCTAGGGTTGCAAGAGCTGGAGGTCAAAGGACATGATGAGGCTGGGGACACCAGGGTTCCAGTCTACTATTTAAACATCTATGTCTTACTTCTGTCTCTCTTGAGGTCCTCTCTTGAAGTCTAACAAACTGATGTTCCTTCTATGCTCATAAAGTGTGATAGCTTGGTATTCTTGAGGTCAATCAGGAGTCATTTCCCTCTTGCTCATATGTAGTACAACACTTTCATGGTATCACTCACCACATGGGCACTGATCTTACACGTTACATATAGTATAAATAGGAGGTAATCTCAGAGGAAATGCACTAGCAGTAGAGAAGGACTGGGAAAGATCTTCTGAAGAAGGTGATAACTGAGTTTTGAAGGAACTTAGGGAAGCTAGGAAACAGAAGTAAGGAGGGAGGACAGGTGTGGGGTCCATCAGTGCAAAGGCATGGAATTAGGACTTGAGGTGTCATAGGTGAGCAAATAGGTAATGCAACTGGATCATAGATTGTATGGAGGGGAGCAAGTTTTAAAAATATGGAAAAGTAGGAGGGGTTTAAGTTGTGAAAGTCTTTAAATACCCAACAGAGGATTTATATTTGATCCTGAAGGTAACAGGGAATCATCTCAGGGTTTATTGAGTAGAAAGGTGGTAAGACCACATATGCATTTTAGCAAAATCACTTTGCCAGCTGAGTGGTGGATGGATTTGAGAGACCTGAGGCTGGGAGTCCAATTGTCTTCTTACTCCAGAACAAGTCTTCTTTCCACTTAGCACAGTGCCTGGCACGTAGTAGGCACTTTATAAAGGCTTATCAACTTTATTACTTCTAAAACAACAAGACAGTCTACTTAAGCATATGAAGGCTCTAGGATTTAATTAGCGTGGGTGACATTCTTTCACTAAAGTAGATCTTAATCTGTCTTTGACTTAACAGAGAAGTCCTGGGGGTTGGCTGGTGTATATAGATTAAGTATTTTATTCAAGATCAAATAGTTAGTGTCAGAGGCAGAAATTTGATCCCTCATTTTCCTGATGTCAAACCCAGCATGCTATTCCTGCCTCTATATAAGACAGGATATGATTAAAATGGCAGCTAAGTGGCTCAGTGGAGAGAGCACTGGGCCTGGAGTCCAGAAGACCTGAGTTCAAACCTAGCTTCGGACATTTAGCTGTGTGACCCTGAGCAAGTCATTTAACCCTGATTTCCTCACTTTCCTCCTCTGTAAAATGAACTGGAAAATCACTCTAGTATCTTTGCCAAGAAAACCTCATGGACAGTATCGATGTAAGTAAGAGGTAACTGAATGACTGAATGAACTGAAACAACAATGAGTAAAGCAACCCAAAGTAATAGTAATGGTGATAGATTCAAAGGAAGGGGAAATTTCTGACTGCGTAAGAATGAAAGGCCTCATGGAGGAGATGAGACCAAGTTGGAGAGCATCCAGTGAAAGGCACCCAAGATGGCAAAGCGCCTGGAGTTTATCTCTTATAAACCTCAGTTGAAAGACCTGGGTCTATTTAGCTTGGAGAAGAGAAGATTCAGGGAGACAGAATAGATGCCTTTGAGTACTTATAGGATTATTGGATGGGAGAATTTATTCTATTTGGCCTAGACAGAAGAATCAGGGAGCTACTGGTAGAAGTTACAAAGAGGGCAATTTAAGTTGATACACATACAAATGAAATCAACATATTTTATGATACTCAGTGCATTTCAAAGGCAGAAATAGAGGAGGAAGATGGAAAAATATATTGGAAAATATGGATCAGAAATAAGCAATTAAGGAAACCTCAAATTTTTAGATTACTCAGAAACTTCATTACTATATATCATGAATTCTCTCTTTGAGAAAAGAATTGGAAGACTCTGGACATGGTGAGTACTAACTGCCATCACAAAAATGAAATTAATTGTATTTTAGTAGATAGGAAATGACTTATTAGTGATGTAGAAATTATTTCTGAATTAACAGTCTATGTTGGGTCAAAGCCTTGATTTGTTAGAGCCAAGATCAAAATCAGTACAATGCTAGAAGACGGAGAAAAATGAAAAAAAAGGGTATAGCAATTCCAACCTGACTTTAATGGTCACAAGATATGTCACATGAAATGTCAATGGATATCCAAGGGGAAATGGAATATGAAGAGAAATAATTACATAGGCATGAATTAAAATAATTTACATAGAAGTTCAATCAATGTAAGCCATTTGCTCTATACCTAGGAAGGCAAGAGTCTAAAAGCATGTTTGTCTGAAAGTACTTTATGTATTTGCCAAGTAGCAAACTAGGAAGCCAAGAAAAACACCTGTTTAATACATAAACTCATTTGTAAAAATCTTACGGGGAAGGATGGTAAAAGATTAGGAGAACATTGCCTCATAAAACAAAAAGAGAGGAGGGTAATACTAACTTAAAGAAAATTTGTCAAAAGAGCCGAATAAGCACAATCTGAGGGCATTTAGAAATGAAGCTGGAAGGAAGACAATAAACAGTCGAAGGATGAAAAAGATCTGCAAACGTTTTTATAACTCTTTCCATTATCAAGGAAGATGGAGCCTCCCTATTTGGGTTCTAACATCACAGTCACAGATGTGCCCATAAAGTAGGTTAAAAGGGCACCAAAGAGAACAAAGACAGGGAAAGCAGCTAGATTAGACCAAGTGAACCTAAAGGAGATCCATGCTGGATGAGGCCATCATAGGGAAGGTTACAAAGATGTAGAAAAGTCTTGAACTTTGTGAATTCCAAATAAGGGTGCCCAAGAGAACATCAGCAACTATGGGTCTGTTTGCTTACTTTTCCCCTCAAGAGAAAGTGAGGAAGAAGCCCACCATTTTGGGAGCATTATATGTGGTGAACTTAGGGGAGATCTGGAACAGGAGCTGCTAAGAGCAATCCACAACACTGAAGGGACTATTCACTTCTTGGATTGACAGATCAATTAGAGAATTTGAGAGTCAAGGTTGATCTCCCTAACAATGAGAAGTATCTCAAAGTGTAAAGGGGCCCCTCACAAGGAAGGGCCTTTTATCTCATTTGGTGGCCTGTGTGTGGAAGCTGAATGACCAGTGTATTCTTGAAAGGATTCATTCTGATGTGTGGGCTGGACTACATGTGGCCATGAAGGTCCCTTCTAATGATAGACATTCTGTGATTCTTTGAATTGGATTAGATTATCTCTAAGGCTTCTTTTTCACTCTTAATATTCCATAAGATTTAGAATGCATTGTAGAGAAGGGAAACATTCCAGGTAGTGGAAATAGTAAGCAAATAAGCAGACTGGGATTGGCATGATTTATTTGGGTGGTCAGAGGTAGGGGAGAGAAAGAAGAGAGAGACACAGAGACAGACAGACAAATAGATATAGACAGAAGCACACAGAGACAGAGGGAGAGACAGAGAGAGGAGGGGAAGATAGACAAAGAAGAGGAGAGGGAAGGAGGGGAGGGAGAAAAAAGAGGGAAGAGTCAGAGGGGAAGAGAAAAGAGAGAGAGAGAAAGAGAGAGGGAGGGAGAAGAGGAGTGGAGTGGAACAGAGTGGGAAGATGGATGAATGAAGTATTTATTAATTAATTACTAAGGGCCAAGCACTGTGTTAAGGCACTGTTATAAATTTTATCTCATTTGATCTTCGTAACAACCCTGTGATATGTGTTGATGGTATCTTCATTTTATAGCTGAGGAAAATGGGGAAAGCAGTGCTCAGATGACTCATATCTGAGGTTAGATTTGAACTCAGATCTTCTCGACTCCAGGGAGTGTTTTAGGAACATTCACCAGTCAGTTCTACATAAAATGGATCAGCAGGAAGGAGAGACTAAGGGGGTGAAAGGAGGTGAGAGCTGATTCTGCTTGCTTAGGTATGAGAAGTGGTGCACTGGATAGAGTGTCAGGCTTTGGTCAGGAAGATCTAAGTTCAAATCTAGCTTCTTACACACTTAGTAACTTTAATCCCATTTGCCTCAGTTTCCTCATCTGTACAATGAGCTGGAGAAGGAAACGGCAAACTATTCTTTGCCAAGAAAACCCCAAAGTGGGTCATGCAGAGCTGGATACCAGTTGAACAGTAACAGTGAGATGATAAAGGCCTTGGATGAAGGTAGTCACACCTGGAAGAAGGAAGGCGTGATCAATGAGGCAAATTGGGAAGAAAAGATGGATAACCCTGGGTGCAAGCCTTCCCAGCCTGCTCTCTGGTATATGTGGCAGATTCGAGTGTCAGAAAGGTCGAGGGGCTCATCTGCCTCCTGTAATCAATCCAGACATTTTACACGGGTGGAAAATGTGTCCAGCGAACAGATAAATCCCTGGGAGAGGTTTTCTTGAAATTCTGGCTTCATTCCCATTTTCTCTGCTTCTCTTAGCCTCTTGCCTGAGGCCATGGGGAGCTCAGATAGCATCAGCAGGTGCTATGGAGATCCTGGAGAGGCACAAATGTCTGCTTGGCTACTGTTGAGCAGGAGTCACTGCAGAGAGAGGGTCTCAGGAGATTACTGCAGCTGTGTCAAGTTGTTTCAGGCTGCCAACCATGTGAATGGTCAGTCTGGGAGCCCAGGACAGATGGCATGCCGTGGAGACCATAGCTCCCTCAGCCTTGGCTACACAAGGGATGGCAGGAGGCCGGACCACAAGCCTTTACTTCTCCCTTTTCACACAGCAAGATGGGGAGATGAGAACGTAAGGCTAAATGTCTGTTGGGCTTCATGCCTGGCCTAGACAAGTTATAGACATTTCCACGTTGAGAGGGTTGTATGAGGGGAAACCAACCTGCCAACTCAAACTTCCTCTGCCCTTGGGGCCCTCCTCCCTCTAATTGGAGAGAGTGGAGGGTGAACCTGGGAGAGCTCCTCCCAAATCCTCCACCATTTTTAGGATGGCACCTAGGGTATTCTCATTTCCTGCCTGGTTACCTGGGAGGCCGAGGCTGGTGGATTTTTTAAGGTTAGGAGTTCTGAGCTACAGAAGGCTAAGCTAATTGGGTGTCTGCTCTAAGTCCAGCACAAATACAATGGACTTCCCTTCTTACCCCTCCTGGAGTGTGTGTGGGGGCAATGAGGAAACCACAAGGTTGCCTAAGATGGGTGACCTACTCTAGGATGGAAATGATCAAAGCTCCCATGCTGATCAAGCCTTTAAGTGGCCTCTGCAATTTCAACCTAGATGAGATATAGAGATGAAAGAAAGAAAGAAAGAAAGAAAGGAAGGAAGAAAGAAAGAAAGAAAGAGAGAAAGAAAGAAAGAAAAGAAAGAAACAAAGAAAATAGACTACAAAAAAAGAAAAAAGGAAGGGAGAAAGGAAGAGAGATAAAGGATGGAAGAAAAAGAGGAAGGAAGGAAGGGAGAGAAAAAATAGTTCAGCATTTAAAATTAAGGAAAGTACTTTCTCACTTCTGTGGCTTAGAATCCCTAAAGACCACCTTCCTTCCAAGCCCAATTTGGGTGCCATGTTTTATGCAATGCCTTTCTTCATCATACCTGCTGTCTCTGCTCTGTCTCCTCCTACTAGCTTAAGCATTACTCCCTGCAATTCTTGTTGGCATAATGGTAGTCACACTGTACTTGGAGTTAAGAAACCCTGAGTTCAAATCCTGCCTCAAACACTAGGTGTGTGACTCTGGGCCAGTCACTTAACCTCTGTCTGCCTCAGTTTCCTGATGATAATAAGAGCTCTACCTTGAAGAGTTTTTGTGAGGATCAAATGAGATAATACACATGGTTTCCCAAAAGTCATAGCATTTTAAATTATTAAAGCACTCGACAAACCTTAAAACTTGATGATGAAAGTGATGTTCTGAGTAAACCCTTTCCCCACAGATCATTCCAAAGCTACCTTCAGCCTTGCTCCAGCCCAATCAACCTAACTTTAGAATCAGTGGTGTCCAAAGTAATGAGCTCTTAGTATACTTGGGGCATTCCTGCGATGGAGAAGCTGTCAGCACTCTGGAAAGCTCCCCCTTTCCCCCCCATCCTTGCCCTCTGCCTCTCTGAAGGGCACATCATGTTTATTGCAGAGTAGCCCCTCAGAGCATACATCAGCCTCCTTGCGTGGTCAGACTTACTTTTCCCAGGCCCATAAAAATATGGAGGTTTGTTGATTTTGGGGGTGATGGTGGTGGTTGTTATTGTTATATTTATCAAAAATAAAACAATTCATTTCCCCCCTTTCCTGGGAGATTATAGTAAGGCTACGAGACCTGGGGGGTCTGGGGATAAAGCAGATTGTAAAACCACTGTATGGGTTTCCACATCTGACTTAATCACCATTTCTCAAGATCTGTAGACCAATAAAACTGTTTGCTTTCTTACCACGATTCAAGCCGGCTGATTTATTTAGCCTCACTCCACTGAAGCTGTCGCAGCCCAGAACAGTTCATTTGTCAGCCCCAAAGAATGACAACAATTCCGTTTCTCTCCCTCTCTCTATCTCAGTTGGTAAATCTCGGCGCACAATTTATGGGTCCGCACCCCGCCGAGTCTCCTGTTAATAAATTGTGTCTCATCTGCAAAAACACGTTGGAATGACTCCCTTGGACATAGGCTGCGAGGCCGGCCGCTGTAAAACAGTCCGGGTGCGTCCGGCATACACAGACGGTCGTTCTGATTGATCTGAGCTGCCAGTCAAGTCGCCGCTGTCTGTGGCTGGTTAGAGTTACCCTCCTGATTTCCTGGTATGTTTTTGTCTGGGTCACAATGCCGGGACAAGTAGACGGGAGGTCGGTGGGGAGAAGAAAAACATCACAGCAGCCTAGATTTACTGCTAAAAGAGGTGGGAGAGACGGACTCTTCAGTCCAGCTGGGCTCAGCTACTTTTGAGACGGACATCATTATGTTCCACTTCTTTCTTATGGATATTCCAATCACCAGAAAGATTTCGTTGTCGTGCCTCTGTTAAAAACCCAAAAGGAGCCCAGCATCATAGATTTAGAGCTGGAAGAGATCTCAGGGACCATCTAAGTACAATCTCCTTCATTTTTAGATGAAGAAACCTAGTCCCGGATTGACTCGCCCAAGAATCTAACAGGCGGTTAATAGTGGAAATGGAATTCGAACCCAGGTCCTCTCACTCCATATTCATAGCTATTCCTTTTGCCCTATGTGATTGTCATAGCTGCTCCTGGGATGAAGCTACTGGGGCTTTGTCCCAGAGCCCAGACATTTTACATGTAAATGGCAGAATATGTACTCCTTCTGCCTCAGTTTACAGCCTAATTAGCAAGAATAATTAATTCATAATTTTAGAGCCAGAAGGATCATAGAATCACAAGATAATAGGTTTAGGACTAGAAGGAATCTCAAAGGTCTTCTAGTCCCTCATCTAGACGTGGTTGGTATTCTCAGTGCTGAGCACAGTATCTGACACATAGTATTTATTAAATGTTTGTTAATTAAGTCTAGTACTCCTCATTTTAAAAATGAGGGAACTAAGCCCAGAAATATTATATATAATACATTATATGTAATATTATATATAATATATGGACATATATATCATAATCATATATATGATATATAGATCATATATAAGTACACACCTTGGTTGTCCTACACCTTACACGCCATCTCTGGCAGGTGCACCATTGATTGCCAACTAACTAACCTCAGTGTTTAAAAGATATCTACCTGTCTTTTTCCATAGGATTGCTAAGCTCAGGAATCCAAGGAGAGTCACTAACTTGGAAGACGTAGACTAGACTTGAGAGGAGAACTGATTTCTCAGAAAATAGAACAGACGTCTGGGAACTTTGTAGCCTAATAAAAGATAGTAGGTCCCAGTGTAGTATGGAGCAGAGAGATGCTTTTGGGGTGCTTGGGTGTCTGAAAGTACCACCACCCTAAAGCTCTGCTATCTCAGAAAAAAACAGATCCCTACAATTGCAAATCTCTACTTCTGCCAAAGTCCCTTGTGCCCTCCCTCATCCTGCTGAGATGCCCTCCCCCTTCCTCTGTCTACATCTCCCATGCGGCTACTTGTTCATGTGCTGTACCTCCCATTAGAATGGAAGATCTGTGAGGGCAGGGCTTACTTCATTTTTGTCTATGTAGTCCTGCCATCTCCTACCATGTGACTGGTAGTAGTAGGAGCTTAACAAATACTTGTTGACTGATGGAAGGAAGCATCCACAGGAATTCTAATAGTAGCTATTCCAGAATCTAGAGTCCCCTAGGACTTTCTTCCTGGATCCCCTGGAATAAAACATTTTTGACCTTGGAATAAAAAACAACCTCCATTTCTAAAGCTTCGCTACATTAATGTGCTATAGAAATGCAGCCCATTATTTATTTTTATCATATTAACCTCTAAATCCCACCATGGAAAGACCTGTGAAAATCAAGGGGTGCTACTATCCCCATATTACTGATGGGGAAACTAAAATTCAGAAGAGTTCAATGACTTGTTCGATGTGGTCGGAGGCAGGATTCAAACCCGTCTCCCTTCGTCTCAAGTCTATGACTCTTCACTTTACAAAATTACCTCTCAGGCAAGCTGCTGCTTTCTCAGTGAGATAGCTAAGTGATGGTGCATAGAACACGGAAACTGGGAATTAGGAAGACTTTAGTTTGAAAGAGACCTTTGAGGCTCATCATCTGGTCTGTCTCCATCGGCCAATCAATAGGCATGTATTGAGACATTTTATGGCACCAGCTCTGGTGTCAGCGGCTGAGAACAAAATGAGGAGGTCGAACTTGTGAAACTCCTGGTCCCCTCCAGGTCTGAATCTGTGATACCAAGAATAATAATCCAGGTTAAAAACAAAACCAAACCCTCAACCCCTCAATGAGTGGAAATGCTTTATGGTTCATTGGGTTTCCTGGTTAACCCCCAGTTGAAATCTTTTAGTTTTGACATTTTTTTGCTGGCCTTTCTGACATGAGTTAGGCCACTTTCTTGCCTTAGCTGTGCAGGGGAAATAGAATGAAATCTTTATTGAATGCTTGAGGCCCCAGGTCACCATTAGGAAAGTCAATTACCATCGTAGTCTCCCGGGATGTAGCTGGAGTAGGAGATGGGGTTGAATGGTCTTGACCTTGGGACATCCCTGGAGGCTGCTCTCTGGACTAAGCTTTATTCCCAGCTTATTTTCCTGCTATTTATATCTTTCTCCAAAAAATGAAGGTCACGGGAGGAAACTATATGATGAAATCGAGTTCTGGTTAGCTGGCTTTTGGCGAATTGTGGTTTTACTGCGCCTTGTATTCGTAAATATCTTTACTCACCAAGAGCTCAGAATATGTCTGACCAGCCAGCAGAGATTTCCTTCCTCTCAATATGTGGGATAGTTAGTAGGCTCAGGGCATGAAGGTGGGTTATCTCCTAGTAATGTGAACTGTGCATTAGGTTCACTTTACTTAGCAGCTTGAACAAGGTGAATATTGCAAATAAAAAATTATGTTGATGTCACAGTTGGGGTTTTGCAAAACACTTTGTGTCCATTATCTCCTTTGATCCTCCTAACAAGGACATATTATTCTAGTTGAAAGTTCTTTGAAGAAGTGTAAATGGCTGTTCTCTCTTATTGCAGCATGATGGAAAGAGGGGGCTTGAAACCAGAAGACCTGAGTTCAGATCTCAGTTGTGCCTATTGATATCCGTGTGATATTATTTCACCTCTCCACCTTTGTCTCCTCATCTGTAAAATGAGGAGGATAGGGCTACTCGTGATCTAGCACTCTATCAGCCCTATCATTTATTAACAGAGGGAAGCAGCATGGTGGGTGGTGGTCCCCAGCACATAGTAGGTACTTGATAAATGCTTATTTTGAGTGGAAAGTGTGTAGTGTCTGGAGTCAGGAGAGCCCTGTGTTCAAACCCTGCCTCCGCTGTGTATCAGCTATATGGCCATGAGCCTCTTCACCTCTCTGCACCTCAGTTGCTTCACCTGTAAAATAAGGACGAAACCTGTGATTTGATTGGCGCAGAAAACTCCTGGATGAGGAGATTGTTGCTTGTGACCAATGACATCAGGAAGGTGATGTCTTGACTTGCAAGTGAATTGGATTTAATTATGAATTGGCAGAGCTGGGCAAAGTCATCAGCCTCACTCTCTCCTCCAGAGTCATTGGGGTCCAGTGGCCAGACACAGGTCACAATGACTGATGATGGCCCTGGATGCAGTTGGAGACCGTAGACTTTTTCCCAGGTCTCAGTTTGTCTGAGGCAACACCCATTCAGTGATTAAAGACTAGGTAAGAACTGAGGGAAAAAATTTACTTCATAAAAGAATCAATCTGGCAGGGGAAGACCCTCAGAGTTAGACTCCCTTTACCAATAAAGGTCAGCACCTGTTCTCTAACTTAGTCTTAGAGAGTTGACTGTGTGTGTGTGTGTGTGTGTGTGTGTGTGTGTGTGTGTGTATGTGGGCACTAACTTGTCCAAAGTCACACAGCCAGTATGTGTCAGAAGCGGAGTCTGAACCCAGATCTTCTCAGCTCTGAGGCCAGGTGTTTGTCAGTCTTCTAAGGCATATCACTAGCATTTGCTTTGCTTTTAGGGTTGCTGTGAGAATCACAGTTGGAAGTGACTTCAGAGGCCTGATCACAGATCCTGAGTGGGATCTATTTTACAGGTGAGGAAACTGAAGCCCAGAGGGGTTATGCACTTGCCCAAGGTCATGTGGATAGGAAGCATCAGGGGTAGGCTTTGAGCCTAGGTCTTACGATCCTTTCCCTTCATACTACGCTATCTCTTCATAGCTCTTAAAGCACTTTATAGATATCAACTGATTGTTAGTATGAGTTAGTAGCGTTTCTTCTTTGGTCTTGTGACAGATCCCTATGGAAACAGGAGCTGTTAGAACCAAACACTGAGCTGACCTTGTTGTTTTTTGACTCTAGTGACTATGGAGGGACAGCCTCCTAAGGACTTTATCTCCCTGGATCCTTCTCTTTACCCTCCACCATCAGTCATACACCACGGACTTTCTCCTGCTTGATATGCAAGGTTTAATTAGGTTTGAGCCTGAAGCAAAAGTCCACTGGTTGTTGTTGGAGTTTTTTTCTCTCTGTAAAACTTGGATATCTTGCTTGTGTCTGGGAAGAGGTGGGAGGGAAGGGGAGAGAGAAGTAAAAGTTACAAAGAGATTAAGTGAGGGATAGAGAGAGAGAGAAAAGGGAGGAAGAAGAGGGAAGGGGAGAAAGGGAAGGAGAGAGGGGGAGGAGAGGGAGGCAAGAGGGATGGGATAGAGACTGAAAGACAAAGAGTCAAACAAGATACACAGAGACTGACAGATAAACAAAAAGAAACTGAGAAAGTGAGATACAAAAAGAGGGTGAGAAAGAAAGAAAAAGTGACACACAGAAAGGGAGAGAGAGGCAGAGAAAGACAGAGACAGAGAGATGGAGAGAGATAGGGAAAAAGACAGAGGCAGAGGGGTTAGACGCCAGAGAAGCACTATATATAGGTTTTCTTTGACTGCTGGGAAAGATAAATGCCTGAAAAAAAGACAAGACAATTGTTCATCTATAAATTGTATGCCAGCAGGCTTATCACTGGATGCCAGAGATTATGTTGAGGAGAACAATTAGAGGCAAAAATAACACAGTGATAGGGGCCCCTTTGCCTCCCTAATCGCACTGTCCTTCACTTGTGCCCTTTGGGTGGGGAGGACTCATGTTGCTGAAGAACGGAAGGCTCAGCGTCCAGACAGTCGCATCTCCCAAGGAGAGTGAGGCAGACGCTGCCAGGGGGATTTGCTGTTCAGTTAGGTTCAGTGTTCCTTTGTAGGAGCAGCTTCTGGGACGGAATGTTCTTTCTGGAATGGGCATGTTGGTGCCACTAAATGTTGATCCAGAGAATGACCCCTGAGGCTTTAGTGAAAGGGATGGAATAACATTTGAGGGGTTGGCTACAAGTGGGTGCAGCCACTTGAGGATATCGCAGTCCTTTTTGTCCCCCTTACTTGGGCAAAGTGGTAGGAATATAAGCTCTTGGGGGCTGGGACTGTTTCCGTTTTGACTGTTTTCTGAGAACTTTCATGGAGTAGATGTTTAATGTTGGTGGAGTTGAATGGGATACTAAAATTTGACATTTCTAGAAGGCTCCTTCAGTTCTCCCAACAGCTCTATGGGGTAAGCACCTAAGGGTTATTAGTCCCATTTTTAAAGAAAGATATGAGGTTCCCAGCCAAGTACTTTCCAAGGCCACACACATAATAAGTAACAAAGCTGGGATTTGAATTCTAATCTTCTGACTCCCAAGTCAATTATCTTCCCACTATCCTATGGTCTCATGTGGCATGGACTCCAGGATTTTTACCACCTGAGTTTTCCTCTTCTGGAAGCTCTCCTGTCTTTACCAACAAGCATTTATTAAACACCCACTGTATTCCATGTACTTTGGGGATACAAGTATAAAGGAGACAACTCCTGCCTTGGAGAACCTACATTCTACTGGGGAAGAGAGCAGGTACATGTGAAAATATATACAGATTATCCAATCCTTCTGCCAGAAGCCATGTAGTCCATCTAGAATGTCACTGATCATCTTTGATTACTCTTATGGATCTGCTTCTAACTCTAGACTTTACCACCATGCCTCAGCTGCCTTCCCACCCTGGACCATCCCTCAGTACCCGTGGCTTTCACATCCTGGAACACTCCTCCAAATCTGGATCTTTTCTCCCTTTGGTGAATTTCTCCAGGAATTTCCATTTTTCCCTCCCCAAACCCTCCCCACTCCTCTTCAGCTTCTTTTTAGAATAGAATTTCTTGAAGGTAGGGACTGTCTTCATTTTTGTTTGTATTTATACCCCTAGCGCTTAGGTCAGTGCTTGGCATACAGTAAGTGCTTAATAAATGCTTGTTATATGACTGAACAGCTCCCTCTACAACCTCTGGATGTTTATGCCAGTCATTTTCATAGACAGAGTCTAAGCCTATCATAAAGATGTCTTGAACATGAATGGTGAGATGGGGAGGAGGCTAGATTTGAAGGTAGAAGATCTGGGTTTGAAGCTTAGCTCTGCCACGTATGACTTTTGTGACTTTGGTCAAATCCTCTCACCTCTCTGGGTCTAATGGAGGTCTTAATAGGAAGATGATGGATTGTTGAGACCAAGAGAAGCAAGTGGAGATTCAACTTGGCTTTCCAATATAGTAAAATGATTATTGATATTTCGATAGTGCTTTAGGATGTATAAAGGATTATTCATGTACTATCTCAATGTCATCCTTGCAACAACTTTGTGAAGTGGATGCAATTATTATCCCTATTTTACAAATGAAGAAACTGAGACTCAGAGGAATTAAGTGATTAGGATTAGGTTCACTCATCTAGGAAGAAAGTCTACTAGCCAGGCTTTCCTCATTCCAGGTCCAGTGTGATATTCACTATTCCCCGGAAAGCAATCTTTTTTAGCTTTTAATAATCACTCTGGCATAATCTGTTAGGTTTACCTTCTCTTATTGCTTGCCCAGTGCTAGGCTCAGAGAATAGGTTCATCTTCATGAAGTATTCAAGAGTCCCCATTCCCTTTTCCACCTGTCCTCTCCCTGACTCTGTGCCCTTCACATAAGCATAGATTTCTGGGAAAATCAGCTGCAAAAGAAAATCAATGATAAGGAGAAATGGAGGATGTTGTTTATTTTTTAGCTTGGCAACTTTTATTTTCTTTATTGTTGAATCTTTTAGTCCATGGACCAGATCTTATTTTAGTATCTGGATGATATACTGAAGCAACAGTACTGCTCCTGATAAGTTCTGTAACTTTGCCTAGTTCACTTCTCTTTGATGGAACTTTATATACATATATATATATATACATATACATATTGTATTCTACATATATTTATGTATATTTATATTTCATATATTTATGTTTATATATTTATATATTATATTGCATATAAATATATATTTATGTTTATATATTTTTGTTATATTAATATATGTGTATATATACATATACATACATACATACATATATACATATACATATATATATACATATATATATATATATATATATCTGTTGTGAAAATGAGAAGGTCAGGCTAGATGAACTCTTAGGTCTGACTCCAAAATTTTATAAATCTGTTTATAAGGTCAGTTTTGTTTATGCTTTGTCTGATCACATATCACAACTTCTGATTTTTTGGATTCACCCAGTTCATAGTAAATTTTATTCTAACTCCTCATTTTTATTCTGCACATGTCTTTATTTTTTTAGGTGTGTTTCCTCCTCAGTTTCCTTCAACAGATTATGGGGTTTTGCTTTCTTGTCCAATTCTGTCATGTTCTTTCATTTTATGGGATTGTTTAAGCCATTCACATTTAAAGTTATACTAATGAGATCTCAATTTTCCTGTTTCCAATGTTGTTTTTATTTTTCCCGAAGGACGATTTTGTTGTTGTTGTCCTTTATTCTCTGTAAAGATGGCACTTAATCTATTTGGTTATCTGTGCTCAACATACTTTAAGGCAACCCTATTTCCACAGACTTTCTTCTCCTTATCCTGAAGCATCTCCTTCAATTTGTTACCCTTTCTCCTAGTTTTAGAGTTTTACTTAACTTATTAATTCCTTTTTTCCTTTGATCTAATTATCTTTTCTTTTTTCTCTTAGTCAAGTAATTAATTAAATCATCTTTTCTTTTTCAATTTTTAAATTTTCTATACTTTTTCTAAAAAGGATATCTTTAACTTAAGTATCTTCCACTTGTCTATTCTAAACTTTTATTCTTCAATTTATGCTCTTTATGCTTTTTTATTCCTTCTTAAACTCCATATTCTTTATCGAATTAAAGTTTCTAAGATACTCACCTTGAGCTCACTCTTCTAAATGGTTACTATGTTATTGCTTTGTAGATCTTGTCTCCCGGTTCCCCTTTTCTGTCATGCTCAGATCTTAGAAACCCAGTTCTGGCAGAAGATAGAAATCTCACCCCTGGGTTCAGGCTCTTCTACTCTCCTGAATTTCAGTTGTCTTCAAGAACTCTAATCTCCCTTTTTCCAAGGGAGAATGCTGTTCATGTAGACACCATATTCACTCAGAGGTAGTAACCTCTCTGAGCACCACATCTGTGCAGATTATATGCATTTTAAGGTTCTTGCATTGCACAATATATTTCTTCCCTTCCACTGACACCATCCATGGGAATATTCTTCCTTGGGATCCAGTGCCACCACTGGATTGAAATTTTTCCCTTTTCTCTCTCCATGGTTCCTTCTCTCCCTTTACCATTTTACCCATTCTCCTACAGACTATCTTCTTCCTGAGAGACCACGGGTCTCCTCTTCATTGTTAACTGTTGACTTGATTAGGTTGCATCACACATTTTCCTCTGCCATCTACCTCCCATCTCCCCTCTTCTGTGCCTTCCTGTTCTGCAATACCATTGACTCACTTGTGGGGAGGGCAGGTGTGTGGTTTGGTCCTTGGTTTTTCAGGGCTCTTCCTCCCCCACCACTTCTATTTAATTTCTGTTTTCATCTAGTGTACTTTCTTAATGGTCATTCCATTGCTATTCTGCTGTGGTTTTTACCCTTTTCCTTCTAGTTTTATTTTTTCCTTTTAATAGTCTCTAGGAAAGGGGGCAATTTATTTCATTACTTGTACTATCATTGGTAGAAGCGTTTAAAAAAATTATCTTCTGTTCTCTGGTCTGGGAGTGTTTGCAAAGCAATTTGCTCTCTCTCTCTCTCTCTCTCTCTCTCTCTCTCTCTCTCTCTCTCTCTCTCTCTCTCTCTCTCTCTCTCTCTTCCTCTCTCAATAGGAAAGCTTCAAATGCCTTTCTTTGATTGAATTGATGCTTTGTCTTGTGTTTTCCCGCTCTATTACCTTGGTCTGCTTCTTGAGCTCCCTTCCTCACTCAGGCCCTCAACCCTGGGGTCATTTTGAACTCCTCTCTCACACTCCCACCACATATACAATCAATGAACAAATCCTGGAATCACTTCATCGAACACATGTCTCTTATACGTGCCATCTCTCTACCCACTCTACTTCATCCATTCATTGCCTCTTCTCTGGATTACAACAACATCTTTCTAATTAGTGACCCTCCCTTAGGTCTCCCCTCGATTCAAGCCATCTTCTACTTGGCTGCAACAAAGTGATCTTCCCAAAGTCCAAGTCTCACCATATCATCTCCCCTCCTCAGTAAATTCCTGTGATTCTCTTTTACCTCCAGGATCAAATACAAAGCCCTCAGAGATGTGGATCTTGAAGATCTCCAGAGAGAGTTTAGAGATGGAGACATCTATATATCTATATCTCTATATGTGTCTTTATGTATATGTAGATATATGTATGTGTATATATCTGAAAATCCTTTGCATAAAGATGCTCATGGAACCCATGAGAACTGATGACCCCACCAAGTAAAATAGGATAGGTCATTTATGGCAGGTTTTATTATTATTATTGTATCTAGAGCACCCTGAATGACTGGTCTGGACTGGACTAGACGAAACAGGTGGTGGTTAAAAGAGGATTAAAATAAGCAGGTGTGAATGCCTGACCTCTCTGTCAGGTTTGGGGCTCTATGTCAGCTTGGCACTTTATCTCCATGGGCCTTCTCCTCCTTCCTTCCCTCCCTTCAAGTGAGATTGAAGAGATGGGAAATACTTAAATCCATGCCAACCCCATCTTTAATGGACAGAGCCTTCAATTTCATTGGCCTAAGAGACAACTGGTTAAAGAAATTCCTTCTACCAATGCAGGCTGGCACTTTCTATGCCATGGATCCTGGGTTGTTGCTAAGAGCACTGCCCAGTCACACAGACTGCCTGTGTTGGAGGTGGGATTGGAATTCAGGTCTTCTTGACTTTGAGGCTCAGTCTCTACCTGCTCTATGAAGCTGCCTCTTTTTCCCATCCAGAACAAGGTTAAATATCGTGAGCATCTTCAGCAAATTACAATCTTTAAAATACTCTGGTGTCTTTCATGGGAATAGAATCTGAGGGGAATGAGCACGCATAAGGGATACCATCTGGGATTGGGGCTGACACTTGAAGCTTATGCTGTCACAGCACTGAGTTGAAAGGGATTCAAAGCCAGATGAGAGGGTCCTCCCTTCAGAAATGGATGCAAATGGCATGTTCGTGTGAACCAGAAGGCTTTTAGACGGGTAGCTGTTGGGGTGCTGCCGAGGAGTTTGGAGACAGTGATGGATGAAAACAAAAAAGAGTCCATGGGCCAGTGGCCCCCCCCACCCCCGGCCAGGGTCCAGTGCTCCCCCCCTGGCCAGGGGTCAGTGTCTGTTCTATTTTTGTGCCATCTTTGATCCTTTCCAAGTTCCAGTCACCCTCAGCCTCTCCTTACCCTGCTCTTCCACAGAATCAAAGAATCAGAGAGTGGCTCAGACAACCAAGGGAAGACCTGGCTTCTGCTTGAAGACCTCCTGGGGGGGGGGTCCATATGATCTGTGCCCTGCTGCTCCGGTACCCTGCTCTTTGCAGCAACTAAACCCATCCTATGTGCTAGATACTAAATTAAAGAACCAAACCAAACCCACTCAAATCAAACACGATGTTGGTACCGCAATGTGGGGAGCAGCATGGGAGGGTGGAAGGAGCATAGTCAGAGGAGCTGAGTGACCCTGAGCAAGTCACTGGGCTTCCAGAACCTCAGTCTCCTCCTTTGTACAACAGCCTCTCATTTGTATTTCATTTACATTGTAGCATTGTAGTGCATGCATCCAGCTCCAAATCCTTTTAAGGACATGCTCTCCTTTTCTCTTAACAGCTGATAAAAGACAAAGGCAGGAAGGGAAGCTGTCAGTCTAAATCATCCACTAGCAGGTTTTGCTCAACTTTGACTGAGAATGGATCAGGGGCTGGGAGGTGGGAAGCTGATGGGAAGGAGAATGAACTGGTGGGGAGTCTTTTGTATTAAAACCAAGCAAGAGGGCCTGACCCGGGGATTTCATTGGTCTAGGGAATTCCCAGGTAAGAAAACCCTACCAATGCAAGTTAGCACCTTCTCTTGAATTTATACTGTGTGTGTGTATGTACTTTAATTTACAGTGTATAGATACATAGAAGCTATAAGTTCAAGAGAAGGTACTGACTACATACATGTATGTATGTAATATATGTACATATACATGCACCTACATACATCTATATACACATATGTTGGTTGGTTGTTTGGTTGTTGTCCTTCCTTCTGGAAGAGGACCAAAGTGACATCACTATGATAAAGTGACGTTTCAGTGTGTCTCACTGTGGCTGATCAGACCAATATAAACTTGAAATGCTCTACCACAGGTTGGGCACAGATAGTCTGCATGCATATTTGGGGTGGGTAGTCCAAATTTGCACATCCTACATTTATTTTGTGCTGTCTCAATTCTGCCTTGCTCATAGAGCACAGCACCCTTTCTGATGTGGGCACGCCATGCTGAGCAGTCCTGTGCCAGTGTCTCCCATGTTTCACAGGCAAACCAAAGTTCTTGAGAGAGACCTTGACAGTGTCGTTGCATCACTTCTTCTGACTACCATGTGATCACCTGCCCCACACAAGTTCTCCATAAAATAGTTTTTTTGGCAAGCATACATTTTGTATTCGAACAGCATGGCCACCCCATCGGAGTTGCACTCTCTGAAGCATAGTTTGAATGCTTGGCAAGTTCAGCTCAAGTAAGGACTTCAATGTCTGGTACCTTATCCTGCCAGGTCTGGTACCTTATCCTCAAATCTTCCTAAGACAGTTCAAATGGAAGTGATTTAGTTTCCTGGCATGGCACTGGTAGACTGTCCTTGTTTCATAGGCATACAACAATGAGGTCAGCATGATGGCTCTGTAGACCTTCAGTTTGGTAATCAGTCTAATACCTCTTCTCTCCCAAACTTTTATTCGGAGCCTCCCAAACACTGAGCTAGCTCTGGCAGAGTGTTCATTAACCTCATCGTCAACGTGTACATCCCTGGAAAGTACACTACCAAGGCAAGTGAACTTATCCACAGCATTTAAAACTTCTCCTTTTGTTGTAAGCAATGGTTCCACGTATGGATGGTGTGGTGGTGGCTGATGGAGCACCTGTGTTTTCTTGGTGCTAATTATTAGGTCAAAATTAGCACAGGCAGCAGAGAATTGATCCATACTTTATTGCATCTCAGCTTCAGAGGCTGCATTGAGTGCACAATCATCTGCAAACAGAAAATTATGCCCCATCACTCCTCTACTTTGTTCTTGGTTTGTGGTCTTTTCCAATTGAAGGACTTACCATCAGTACGATAATTGACCTTGATGTACATATACACACACCTACATACATCTATACACACATACACATATATACATATATGTGGACTATATATGTGTATAGATGGATGTATGAACATTCTTCTATAATAGTCCTAAATAGCTATCTAAAGTCCCAAGAGATTAAATAACTTGCCTGGAGTCACAAAGATAGTTATGTGTCATAGGTAGGGCTTCATATTCAGGTTTTTCTGGCTTTGAGGACAGCTCTCACTCCATGATGTCAAATTGCTTTTCCAATCAAACCAAGGATTTTTTAATATTTTTAAAGGGATATAAAGATTGTAGTTACTGCATAAACAGCTAGGTGTCACAGTGGATAGAGTGCCAGGCATGGAGTTAGGAAGACCTGAATTCAAACCCAGCTTTAGATACTAACTATGTGACCCAGGGCAAGTCATTTCACCCTGTTTGCCTCAATTTCTTCATCTGTAAAATGAGCTAGAGAAAGAGATGGTAAATCACCCCAGTATCTTTGCCCAGAAAACCCCAAATGAGTTCACAAAGAGTAAGATATGACTAAAATGAGTGAACAACAACAAAATTGATGCTGAAGGAGTTGGAGAGCCTGGAACCAGACAGAAAAGGATGTGGCTCCAATGACCAATCAGTTTCTTCTCAAAGTTGGAAGCTGGAAGAACCAAGAAAACAGTGAATTTGGCCCTTATGGAATGGGTGAGCAACTAGCCTACAGTTGCTTTTTGATATTTAGCTCACCTGAACCTCCAAAGACAAGGTACCACCTCATAGCATGGAGAAGGGATTTTTTCGAGAGAAGGAAGCTGGTAGACACAGAAATGTCCCAACGAGTCATGCTTAAGTTGGCTGTAATCCAATCTTTTAGGTCTTCAGGAAGGTAGAAGAGAAAATGCTGCTTATGGAATTGAGATCTGGGCTGGATGGCTTTTTTCCTCCCAACTCCAACGACATGTTAGCTTTTGGTGTCATTAGGTGATCGTTGATTCCAGGTAGTTCCCAGATCAATGATCTTCACTCCATCCTTATAATTACAGGCAGGAGGAGGTATGTTTCTATAGCAGTGACATTTATTGTCATTGTCATCATCACTATTTTGTTTTATGGTTCAGATTTATAATCTTTTCTTACATGTCTATTCTGTACATGATATGAAAGTTGAGAAGGATGAAGAAAGTGTTTTATAAAAGTTCATCATTGTTCATGACTACTTGTGGCATCCCATGCCCCCAAACCCATTCATCCTCTACAACTCCCTCTCTGTGCTGAGGCGACCTCCATACAAAGAGATGGCAGTCAACTCTTCCTTCTTCCTCCTCTCCCATGTCAAATCAGCATCTGTCCACTCTGGTTCAAGCCCTCTTTTCATTTCACTTGGATTATTTCAGTCTCTTCCTAAATAATCTCTCTCTCTCTAGTGTTTCTTCATTGCAATCCATTTCCCTCCCTCCCCCAGGGGCCAAACTGATATTCCTAACATGTAGGACTGACCCTACTGAAAAATCTTCAGTGATTTTTCATTGGTCTCAGATTTTAAGCTAGAAAGGACCTTAACTACTGTATTGTCCAATCTCTTCGTGTTATAGATGAAGAAACTGAGGCCAGAGAGGTAAAATAACTTGCCCAGGATCATACAGGTAGCAAAGGAAGAGGCAGGATTTCAACTGAGGTCCTCTAACTATAATTTAACTGTTTCTCCTATTGCCTTTAGGATAGAGTATGCAATTCTCAGCCTAGCATTTCAGTCTCTGCACAGTCTGTCTCCTATCTTGGATTATTTGACATTATTCTCTTTCAGGTGCTCTGTCACAGTCAGATTAGTCTGTGAGCACTTCCCCCTCTGTGGCAATTCATCTCCCACTCTGATACCTTTGGGCAGGTCACTTCCCATTGTCTAAAATACACCCCCTTCTAACCTCTACCTCCTTGCTTCAGGACTCATCAATGGTACTGCCTCCTACAGAAAATGAGTTCTAATTAACTTCTATTAACTCTCTTTTTCTTTGAATTTTCTTTGAAATCTCTCTCTATATCTATCTGCCTATCTGTCTGTCTATCTATCTAATGTAAACACATACATTAGCATATATACATTTGTACATACAAACGTTTGCATGTATATATGTATATATACATGCATATATAATTTACTGACCTGTACATATGTTTATTTATCCCAGTAGAACATAAGCTCTTTGAGGGCAAAGATTGGTTTTTTGCTTTTTTCTATGTAAAAGCTTATTATGTGCCTGGCATATTATGTATTATAATATAAAATATATATTAAAATAAATATGTTTTAAATATATAAAATAAATCCCCTGCCTCACCCCTATCCCCAAGAACCATGCTGCTGAATTAATGTATTTGATTGGAATTAATATCCTCCATTCATATGCTTAGATCTCATGTAGCTAAATGATGTGCCCGTATGTATTAAACAGATGGAAAGAGAGTTTTATTGGAGCTTACATCAGGATGGCAAATCTAGTAAGAACCCTAGAATCTTCTAATCTATCAAGATTCCTTGGCATTGTTATAACACAGGGTTGGAATTTGTGCCTTATTCTGAAATCAAAATTAAATCTAAATTACTCATCTCCAGGTTGCTCACTAAAATTATTCTACACAAGTATGTTCTGTATTATAAATCTTCAGAATCATCTGTATAGTTTATTTAGAGTATTGACCTTGTGTTTAGGAAGACGAGTTCAAATACCACCATGGACACTTACTATTTGTGAATCTCTAGACAAGTTACCCATCTATATAGGGCTATGATAAGATTCAGATGAGACAGTGCACACAAAAATCTCTGCAAACTTTCAAGGTATGGATAAATTTCAGTTATTTCAAGATGGCTTTCTCAAACAATGTGTCAGCAAATTTGACCAATTTCAGATAAAATTTTAATATGAATTGTTAATGGGATGTTTAGAAACTCTTAGGAAAGAAAATAGTGACATATAAGAGCCAGCCTGAATTTATCAAATACAGATCATGGCTGGCTAACATCCTTCTTTTTTCGGCACTTGTACCGGAATGGTAGATCAGGGGAGTGCCATGGACAAAACATTCTGGTGAGGATCTTGTGTCCAAGATGGAGAGATGGAGGCTAAGTGATTGTCTAGTTACTGATTCAATGACTGAATGACTAGACCCAGCAGGTGGTTATTAATGGATCCATGTCAGCCTGTATGAAGGTATCTCTGGGAATGCCTTAGACATCTCTATCTAAGGTAGATAGGTAGATCTATTATCTATTCTATTCTATTGAATATTTTTGTCAGTGACTTAGATGAAGGCAGAGCTAGGATGTTTATAAAATTTGAGATTTGGAAAATAACATCAAGGATCCAAAATGATCTTGATAGGATAGTACAATGGACCAAATCTAGTACAGTAAAATTTAGTATGGATATGTGTAAATTTCTGACCATGAGTATGTAAAGTATCTGTAATTTTATTGACTTGAGGAACTCCCAGCATGGGAGTTTCCTCCATCAACAGAGATCACAACCTATGACTTAATAATAAAAATATCTCATATTTAGGCTTATCTATATTTTGTATATGCTATCTTATTTGGTTGTCAAAACATGTAATGACTGCATTATAAACCATGTAATGACTGCAATCCTCAGGACCATAGGCTGTTGGCTCCCCATCCACCTGCCCAGTAATTAAGTTTCTCTCTTTCTTTTCTTGCTAACTGTTCTTAGCTACAAGCGCCATGAGGCAGAGGACAAGCTGTTTTCTATGAATCACTGGGATTCACTTTCAATGGAATTGAATTATTCCCATTTTATGGATGAGAAACCTATGGGAGGTGAAGTCACTTGCCCAGGGTGACATAACTAGGAAGGTTCTAAGTAAGGAGACTGTGTAGTACAATGGGCAGAATGCTGCGTTTGGAGTCAGGAAGACCCAGCAAAAAATTCCAAGTGGGATAACTGCTCACTGTGTGATCCTGGGAAGGACACATTTATTTTTCTGGGCCTCAGTTTCCTCATCTGTAAAAATATCAGTAAAATGAACTTTATGGCCTCTAAGGTCCTTTCCAGCTTGAAATCTATGAACCTATTATCCTGTGAATTTATGATGGGATTCAAAGGCAGTTTTTCCTGGTCTTGGGCCTCAATTTCCTTATCTGTAAAATGAGCATTTTAGACCAAATGGCCTTTAATGCCCTTCCTAATACTAAATCCATCATCCTGTGACCCAAGTCCAGGGTTCTATCCACTGAGCTACGCCAGTGCAGGATGGATTCCTTGAGAGGCAGTGAATTCCTTAGTCCCAACCAGAGTCTAGATTACCATTGGTAAGGGAATTGTATAGTGTGTTTCTTGGTCATATGTAGGTTAGTGTTTCTAACTCTGAAGCTCTGAACCTCCTTATCAGCACTTAGCCATGTTTTTTGGTAGCATCTAGGTGACAGCATGGATAGGGCGTAGGATGACATCCTGAAGACCTGAGTTTAAATCCTAAGTCACTTACTAGTTATGTGACCCTGGGCGATTCACTTACCTTTTGTCCCTCAAGTCTGCTTGTTTATAATATCAGGGAAATAATGCCATTCAGGTTTCTTGTGAAGATCAAATTATATAGAACTCTATCTGTACCTACTTATATACGCACATATACAAATATATGCATATGTTTGTATCATTTGATGTATATGAGATATATGTGCTTTGGAAGCCTACACACCAGCTACCACCCCCACCCCCACCCCCATCATTATTGTGGTGTTTCTGTTCTCTGACATTTGGTTTCAGGTGAGCTGCAATCCTGAGCACTGGTGCCATTTATTTCACTGGTTTCCTTGAATTTTCTTAGGGTCAAGTCACAGAGTAAGTCTTCATTCTAAAAGGTGTGGATTTTAATGCAAAAAGCCTTCATGACTGCAGACCTCAGGACCAGAGGCTGTCAGCTGCCCATCCTCCTGCTCAGTAATTAAGTTTTCCCCTTTCTTTTCTTGCTAACTGTTCTTAGCTACAAGTGCCACGCAGCGGAGGACAAGCTGTTTTCTATGAATCGCTGGGATTCCATTTCAGTGGAAGCCTTTGAAAGCAGCCCCTTTCCAAATTAAAAGAATAAACATTCTAGCACTTGCTAGTTTGGTTTGGAATTAGATTATTCCAATGGCTGTTGTCCCCTCAGTAATGAAGGAAGGGCCATCCTCAAAGGATTCTCAGATTGATGACTGATAAAATCCAGTCCCTTAGTGCAAAAGCTGGTGAGAGAAGAGGTTCAACCATTCCCCCAAGCTTTCAAAACTAAAATAATAACAGTCTTAAAAACAACATACAGCACTTAGTGGTATTTTCAAGAGAGATAATATGATGCTGTAATGGTCATAACTGCTATAATGGGACTCCATCTCAGATGGAAGCCAAGACCAATGAAGTCTTTTTTTTTAAATGCAGGTCATTTCAAAAACTGTCATGTATTTTTCCTTTTTTTAATGATACCCCAAACAAAAGGCCTTTTGTGGCTTTGGAAACAAAGCTGTAAAGTCAAAAATTAAAAGAGAAACCCATTAGCCAGTCTTATACACAAGTCATATCATTGGCACAAAAATGAATTTGGAGATTTTGGGCCACATGTGATGGATTATTGCTGCACTATATAAACAAAGCTAAGTCTGAAAGAGAGCCACGGGGACTCCCTTTACAGCTGACAAATTGAGAAGCAAGACCAGAGACTCTCGCACAATGCATCCGGTGAGTTAAATTACCAAGCCAAGAATCCACTCCCAGGCTAGCCTGAGATAATCTATAGTCCCAAGTAATAAATCACAAGAAGTAGCATCAAATGCCCCAAGTGGAACCACACGTGGGGAAATACTTCCATGCTACTTGGTTTGAGTGTCTCTGATGAGCATCCCTCCCCAGTTCCCTTCACCAAATCTTTTATCCTGGTTTTATCTCAATATTTGTTCCAATTCGATACATTACTCCTGACTTTCTACTAGGAAATGACAGGGCTATATTAAAGAAATCAGTATGGATAGGAACATTTCTTCTCTGTCTCTTTAGCCTGTGTCTCTTCCTAATTCTAGTTCATACTGCTAGAGTTGAATGAAAACTCACAGCTGAATTGTTAACATTAAAGGTAGTGGGCAGTGACTGTAAACAGGGAAGTTGGGCCATGGTTACAGGCAGTTAGGGACCATAGTAGATAAACCACTGGACTTGGAATCAAGGTTACTTGAGGTCAGAGAAATTCTATTCCCTGGGTGGCAGGATCATGGGCTCCCTCTACCAATAGTGAATGGTGACGATGTCTGAAAATGGGTGCCATGCTTGCTTTGCTGATAACTCAGGCCAGGATTCCACTAATTACATCTAGTCACATAGTTCAAGCTCCTTGTTCAGTTCTCAATTTCCAATAAATCTCTGCACTTGGGGAGCTAGTTTAATGATCAAATCATAATATTTTCCAAGGAGAAGGAGAATCTAGGATTCAGCTAGGTTCTATAAAGTGACCCATAGTCTCACCGGCATTGCAGGCAGTAGAATGGAACAGATCTGGGGACCTCCCACCCCCATTCTTGGTTCCTGGCCATTGGAACCATTAAGCCACGCTTCCTCCCAGATGCAAGTTTAAGACCCTCAAGGAGTTAGAGAAACCAGGCTTCCTCAAAAGATTGCAAGCACAGTTTATTTCCAGTTCAACTGGAACCCAGAAGTCCAGGTGTCTGGGAAAGAGCAGAAGGGGAAAAAGGGCAAAATGTGTCTCCCAACCTCCAAAGAAGGAGATGGAGGAGGAAAGGAGAAGACAAAGAATAAAAAACTAGGGGAAATTGGATGTGCGACTTGGCTGCTGAATGAACTGTGGTTCTGTCTGATTTGCATTTCATCCCAGTCATGGCACTCATTCCCATCATTCTCCCCGGCTCCACTAGCTTTAGGCAGTGGGGGATTCTTTAATGAGTCATTATCAATAGCTATTTCTCCAACCTGAGCTGTTACTAAGCATTAATAATCATCATTAATGGATCCAGTCATCAAACATGCTTATTGATAGTTGGCCTTTACTGTGAGGTGGAAGAATTTTCCTACTGGACCCTACTTGAAAGAAGAGAACGATTCATGACAAACAATTTCCATTTGTCTTTTTTTAGTGTGAGGCAGTCCCCCGCCCCTGCCTTCCCCTCAACCCAGTCACTTCATTATTGCCATTGTGCTTCTCTGAATTCCCTCCAGCGATTCGGCCTCTGGTAATGAGGTGCCCCAAATTGAAAGCCAGAGTCCAGGCAGCATCACCCCAGAGCCAGGCATATGGGGGAGGTGACTTTTACTTAGCCCCCAAAGGAAAAGAAGTAAAGGGGAAATGTAATGACAATTAGGAAGTAAAATAAGGGTCTAGATTTAGTGACAAGCATGTGATCATTAAACCACAGGCTCTGGATTCCAATCCCAACTCTGACCTTGGGACAGCCATGTAACTTCCTCGTCACTCAGTTTCCTCATCTGTAAAATGGGGGGGGCGGTTTGGGCTGGGTGGCTTCTGAGCATTTGTTGAACTTGTATTGTTATTGAAAGAGTATTGGAAATGAGTCAGAAAGACCCGGGTTCAAATCCTGCCTCTTTCACTTCTGAGCTGTGTGACTATGAATAAGTCATTTCACTTCTGTGAGCCTCACTTTGCTCATCTGTAACAGTGGGTATAACATTGCCTGTATATTTCTATATGGAAGTACAGAGTACACTGCATTACTTTTGCCTTTGAGAGACCAGTCAGTGTCTTGAATGACCCCCAGTCTCTATCTGAAATAAAGACCCATTTATTTAACATCAATGTCCTTCTGATGAAGCTCTGTGACTATGTCATGAAATATTACAAAGATGAGGTCCCCCAGAGGGCAACAGAGAGGTACATGGTGGGCAGGGCAGGTTGCAAAACATCATCATCAAAGGGTCATTGGAGAGATTTGTGATGGGAAAAAAAGACAGGCAGGTCAGAGGGTAAGAGCAAAGGGTATCGGATAGTCAGCCCCTGAACTCCATTGGGATGCACACAGATTGGGAGAACTAGTGGAAGACCTCCAGAGTGTTAGGTGGACCCCTTGTGAAAGATTTATTGGGAGGTATGGACAAGAGTTTCACAGGCTTGGCAAGCACGGATGGGTTGTAAGCTGCACCACTGGAGGGACTACCCACTTTGACGAGAATGAGATCAGGACGTCTTCAAAGGGATGCAGTGAGGACCAAATTAGACAGTAGTGGAAGAAACCTGGCAAAGCTTAGTTCTTAGAAAAATATCAGCTTCTCTTCTCTCCTTTTCCTTTCATCACCCCATCTCCTCTTATCCCATCCCACATCAGCTCACATCCCTGGCTTAGTGAAATGCAGATTAGAAGAGAGACTTTAATGTTAATTTTACAGATAAGGCATGACTTAGGGAGATGCAACTGATCTCAGAGCCAGGAAGACCTCGGTGCAAGGCCTGTCTGTGACATCTGGTGCTGTGTGACCCCCCTCATCTCCTCTTCCCTCAAGTCTCAGCTCCTGTCCCACCCTCTGAAAGAAGCACTTCTCCATCCCCCTTAATACTTGTGCCCCTTGGGGTCACCCTGCCCTTGTCTTGCTTGTGTGCAGATGTTTGCATGGTTTTTTGCACTGGCCACCTCCTGCTCTGCTTCATCTTCCTCTTCATGCCCCTGGTGGATGTCTTCTTCCCAGTCTCCTTTGTCTTCTCCCGTTAGATTGTAACCTCTCTGAGAACAGTCTTCCTCTTATTGTATCGCTAGTTCAGGCACTTGTACCATGTTGTGTTGTTGTTACCCTAATTCAGGTGGGAAATTGTGAGGGCCTTTCTTTGCATCCCTCAGGCTTATCGCATAGTGTGGCCTTAATGAAAGTTTGCTGACTCCATGGCATGGGAATGCCTTTCTGTCATTTCTGCCCATCCTGTGGAGTGCTGAGGGCATGAGGGTCCCACATTCCTTACAAAGCTCTGCTCCTCCTGGTTGAAAAGGTAGAAGCACCTGCTCAAGGGAAGGACTTCACCATTTAACTTCTCAGGCTGCGTGAACTCGAGTTGTCCTGAACATAAAGCTGTGTAGGAGGAAATGAATTATCCAGTCTTTTGACTTGGCTACCATCCAGTTCCATATGACTCCTAGAGCAGCTCAGAGATTAAGGCAGACAGAGAAAGTCTTCTAATAGGAGGGATTACTGGGCAGTAGGACCAGCTGCTAAGGAACACTATGGAATCCCTTCAAGAGGGGTAATAACCAAGAGGGAGCAGATCTGGGCTAGGAAGCAATCAGCCTGGAACCCAGCAAGCAGGATTCTTTATCCAGGAAGGACACTCCTTCCAGTTCTTGGACTCAGAGATAATGAGCTGCTTTTTGTCAGGGTCAAATGTGAGCCCTGCTGAAGGATCATAAGCCTCAGCTAGTCTCACAGCTGAAAGAGACCTTGGGGCCATCAATTAATCAATCAAACATTTATTAAGCACCTACTATGTGTTGGGCACTGTCTGGTCCCATCCATTCCTGAAGACTAGATCCCTCAGTGGATGGTTATCCTACTTACTGAATATCTTTGGCCAATGGGAACTCCCTATCTGCTGAGGTGCCCAAGCTGGTTACATGTGGCTCTTTTAGAAGGAGATTTGGGGATGTCTAGGAATTCCGTAGCTCCCTATTATTTCCAGCATCAAATATAAATGTGTTTAAAGGCTTTCATAATTCAGCCCCTTTCTTATTTTCCAGGTTTCTTATGCCTCTCATTTCTCATGTAGTTTAGTTGGGGAGTCAGGATATTCAGAAATGTGCTGGTTATAAACATATTGGCATATATGCATGTATGCAGACGCACAATTCCAGTGCCATAGACCAGACCTCCGGGGGAAGGGAATGGGCATTTATATTGTGCTTACTGTATGTCAGACACAATGCTAAGTGCTTTAGAAATCTCTCCTTCCGTAGGAACTTAGAAAGAAGCTTGGAACTTGGGAACAAGCGGACGAATTTGGAAATGGGGAATGTGTCAGACAGGACTTGTCTGGGAAGGTTTGAGAGAAGAGGCAACTCTGAGGTTTTGCAGAAAGAAATGGGTGTGATGAGACAGAAAGGCAGAAAATGGAGGGGCAGATGCTCAGGGTAGTGGAGGAAAGGTGATGGGAAAAAAGAGAGGAAGAGGTTTCTGGAGAATGTTCGACAATGTTTCATGAATGTCTTCCTCTCTTTGCTTCCTTCCAGGCTTCTTCTTCATGTGTCTAAAGAGCTGGTGGATTCTGTCGTTTGTTCATTCATTCATTCATGATTGTGTGTTTGATCTAGGCCTGGGGGTTTATTGCTGTATGACGCTCCCAGGTGAAGACATTCCCTCTCTCAACATACCTCAGTCCCTTTCTTCAATCTTGTCTTGGGGAGCTGTCCAGAGCATTGGCATCGAACTGAAATAGAAAGAGGGGCCACTAAAGCAGCCATAAGGACCCCAGCAGGCTCATGTTGACTTAGAAAACTACATATGAACATTATCTATGTCGTATTATATTTATTTTATGTCTTGTATCTTATTTTATTTGTTTTGCTAAATGTTTCCCCATCACATTTTAATCAGCCAATATGCTGGACAGAGTTATGTTGGACACCTGGGGCCCAGAGCCCTGGAAAATAATGTGACTTGCCTGCCCAAGATCACTGAGCCAGGTTGTGGTAGAAGTCACACTTGAACCCAGGTCTCTGCCCTCTGCACTGTGCTGTGTCTCTTCCTTTCCTTTTATAGTCTTTTAGGTGTTTTTTAGGTATCTCTTTTAGTGATTGTTTTGTAATCTCTCACAACTTCCCCTTTTATATCTGGAATATAAAAGTTGTTTCAGTCATATCTGACTCTTTGTGACCTCACTTGAGGTTTTCTTGGCAAATATACTAGAGTGGTTTGCCATTTCCTCCTCTAGCTCATTTTACAGATAAGGATACTGAGGCAAACAGGGCTAAGTGACTTACCCAGGGTCACACAGCTAGTAAGTGTCCGAGGCCAGATTTGAACTCAGGAAGAGGAGTCTTCCTGACTCCAAGTTTGGCGCTGTATCCACTGCACCACCTAGTCACCCTATCTGGGAGGTGTATCACCTCTTTTCTATTTCGAGCCTCATCATCAGCTTTGAGAGCCAAATCTTGATTTTACTGCTATAGACTCCTCAACCCTCATGTCTTTGAGTTACCACCGTACTGCCTCCTCCTTCTTCTTGTCAAATGTCATCTTTCTTGATGGATGTTTCTGTCACTCATCTTGTTGCTCAACCCAGTGGATTGCTGATTTAGAACTGGAGGCAACATCAATAGAGTGCGAATGAGCTGGAGAAGACCATGAAAGAGCGTTCGAGCATCTTTGCTAAGATAACTCTAAATGGGGTCACGAAGAGCCAGGGATGACTGAAAAATGACTGAGTTATAGCAGCTACAATTTCTTCCTTTCCAAATGAATATATAATTAGATCCTTCTTCCCTTTAATTCTCCTCTCCCTTTCCTTCACCTCCCTTCTATCACCTCCCCCTCTACTTTCATGTCTTCCTCCTTCCAATTCCCCCTTATCCTTTTCTCTGTGTGCTACCTTTTCTTTGAGTAAATTCTGCCAATACATGGCAGTGATTCAATCCGACACAGACTTTTCTCAGCAGATGTCAAAAGGATGCTATCCAATACCCTTCAGTCTTACCTTCCCATGACTGCTAGGAGCTCAGTAGATCACCTGAACTATATTCCGTAGAGTGTCCTTGTCTGTCATAGTCTAACCACAAAACCCATATCCAGACAACTGAGGCTGCTGGTCAGGGAGCTCCTTCACATCTCTAAGGTCTTGAAGAGGAGGTGTCTGCTAGGGATATGGCCACATAAAACAGTTCAGAAATTTTCCCTGAATCACACTACCAGAGATGGCAGCTCATTGGCAAAGCCATACCAAGCACCTGAAATCACCCTCCTATCACCTTCCACTCCATCTAGGGCCTCCTAGGATCTTTCCCCCCCATTTCAATTTTGTTTTAATTAATGGAATAAAACAAGCATTTCCATAATATAGTATAATTTAAAAAGATGATTGTACATGAAATTGCCAGTCTGTTATGTACCACTTGCTACCCCTTTGGGCCTCCTAGGATCTTGCTGCTTCTTTCTGAGCTTGTCCTTCATTGAGATGACCCAGGGCCTAGCTCTTCTCTCTTCACCTGGCTGCTGTTTCTCTCAGCAGGAGTGGTAGGCTCTCCCTACCTCATATTCCACAGTGAACAGCAGCTGCTCTGTGTAAGCAGCCTGTCTCCTGACTTCTAGGACTGTTCCATGGATGGGTAAAGGCTTTATGTGGCTCCTGGGATTTGGCTTGAATTTATTCCACTGAGTGCTCAGCAAATCATCAGTGCCAAGAGCCTGAGAATCTGAGTTGCCTGCTTCTTGAAAGGGACATGATACCAAAGGAGGCACTAAATAACAGGGACCCCCAGAATGGCATGTGACCAAAAAATGAGCTGGGAAGACCTTTCAGAAAGGAGATCAATTTGCAGGGGCCTTGCCTTCAGATTCTACAGGCCCATGATGTGGAAGAGGGCATGAACCCCTGGAGGCCCTGGGGGTTTCAGGAGTAAACAGTGGGGGAGCAGCCTAATAGTGATGGTGGGAGGATGATTTACAATACCTTTCTGAAGTCGAAATGAGGCTCAGGTCTGACTCAGCAGGCCAACAGATCCACGCCAACTTGGGCTCCATCCAAGCCTTTGTCAAGTTATGCTGGCGACGTTCCTTCTATCCAGGGTAGAAAGATTTAGAATGAGAGAGAAGAGCATGGCCATGCATGATGTGGATGGTTTGGTTTCCTGAGTTAGGAGACTAAGAAATGGAACACGTACTTCTGAAGGGCTTGTTAATGAGTGCTTGGGCACCCAGGGCACTGACAAACAGATATCCATTCCTTCAACAAGCATTTGTTAAGAGTCAACTAAATTCTAGGCATTGTGTTAGGTACTGGAGAGAAAGAAAGAAAAGTAGGAATGTTCATGATCTCAAGGAGATGGCGTTCTACTGGGGGCAGAGAAGATTGGGCACAGAGGCGGAGGGTTAGGATGAAGATTAGGATTAAAGTTGGAGCTTTTAGTAAGTGCCTGTTATGTGCCAGTCATTTTGCTAGGTTCTGGGGATACTACCACAAAAAAGAAATAGTTCCTTGGTGGGGGAGAAACATGTAGAGATAAGGAAATGCAAAATATGCAAAATTAATTCAAAATAATTTTCAGAGGTGAGAGTTTAATAGTAGACTTCTGGGCAATGATATGAACATGGGGATGGAATATCACATAGAGCAAGTAAGGCTTGTTTGAGTGGAATGGAGAAGGCGTGAAGGGGCATCATGGGACCAGAACCATGGAGAGATGGGCAGAAGTCAAAGGTATGGAAGGAGCCTCCAGGAGAAGGAAAAGGCAAAATATTTTGATATTGAAAATTGACAATGGAGGAATCCTCTTTCTCCCCTAATGGGAGGTCTTCCTCTCTTAAACATAAATTGAAATTTTAGTTAAGGGGCTGTAATTCCATTGGTTGCATTCCATATATATTTTATTCAGAGTTGTACTAATTCTATCCATCCTGTCACATTATCGCTGGCAACCTTTAGAATGAATAGATAATATGACACATTCCTTCTTCATTTCCCTTATTCATATACTCTAGACCTTGCTTAGAATTGCAAGATTTTAGAGCTAGACTATTTATATAGATTTTTATATGTCTTTGTTTTCTTTCCCAATAGAACCAACGTTCCTTGGGAGATCATGTTCCTCCCTTTTTCTTTTTTTAAAATCTTTGTATTTTCAGTAGCTGCTCCAATGGCTGGTACATGGTAGCCCCTTAATAAATGCTTGCTCACTTGATTCATCTGTGCACATCTCCTGATACCTTACCACTCCCCCATTGAATAGAAGCTCGAGAAGAGGGATTGTTTCAAGTATATCTTTATTCCCCCAGCACTAGGTACCACACCTAGTACACAGTAGGTGCTTAGTTAAAGTTTGTTGATTGATGGATCTACCTGAGAGACCATATAATAATAATATCCACCACCACCACCACCACAATAATAGTAACATTTGAACATTTATGTAGTGCCTACTATGTGCGAGGCACTGTGCCGAGCACTTTACGATGATTATTATATTTGATCCTTACAAAGACTCTGAGAGGTTGGTGCTGTTATTATCCCCATTTTACAGATGAGAAAACTGAGGCAAACAGTGGTTAAATGACTTGCCCAGGGTCCCACAACGAGTAAGTGTCTGAGGCTGGATCTGAACTCATCTTCTTGATTCCAGGATCAATGCTCTGTCCTCTGTGCTGCCTGGCTACCTAGTTCATCAAGTTTAGCCTATTATTTTTGGGACGGCTCTGAGGTTCCAAGAGTGGAAATGACTGTTCATGGTTATAGAGCTAGCTCCAGTCAGCCAGCCAGAGTCCAGAAACAATGGAAGGAATACTGAAGCTTCAAGTTTGGTGAACCCATTTTATAGATTCCAAAGGGTAAAAACTGATTCCAAGGACAGGAATTCAGGTATGAAAGTATGGTTAATCTCTGCATTCTAATCTTGACCTGTAGGATAGAATGTAGAGAATGCTTGTATTTGGCTTGAATTATTGATCAAGAATTGCATAGAAGAGGGAGTGGATCTTTGATTAAGTGATAGGAAAAACTCTTAGATAAGGAAACTTCTATCAATGTGGATTGGTGCTTTAGAACTACCTGGAGGCATCAAAAATTGATTTGCTTTACCTAAGATCATACAACCCACATGTGACAGAGGTAAAGGTTCAAACCTAGGTCTTCCTGATCAGACTCTCTATTCCCTACTCCATGTTTCCTCATATAGGATCATAGAATCATTGATTAAGAGATGGAAGGTATGTATCTTAGAGGCCACCAAGTTCAAACCAATAATTTTATTGACTTTTGCCCTCCCCTTGATCTGTTTTTATCTTAAACTATCATTTTTGCTTTTACCTGTTTTTTAACATTTTTTTTTTAACCTTTACTCATTTACCTTAAAATCTCTTCCCTAGGCCCATATTCTCCCACTTTTCTGGGTATCATTTCCCCTCTAGGAGCTCTGATCTCCATCTCCTGCACACTGAGTGGTCACTCTAAGCACCAAATCTTTTTAGAGAATACCCACTCATTGTGGGACCCTGGGCAAGTCATTTAACCACTGTTTGCCTCAGTTTTCTCATCTGTAAAATGGGGATAATAATAGCACCAACCTCTCAGAGTCTTTGTAAGGATCAAATATAATAATCATTGTCTTCATTTCCCCTTATTGAACATGCTTCCCTGAGAACATTCCCCATTCTCATCGCTAAAGCAAGATTTTGCCCTTTCTTTCCTCCTTTTTCAGTCCCTCCCTTTGTCTCCTTATCCATCGTCCTGTAGGTTTCTTTCTTTCTGAGAGACTATATAAGTTATTTTACTTTCACTTTTAGCTTTTGAATTCATTAGGGTATGTCATTTACTCCCCTCTATTTTCTTCCTCTCCTCTCCTCTTTTATGCCTCCTTTCATTTATAATTTAATCCCATAAAAACATTGATTCACCTGTAGGGGGGGGTATTGTGAGGTTTAGTACATGATGTTTTATCCCTGTTTCTCTACCATTCCTTCTGCTTCCCTTTTGCTTTCACCCTTGTTTTCTCGTGCTTTTAGAAAGAAACTTCTTAATGGTCTCTCTGTGACTGTTCTATGTTTTCTGGTTGCTGTATTTGCTTATTTTTTTCTTGTATTTCTGCTGTCTTGGCTATTTGAAAAGCAAATAATTTCTTCATGTCTGGTTTTCTCTCTAGAAATATTTTGAATGCCTCTTTTAAAATTAAATGCGCGTCTTTTTATTATTATTATTATTTATGGTTAGGCTCAGATTTTCAGGGCTGAGCACCTCAGACTGCATCTTGAGCTTCACTGCTTTTCAGAACACATTATTCTAATTACTTTTGCATGTTTTGATGAGTACAGAATAGTTATGTGCTATTTGAATTTCCTTTATATTAGAAGGTCTTTCTCTTGGTCACTCACAGAATTTGTTGTTTGTCAATGGAATCATTCAGTTTAACTGAATGTTTATATTTTAGAGTTTGTAGCATAATGTTGGGTTTTTTTTCTGGAGTGAATCTGTGGATTCTTTTGTTGGATGCTTTGTTTTCTTTGTTCAAATGTTCTGGCATTCTTGTTTTTTGACTTGCCTACTTTGGGAAGACCTATCGTCCTCTATACATTTTGTCTTTCAGATAAATATGTTTGTGTGTATGGAAATCATGTTTCCTTTTACTATTGTTGCTTTTTCCTTCTCTTCTTCCAGATTATCCTTCCCTTTTCTGTATTTGCATCCCCAATCAGTTGTCCTCTCTTGTTTCTTTATTGAGATTTGCCAATGTTGATTCAAGTTTTTATTTTCTGTCAATTATTTCTGCTGTGCAGGCTATAAATTCTGCTCTGACAATTTTTATTTCTCTTTTAAGTCATTAAAGAATATCCATGCTCTTGGGAATCTACAGTCCTCTACCTTATCAGGTATTGATTTATTTTCCTTTATTTTGCAATACTTATTTATAGATGTCTGAATTCTTTTTCTGTTGCTTTCCTGTTAGTTTATCTACTTATGCCCAAGGTCTTTAATGGACTTTTCTTCCTCCTAACAGCTTTGGTAATTTTAATCTTTTTACTTTATCTTTCCTTATTGTTCACTTTCTGACTCTTGCCCCTTTGACAGCAATTTCCCTGTGGGACAGATCTCAAAAAGTCTCAGTCTTCTCATGTGCTGAGCAATTCATGATGGTTCATTAGCTTCATTTCTCGTCCCCAGGTGACTTATGGTGGAGTAGAACTGGCCTTAGCTGGATGCTGTGTACTTTCCCTCAGACTTAGTGGAGTGCCAAACAGCCACACCCATATGTTCTGCCCTCCATTCTCTCTGTTCCACAGTGCTTTGGTTGAGTGGCATAGAGCATTGCTGAAATCACAGCCTAAGCAAAATTTTGCTATTTGGAATTTGGAGATCTCCCAGGCACAGCAGGGGTGGGGGTGGGGTAGGGAAGTGGTTAGGGTATAAAGTTGAGGTCCATTGCAAGCACATGGGTTGGTTTGTGCAGTCTAGCTGCCAGAGTGTGAGGAATAAGGGGATGCCGAATGTGTTAGGGCTTAGCAATTAGCCTTGTGAGTCCATTGACTTTTTTTTTTACTTTGTTTGGTCTTTTAGTATTACCCAGATTGTAGAGATAGATGGAATTGCTTTATCTCTAGTTCATACTTCTTATTTTGGAGACACTGGGAAGATTAGAGGAAATATCTAGTTCTCCATCTTGTTGGTCCAACTTAGTCATTTTAAAGATGAGAGAAATGAGACACAGACAGCAAATGACTTTTCCAGGGCCACCCAATTAGTAAGTATATGATTGAGCATTTGAACTCAGGTCTTCCTGACTCCACATCCAGGACCTTAGCCACCACATCACATTTTTTCTCACCACACTAGAAATTTCTCAGTGTTATCTACAAACATATCTGATCTCTTACTACCTGCCATTGAAATTATGCACAAGTCATCCATCCATCCATCCATCCATCCATCCATCCATCCATCCATTAGATAAACATGTATTAAATTAAACATATTTTATGTACAAAGCACTGGGGACACAAAGATTTTTTTTTAAAAAAAGTACCATAATTACCTTGTGAAGACATTTATATTCTACCAAGAGGGATACAGATAAATGTACCATAAGATAGATAGTGATGGGGGCAAAGAGCAGATGGAGACAAAGTACTTTAAGAATATTTGAAGAGGGAGGGAGCCCTGCCAGTCAGAGTAACAGGATGGCTAAATGGGGTCTCTGGCCCCAGAGCTGAGCCTTGAAGGAAAAGAATCATTCTGAAAGGTGGAGATGGGGAGTGCCTTCTAGGCAGGGGAAGCAGCCTTAAGAGGGCACAAAGGTGGGAGATTGCCTGCTGAGTTTAAGGAACAGTAAGATCCAGTTTGGCTGAAACACAGTGTTCATGAAAGGATTAATGTGATTTAAAGCTGGAAACTATAGTTTGGAGCCAGACTTTGAAGGGCCTTAACGGCCAGGTGACACAGACCCACTCATATGTCAGCTCTGATGTTCTGACTCTAGGTCAGCTTGTTACCTCACCCTACTCCCAGGGGTGTGATGTTCCCATGGACAGACTACTATGGGATAAGATCTGTGTTATTATAATGATATCGCTGTCCCCGAATCTGGTGTCAGAGTGTGGGAAGGTAGGGGATCCCAGAGCAACATCCATCTTCAAAGTTTCTCTCACCAGAAGAATATCCCAATCTCTCTCATCCTCAGATCCTACAGACCCAAGCACCAGCATCAGATCCAGTCACCCTCCTGACATACACTATGCTGAGTCATGCTTAGGCTTTCTCACCCTCTGACTCATCCATCTAACCTCTATGTCAGTGCATTCATCACCTCATCATCTATCGTCTCTCACATTCATTTTCTTTTTAAAAATAGCTTTATTCCTATGCTGTTTATACATTACCTTCATTTCCATGCAGATCTTTCCCATACCTTGTGAGTCATTCGTTGTAAAGATGAAAAGACGAAGAGAAAAGAGAGCAGTTCAGCAAAACTAGCACATCAACAGAATATGTTAGGACATGTGATATTCTCTACCCACAGTCCTCCACCTCTGCAAAGAAAGGGAAGAGGTTCATTTCCTTATCTCTGCTTGGGGATGAAATTTGGTCATTATGATTACTTAATGTTTGGTTTGGTTTGGTTGTGGTCTTTTCAGTTATAGCATTGTGGTCATTCTGTGCATTGTGGTTTAGTTCTCCTTACTTACCTTTGCATCAGTTCATGTAAGTCTTCCCATAGTTCTCTGAATTATTCATCATTTTTTATGATACAATATTATCCCCATGCATTCCTGTACCACAGCTTCTTTACTCAGTCCTCAGCTGATAGGCATCTATTTTTTCCCAATTCTTTGCTACCACGAAAAGTTGCTCTCACTTTTTACTTCTCTTAACCAATCAACCAACAAGCATTTAAAAAGTGCCTACTATGTGCCAGGCCTTACACTAAGTGCTGGGGATGCACAGAAAAAGGTCATTCTATAACTACTGCATATTGTCACCACTCCCCTTTAGAAACACTTACCCCTTGAGTCTCTTACACAGGCATTAACAAGTTTGTGTGGGCTGAGGGAGCCATAGCGCTGGGTTACTGAAACTGTGTAAGGGCACATGGAAAAAGCTAAATTTGGCCTGTTTGTTCTAAAGATTGCCATTTATTAACCATAGTGGAAATAGAGGAGGAAATGGAAAATGCTGCTTTGCTGTTTAAATCCTGGGAATTAACTGTTAGATATGGTGCCGGAAAAAAAAAGAGAAATATTGCAAGCTAAATAATTTACGGATTAAATATCCAAGTGTCAGGGAAGGGGTCAGCCTTGTTGCTTTTAATGGGATGATTTACATCGATGACTTGCCTTTGGAGTCCGGCTGTGTGATTTGGAAACATGCATTCCCATTGATAAATAATATGGCAACTTGATAGATGGAGGAGGCACAATAGACCAGCCTCTTGCCAAATCGCTGTTTCTAATGTTTGTTTAACAGATAAAGGAGTCAGGTGACATTTTCCATCAGTTTGTTGTATAGCACTACAAAAATAAGCAGTAACAGATTCAGGATAGGAAATGAGCAGTTCCCAGGGAAGCATTATCTGCTGTGTGGTTGCATACGCCAAAAAAACCCAGTGTGCCCAGGTCAAGGGGTGATCAGCTGAATTCCTGAAATATCACCATGCTCTCATCCATCATATCAAGTGAGATAATATGAAAAATGCCTAAAAGTGCTGAATAAATGTTCTTATTATGATTATCAAGTACTCCCAGCTCTGCCCCTCCCTAGTATGTAACCTTCCCACAGGTCATTTAGGTCACCTGGGTCTTAGTTTCTTCATCTGTTAAAGGATCTCTGAAGTCTTTTCCCATCCCAGAAGACTGGGCTTCTAAAATGAGTCAAGTGTTTGAAGATTTGTCACACAGCTGAGGGATTCACTTTGTACAGCTCATTCCCAGTAAACAGAACTAGTAGTAATGGGGAGGGATTGCAGAGAGGTAGACTGAAGCTCAGTGGAAAGGGAAACCTTTTTCGCAGTTTTGGTATTTGTTCAGTTGTTTCTGTTTTGTCCAATTCTTTGTAATTCCATTTGGTGTTTCCTTGGCAAAGGTACTGGAGTGGTTTGTTATTTCCTTCTCCAGCTCATTTTATAGATGAGAAAACTGAGGCAAACAGGGTTAAGTGACTTGACCAGGGTTACACAGCTAGTAAGTGTTTGAGACTGGATTTGAACTCAGAAAGACTTCCCGACTCCAGGCTCAGCACTCTATCCACTCTAAGCTACCCCTATCAGAACCATCCAGAAATGGAATACTCTGTTTCATGGGGGACAGAGAACTACCTTTGATAACACTTTGTCAAAAGAGGGCCTCTTCATGTCTTGGGTGTCTATCCCTGTGATTTTGTTTCCTGTGCAAAGAGATATAACCAGGACCAAACAAGATAACATACTTAAAGTGCTATGTAAGTGCTAGCCCTGTTAGAATATCTCATTCACAGTGCTCTCCCTGGGCAGCTGCTGCTCAGCGGTCCTTTGGATGCTGATGCTGAACATTTAGCCATCAGAAATGGTGCTTTTCTAGTCCATCCACAGATGGGTCACTGGATGGGTCCTAACCATCAACTCCATGGACTCAGTGTGCATTAAAGGTAACCTAGTGTCATAGATTGGGGACATCAGGGGGACATTAGGGGACATGGAGACTGGCCTCATCAGTTTACAGAAGAGGAGACCAAAGCGAGACAGAGGTTGAGTGACTTGCCCAGTGCCACACAGCTAGTTAAGTGTGTGAGGTGGAATTTGAGACTGGGCACATCTGAAGTTAATTCATGCCCACATATCCAGGGGCTTTCTAGGCTGAAAGATTGAACATGGAAGAGGTGAATCCATCAGTTTTCACTATATTTAAGGTGCTGTGCTAGCTGCTGGGGATTCAAAGGAAAAGCTAAAGTAGTGCCTACCCTCAAGGAGTTTACTTTTTAATGGGAGAGACATATACAAGATATATACACACATATATCTCTATATATCTAGGTATATATTGATATATACATACACACATTTATAGATATAGATGTTATACGAGATACGTGTAGAATAGTTGGAAAGTAACCTGGGAAGACAAGGTACTAGTAGTTCTGGGAATGGGAAGGCCTCCTGAAGAAGGACGTTCTGGAGCTAAACCTTGAAGGGAGCCAGGGATTCTAAGAGATTGAATTGAGGGAGAAAAACACTAGGTATGAGGCACAGTGAGTGAAAAGATATGGCGGTGGGAGATGGACGAGAAAGGAAAAATAGAGCAACCCAAAGTAGTGCCACTCCTATTCCCGAGTGAATCTGAAGTCCTTCAGTTTATCTCCCAGAATATTGGCAGTTTTAGCCTTCAATTGCTGCACTGTCCATCGGTCAGCTTTGTTACATGCAGAATGGGTCATCTCCACCTTCACTCCATGGGGTCACAATCTTGAAAGTGACCCCTATTCCTTTTCCTTCATCTCTGCAGAATGAGCTTCTTGGAGGGTGTGAGAGTGGCCCTTCTCAGCCGCTGGCAGGAGAGTTTCTCCAGGCCCCACACAGACACTGCTAGCCTCCCCCAGTCTCATAGGGGTGAAGAGGGGGAGTGAGAGTGACTCATGGACCAGCCCTGTGGGCCGAGTAGCTAACTATCTGATGGCTCCTCTTCAGTAGGCAACTCACCCACTCTTTCCTGTGAAGTTGTTTTCCCTGTGTTCTAATAAGCCCTCTATCCCTGGTCTGTCCACCACTGGAGGCCTTTCTCTGGACCTTTTAATGCACAAATACAGCCCTTGGACTCTCCATCTTGCCTCAAGACTGAACCACTTCCTTTCATGATCATACATTTCCTGTCAAACTACCACTACCAACTTGACCATCACCTCCTCTCAGACTGGGATGAAGACAGCTCAGGACCCCATGCCTAGGACTTTGGAAGAGCAGTCCCCCTACCCCTCAAGACCAGACTTCACCATCGTGGGAAGTAGGTGCTAGTATTATCCCCATTTTGTAGATAAGGAAACTGAGGTAAACAGAGATTACTGGATTTTCCCAGGATCACACATTTAGTAGATTTAAACTCAGGTCTGCCTGACTCCAGGATCAGTCTATTCACCGCACCATCAGGTGACCTCAAACACCATCACGTCTAACTCCTTCATTATAGAGAGGGGGAAACTGAGTGACTTACCTAGGGTCACATATAGGATGGCAGATCTCAAGCAAGAAGGGACCACCATCCAGGCCAAGCCAGTGATTTAACAGGCATACAGCTCAGTGAAGTGCCTGGAATCCAGGTCATATGAGAACCAGCGAAAAAATGGGGAATGTAGAGTGTGGAGCAGAGAAGACCCAGGCAGGACACCATCACTGTGTTGTGAAAGATTGACATAGAGAGGCAGGATTAGACTCAGCCTCAGAGGGCAGAGTCAGGAACAAGGGGCCTAAGGGCTTAATACCTGAAAATCTTCCTCACATCCACGCTGTCCACAAGCGGAACGAGCTTGTGACAGAGGGAGCTCCCTGTTCCTGAGGGTCTCGCAGTAGAGGTTGCTTGGACTCCCACTTGCTGGTTGTGTTGTGGGGCTGGGCTGGGTTGACGATTCCTGTTACGTATGAGTTGGACTCCACGACCGCCGAAGTCCCTCCCAACTCCTCCATTCTGTGCTTCTCTGATGCGTTCAAATAAAACATCTCTGGGCTACTGCCCCCCATTTCTTTTTTACCACTGTCTGTGTTTGGCTTTGAGCCATTGAATATTCAAATGCATGAAGATATTTCCTGAAAGTTATTTGTCTAAAATTTTATTCTTGAAATTATTCTTGGAAGTGTGTGTTTTTTTCTTTCTCCTTTCCAGAGGAAAAGAGCTAAACACCTAAATAATGGTGCCAGGCCCTGGTCCGATTAGCCAGCCTGTGCACGAGGAAATCAATAAAACCCTAACCCGGGCCTTGTCTGTGAATAAAATTCCTATAAACACAGGATATAATCACACATTTTTACATAGTTGACCTATTGAACGGGCGCACGTGTTTTTAATTTGCAGGGGATTGTTCTCTCTGTAGATTCCATTTCTCCCCCCTTCCTCCCCAGCTTGATTTAAATGGAACAGACACCTTAAAAATCTTAACAAGCATAGCTGACCTTTGAGTGGAATTTGACAAAACGATACTGTGTTAGTGAGACTTATGTGGAGTGAGGGTCCCCAGGATAGATGACTGGGGTAAACAACACCAGCGCATTTGCAAATCCCCTTCCTGGCAACTGCCCATGTACACAACTGAACCTGTTTTCTCCAAGGTCATGAATGACCTCTCTCCCAAAACTCAGTGGTCTTTTTCTGTCCTCACCTCCCTGACACCCAGCTACAAAATTCTATACTGAAGTCTTCCTCTCCTCTTTTTATAAATAGCCCCTTCTTTGACTTCTATGATTTGGTAATCTCATGGTTCTTCTATATCTGTGACGGCTTCTTCTTTGTCTCCTTTGCTGGATCCCCAACTTCCTCCTACCCTTGAAATCTGCATTACCCTTGAGAGTTTCTCCTTAGTTCTCTTCCCTTCTTTCTCCACACTGTCTCCTTTGGTGGTCTTACTCAATAGATTCAACTGTGACCTCTGTGCAGATGGTTCCCATATCCCTGTTTCCATCTTCCAAAATCCAATCTTCTTTTTCCAACTGCTTGCTCTACCCAGATAGCCAAGCTCCAACTCAACATGTTCAAAATTGAACTCAACATCTTGCCTCCTGCCCCCAAAACCTTGCTTTCTCCCTAACTCTTTATTTTAATTTCATAGAGATAGTATGGTCCTTTGGATAGACAGCTGGCCTCGAAGCATGAAGACTTGAGTTTTAATATAACCTTGGACACTAGCTGTATGACTCTGGATGAGTCACTTCTCCAAATCTGTGATTCACATTTGTCATGTATAAAAAGAGGGGGGTGGGATAGGATGACCTTTGAGATCTCTTCCAGCTCTAGCTATAACCCTGTGAATGTAATTAAAGAATTTTTATGATATCACCATCCTCCCAATTACTTGGCTTAGACCCTTGAGTTGTCATCAACTTTTCTTCTCTTTCACTTCCTCCCCTTACCCCACCCTATATTTGATTGGTAGTAAAGTCTTGTTTATTCTGCTTCCGCAATACATCTGCCATCTATCTTTTCTATACTTCCATTACAACCACCCTAGTTCAGATCCTCATCCTCTTTTAATGGACTATTATGATCTTCTAATTGGTCATCCAATCTTCCTTCTCATCCCCTTTTCCATCTTTGAAACTACTGTCCAAGAAATCATCTTAACGAATTTCTATGATTTTATCACTTCTCAGTATCAATAGCATTTGGTGATCCTCTGTTGCATGCTAACTAAAATGTAAATTCTGAACTAGCCATTTATGACTTCTGTAATCTCCAACTTACCTTTCCAACCACCTGTCATACTATTTCCCTGCATGCATTTTAGTTTACATTCAAATTAGACTTCATTACATTTCCTGTTGTCATTCTGCATCATCTTGTCTCAGTACCTTTGATCACACTATTGTTGAATTATTCAATTGTGTCCAACTCTTTGTGACCCCATGAACCACAGCATGTCAGACCTTTCTATCCTCCCCTATCTCTCAAAGTCTAAGTTCACATTCATTCTTTCCATGATACTATCTATCCATTTCATCCTTTGTCATCCCCTTTTCCTTTTGCCTCCAAACTTTCCCAACGTGAAGGTCTTTTCCAGTGGGTCCCATATTCTCATTATGTGGCCAAAGTATTTAAGCTTCAGCATCATCACTGACTCTTCAGTGAACAGTCTGAATTAATTTCTTTAAGTATTGACTGATTTGATCTCCTTGCTGTCCAAGGGACTCTCAGAAATCATCTCTAGTGTCACAATTTGAATGTGTCAATTCTGAAGTACTCAACTTTCCTTATAGTTCAACTCTCACAGACATTTATTGGAAAAACTATAGCTTTGCCTATATAGACCTTAATCATCAAGGTGATATCTCTGCTTTTTAGTCTGCTGTCCTGATTTGCCAAAGCTTTCCTTCCAAGGACCAAGCATCTTTTCATTTCATGGCTGCGCAGTGACGAGTGCAACGATCTTTGAGCCCCAGTACATAAAACCTGTTTCCTTTTCTCTCTCTATTTGCCAGGAAGTGTTGGGACCATTTGCTGAGATCTTAGTCTTTTTACATTAAACTTCAAGTCAGTTTTTACACTCTCCTCTTTCACCTTCATCAAGAGGCTTCTTAATTCTTCTTTTCCTTCTACCACCAGTGTAGTATCATCTGCATATCTGAAATGGTTGATATTTCTCCCAGCAGTCTTAATTCCAGTTTTTGATTCATTCAGTCTAGCATTGACCACATTGACCACACTACCCTCCTCCAAAGATAGAATGGATTTCCCATTGAAGTCTATTTGTCCATTGAAATCCTTCCCTTTCTGCACAGTTCAGCACAGTTTTACCTCCTCCATGAAGCCTTCTTTGTCCACCCCAAACCCCACCCCATTGAAAGTGTCTTTTGTCCCCTCAAATTTGTCATAATTCTTTGCCTGGACCCAGACTTTAGCACCTATATTGCTTTTATGCTTCAGTATCTCTGGAATCTTCTCAATGTGGAGAAAAGCACACAAACCCTTCATGCCTTCTGATCCTGGCTGACTCTTGTCCACAATCCACACTAAGTACTTTCAAGAAGTGCCGTCTTCTTGATTTCTTGCTGTTGGGTGAATACTTGTGGAAAACATGGGCAGTCCATGAGTTGCCCTTTGATCCATAGGTAATATAGAGGATAGAGTGCTGGACTTGAAATTAGAAAGACCAGCCTTTGAGTTGTATTTCAGACACTCAATAGCTGTGCGAGCTTGGATAAGTCACTTAATTTTTCCCAGTCTTAGTTTCCTTATCTATAAAGGGAAATGATAATAACACCTGTTTCAGAGGGTTATTTAAAGATCAATGAGATAATCTCTGTAAAGGGCTTTACAAACTTTAAAATGCTTCACAAACACTAGCTGTTATTGTCTTACCAATTCATTCCTTTCTGGTTGTACACTGCTCTGATAATATTATTTATGTCACTTCTTTTATGTGGTTTTTTGTTGGGAATATAGTGAAGCCTAATCATGCCCTGCATGTCCCTCTCCGTGGCCCTTTGGGTGATTTAAGATTCTGAGCCTTTGGGTATTGTGATATTCCATGCTTTGTAGCCATATCTCATCACTGGAAAAATGTGGATAATAAAAAATGGACCTTTCTTTCAGGGAGAATTGTGGATTTCATTTAAAACTGAGTGATTTTCAAAAGCAGTCTAGCTGGCTCTCATCTCCTGTTTAGTTTAGAATCTTTTTCTTTTTAAAGATAGATGCACTGATAGACCAGCTCCATGTACTGTTCATGGAACTGTATATCATAGTCTGAACAATAGGCATTTTCCATCCATTTGTCTTTTCCTGTGTGGACAGTTAGGTCAAACTCTTTTAAGTGATTTTAATAGGTATCTTTCATTCACTTGGTTTATCCTATAAAGGAAGTTATTTTTAAACCCTTTTGAGTGATTACAATGGGCATTCTTCATCCACTTGATTTTTCTAGTGTGAATAGTTAGGCCAACATTGAGTGATTACCATTACTAGTTGGCTTTTCCTTTGTGGATAAACTCCTTTGGGCATTTAAAGCTCTCTTTTTAGGAGAATCTGCAGTGTTCCACAACTGAATGCAATGGACACGATGTCATCTTCAAACTGGAGCACCCAGAGGAATTTGCCATCTGAAAAGAATCTCACTTCCATCTGGATTCAGCTTAATACACCCTTAACAGTAATGGCAAACACCTTCTGTGAGCACTGAGCTCCTAGTTAATGTGCATTTGATATTTATAATCCAAATCTCTGTTGTATCTTTCAAGGAATTTTGTATGACTTTAGCATTTGAGTGGGAGGCCCTGTATTGGAGGAGGACTGTTGAAATATTTTGCTTTACTGGATTTCTCTCTCTCTCTCTCTCCATATATGTATATATATATATATATATATATATACATATATATACACACACATACATACATATACACATGTATGTACATAAATTATATGTAGGAATATTTTAATGTACATATGAATATACCTACTCTAAAATGTACAGACAGTACAAAATCTCCCTGTTCATATTTTTTGACTAAATATGTATATATTCTACATGTGTATATATGCATAGAGTCAACCAGTAACAAGAACAGAGAGATCTTGTGTTCTCTGCCCAGTCAGCTGTGTGACAGTACTGATGTGACATGGTAGGACTTTTCTCTATCCTGTTCCCTTTGTGTGTTTTTTATCTTGAATTCTCTTCATACACATGTCATATTCTCTTTTAAAGCATAGTTATTTGGGGACACATCTTCCCTACTATTAGATGGTGCACTCCCTGAGGGCAGGGTCTGTGTTATTTCTCCCTTTGTAGCGTTTGCCATGACCAGCCATAGTTTCTGGTACTGCATTCAGAACTGAAGCTCCTGCTTCCAGTCTATCTCATGGGATCTTTGGGGTCTGCCTCTGGCCATGTGGTGAGCCAACATGGGGAACACTTGGTGTTTTACTATGACATGGCAAATCCTGAGTGGTCTCTGGTCCTGTGACAGTACTGGGGGAGGAGGAACGGTGCTAGTTAAAAAGTGACATAGCTCCTGGTGGGTGCTCTCCTGGGCTTTAACCCTCTGGGGGGCATCATGCAATGCCCTAAGACAGGATTCAGAGTCTTAATTTACAGCGACTGCTCTGGTCTGCCCTGACGCTGATGCTTAAACCTCATCAGAAAATAAAAAGGTTTGTAGAATTTCCCATCAGGCATTTTGTGTTTTTACCTCAAATCTGTATTGTCCAAGTGACTGCTTAAAGTTCATTCGAAAATTTTATAAATTTTAATTTTGGGCAATCATCAAGTATTTCTTTTTTTTCCCACTTCTGATCTCTACCCCAAAAAGGAAATGCAAAAACTTTGTTTTGTGCAGCAGCCAAGCTGCAACTAGGCGGTAGCCCATTGGAACAGTAGTTATTAGTTAATCCTGTTTGAAGTCACTTGGTTAATCCTTGCTGTGAGTCTTTTATATTTTGTGTGTAGGAGTAAATAAATCCCGGTCCAGTGACTGTTTCATATTGTCTATTGAATACCTTTTCACTCCCACTCTTTGGGGGAAATACTAGACAGGAGTTATAAACTAAGCTATAAGTAAGTTCGTCTCCTGAGGCCTGGGATGAGGGGTTTGTTTAACAGGCTGAAGTGTGAGTAAAGGGAGTCTAGCTGTCTGTCTGTGTCTGTCTGTCTGTCTGCCTCCCCCCACTCTCTCTATCTCTTTGTCTCTCTGTGTGTCCCTCCTTCCTCTCTTCCTCCCTCTCTCTGTCTCTCTCCCTCTCTCCCCCTCTTCCCTTCTCCTTCTCTTATTCTCTGTCTCTCCTATGTCCCTCTTTTCTTCTTTCTTTCTTTCTTTCTTTCTTTCTTTCTTTCTTTCTTTCTTCCTTTCTTCCTTCCTTCTTTCCTTCCTTCCTTCCTTCCTTCCTTCCTTCCTTCCTTCCTTCCTTCCTTCCTTCCTTCCTTCCTTCCTTCCTCCCTCCCTCCCTCCCTCCCTCCCTTCCTTCCTTCCTTCCTTCCTTCCTTCCTTCCTTCCTTCCTTCCTTCCTTCCTTCCTTCCTTCTTCTGGCTTTCTAGCTTCCTTTCCTTTTGACTAGGTTTCCCTGTTTTGCCTATACTGTGGTCACTCATGGGCCAACCCCACTGCTGATTGGAATGGAAGCTTTGGCCTGCTTTGTTTCTAACCTGGATCAATCTACCCCTCTTAGGAAGCTCAGTGGCCCCTGACCCCAGTGGTTCACCATATTGGTGCTGGACCAGTGCCGACACATAACCAGTTTTTAGCCCTACAGTGGTTCAGAACTTCTGAGCTCAAAAGATTTATGAATCTCAGACTCCTCAGTCACAAGGACTACAGCATGTACCACCAGCTTGTGGCTAGTTTGCACACCTAAAGCTCTCCTACATGAATGAAATCACAGGTCCAGATCTTTTAAAAAGGAGAAATGAGGAAGAGAAGCATTCTTTGGGGCTGTCACTGTGGGGACTGAGTATCTTTCCCTAACAGTTGACTTTAAGAGATGCTTATTAAGCCAGAGTTGGAATCCCGGGTGAGATGCCCAGGGTCTGCACCATCCTGGTATGTCTTATGGTTTTTATTCAAAATCCTCAGAGGCAAACAGGGGGCAGCTATCACACCCTGTACTTATTCTGTGACAACGCAGTACCTAGGACCCCGACTCTCCCAACACCTTCCTGGACCAGAGCTCTTGGGCAGAGTGAGATATATGGTGCTTTTTTCTCTGATGGAGAACTGTGTCATCATTTCTGAATTCTAGAGAAAGGGAAACCAGTTTATTGCTGTAGTAAATCAAATTGTAATTCTATTTTGGAAAGCTGGAACTTAGAGGGGAGAGAAATCATTCAAATATTTTGTTTGGAACTGAGTCACTCATCTAGAATATTTCTTTTTTTTAAATCAGACTTTAAAAATATCAATATTGAGCCAGAATTTGGAAATGCCTCTGCTATATATTTTCCCTTTCTTCCATACTGGAGCTTTAAATGGTTCTCCATTTACGTACACCCTATAGCCCTGAAATGGCCAGCAATAAATATGATTAATTTCAGTATTGGGAAGTGTTAATCACCTTGGGATTCAAGCAAATCTCTTGATAGAAATGTGGAATTAATTTTCCACTAAATAACAACTCCACAGATGTTTTGATGAAAGTCCCCTGAAATGGGCAGAATGATTCCAATGTCCAATATTCCAGGAATAAGGAATAAGGAGGAGGACGTCTTGCTGTTGTCTGGCCACATCACATTAGAGTACTGTGTTCAGTTCTGGGCATCACATTTTAGGAAGGACATTGATAAGCTGGAGGGATAACAACCAGCATCGTATAAAAGGCCTTAAACCCATGCCATGTGAGGATCCAACTAAGGATGTTTAATTTGGAGAAGAAAAGTCTTAGAAGAAGAAAGCTAATCACCTTCAAGTACTCAAAAGGCCATCATGTAGAAGAGGGGTTACCTGTGTAACCTTAGTCTGGTCCCAGAAGAAAGACCTAGGAGTGGTGCTTGAAAGTTTTTGAGTCAAATTTATTCCTGATAACAGGAAAAACTCCCCAATAACCAGAACCCTCCAGTGAGTCCCCTCTTGCTGGAGGTCTTCAAGCAAAGACTAGACCACTATTTGTCAATTATTTTAGAATGAGGATTCTTGTTCAGGTATGTGTGGGAATGGGCAGTGTGTGAGGTGCCTTCAACCTCTGAGATTCTGTGAAATTATCGATAAAAGAACTTTGGAGAACATGGTAGCCCAAGTCCTCTCGAGATAGAGAAGACCTCTGAAATACTGAAGATTAGGAACCTTTTTAGAGAGGCTAAGACACCCATAAATAGCAGGCTAATGGCATATAGAAGAAAAGACTTGGGGGGGGGGGCATGAGCTGTCTTCCAGTATAATAATAGTGTGTTACTCAGGAGTGATTCTACTCAAATACGCTAGCCAGTGGTCTTCTAATAATTTTTAAAATACATTTGAAATTAATTTCTATAGTTTCAGATTGTATCAGTTTCTAGCAAATGGTGTGTGTGTGTGTGTGTGTGTGTGTGTGTATGTGTGTTTTAGTGGATTCTTAAGAAACTGGGATTGGGGCCAGTGGGAACTGCTCTATTGGCCCATTTCCTAAATGATATATAGTTGGGGGAAGGGGTGGTCCAAGACAATTCTCATCTGTCAAGAATGAAAAGCAAAATAATAAAATAAAAAAGAAAATGTAAAGCATCTTCTTTTTGACTTTCCTCTCATGCCTCACATGCTTGTCATGGGAAATAGAGAGGAAAAACTGTGTCTTTCTATATGCATTCAGTTTTTCCAAGGTGAAACGAAAGCCTATGTTGTTAGAAATGTAACAGAGATCCTTTAACATGTCTGATCTCCACTGCTTCTTCTGGTGCTGCTGCGTCGATGACATTAGGAATGCCAAGTCGACAAGCATGTATTAAATGCCCACTACATGCCCGTCAATATGCTGAGCTCTGGGGAAAAAGGAAAGACAAAGGAATCCAGACCAAAAACCAAAACACACAAAAGCCCGACCAAAAACCAAAAAAGGTCCTGTTCACAGTCCAGTAGGATCCAATACAGAACAGGAGGAAGGGAATTGAACACTCCTAAATATGTGTATGTATATGTGTGTTTGTATTATATATGTATATGTATACATATATTCATATACATATATATATGTATATACACATACACATGGTCAGGTCCACCAAATTCTGTTCTTATAGATGTGTAGACCACATAGTTATATAATAATAACTTTTCACTTCATTTATTTATCTAGCCATTTACTCACCTATCCATTAATTTATCCATTTATCCATTCATCCACCCATTCATTGATTCATTTTTCCATTTCAGCTATCCATTTACTTACCCATCTGTTCATTTATTCATAGGGTGTAATAAATTGTTAAATTTAATTGAATTTATTCACCCAGAAAATTATTACTAAGCACCTTAGTGCTTGTGCTTAGTGCCATGTGCTAGAACAGAAAAAATGATAGATATGATCCCTTTCTTGAAGAATTTGAAATACAATAGAAGTGATGATAACACACAGATATCATACAAACTAGAATATATTATGTTAAATAGAATGTTGGTTTATCATTCGATAAACTGTGAATCCACAATTGTGCATTAGGCACTTACTGTGAGCAAGGCATTGTGCTGGGTGCTAGGGATATAAATACAGAAGGGTGACAGTCCCTGTCCTCTAGAAATTGATATTTTACTGGGAGAGTGGAGAAGAGAAGTGTAACATGTGTAAGATCATCTAAGGGAAAGATTGGTTTTTAGGTAGGAGTAGAGAAGGTCTCTTGGAAGCCATGGGCTTTTGAGGTGTGTCTTAAATGATTTGATAGGATTTCAATTCCTGATGGGAGTTAGGAGTGATCTGGGCTCAGTTAATAACTCATGCAAAGATGGGGAAGGATGGAATGTGGCCAGGTGGTGTTCACCAGTCCACTTTGTCTGGAATGTAGTGTATATGAGAGTCACTCACGTAAGACAAGGTGGGGATGTTTGGATGGAGATGGATTGTGGAAGGCTTTAAAGTCCAAGTCAGAGCATTTAAATGTTATTCCACAAACAATGAGGCAGCTTTGAGGATTTGTAAGCAATAGACACATCTAATCAGAGCTTTATATTCAGAATCATAACCCCTGACAGATGAGAGGGTGGTGACAGGGGAGATGGGAAGAATGGTTAGGAGGCCAGACTAGTGAGGGCTTGAGTGAGAAGTTCAAGGTGGATGGAGAGAGTGAAAGAGAGAGACAGAGACAGAGCGAAACAGAAAGACAGAGAGAGACACAGAGAGAAACAGAGAGACAGAGACAGAGAGATAGAGAGAGACAGAGAGAGAGAGACAGAGACAGAGAGAAACAGAGAAACAGAGAGAGACAGAGAGACAGAGATAGAGAGAGACAAGTAAAAGAAGAAGAGGAAGAAGAAAAAGAAGAAGGAGGAAGGTTGGATGGTATGGCTATATAGATGAATGGAAAGGTCGATAGATCATTCATTAAGTACTTGCTATGTGTGAGTCACTGTGTTCAGTGCTAGGGATACAAATAAAGCAAACAAGAGAGCCCCTGCCTTCAAAGAACTTGCATTCTGAAGGGAGAAGGTAAAGCATAAAGGGGAACTTGAACGGAGAAAGAGGGAAGGAAGGATGGCTTACTTGTGGAGATGGCTGAGAAGTGGCCTGGAGGATTGACTCTGGGTATGATCCAGTGAAATCTTACCTCTCAGAACCAGGGACTCTGGGATGGAGGTCAAGGTTGTGGTGGGGAAGGTGAGAATGATGGGCAGGCTACTGAAGTCCATGTCATAAGGAGTTCGCTGGGAAATAGCATGGAGAACCTTCAATGGGATTGAATGGAGGAAAAATATTTATTAAATACAGGAACTGTGCATTTACATGCAAAGCCCTCAGGGAGCTTATATACCAGTAAGGAAAGACAACATAAGCAGAGGACTGGTGGCTAAGATGAGAGGCGGTAGTAGGGAGCGGGGGGAGATAGAAAGAAGGCTTGGGGCTGCAGTCTGAGTGCTCTTTGGGGCCAGCCAGGAGATCTGGGGGACTAACGTGGCTAGTTTGGACTCACACGCTCACCAACCAATTGCAGTAGAGCTGTAGAATGGGAGCAATGAAAGGCAGAGGCAGCACAAATGCTAAAACTCGAACTTTACAGGATGATTTTCTGTTCTTGCTTCTTAAAGAAAAGAAACAGTCACATTAATTATCTGATTTGATCCCGCGTAGCACGGACAGTATTATCCTCATTTTTATAATGAGAAAACTAAAACTCAGAGAGGTCAAATAACTAATCTTATGTCACACAGCTAGTTCATGGCAGAGAATGGACCAGAACCCAGGTCCCTCAAGTACCTCTCATGGTCTTTTCCTACTACCTTGTAACACACATGCTCTCTACTGAACAGGTCAGTGTTCAGTGGTGTGGGGGTGGGGGTGGGGGTGGGGATGGGTCCTACCCTGTAATATAATCTAGCATTTGCCTAGGGGGTTAAGAGCTAACCTGGACTCCTCTAGGGTAAGATGAAAAGGGTATGGTTAGACCCACAATGGGACTGGAGGGGAACGTGCAAAGCTGAGACAGACCTTGGGGATCATTGAATTCAATGCCTTCAGTTTCATAGATAAGAAAAGTGACTTGCCTCATGTCACACCAGAAGGCAGTAACGAAGTGGGGATTTGGACTCAACCTCTTGCACTTGGGAGCCGTCTCATTTTCCTTTGTTCCTATGTGGTATCATAGGATCATAGTATAGCCCATGATCTGGGCTCACTCTTTAAACCATATCCCAACTGCGAGACTGGGTCCCCCAAAGGTTCTGGAAGTAACCCAGAGGAGATAGTTTTTGAATACTAATCTTCACAAGCTCCTACCAGGGTGCTTCCTCCTTGATCATCAGCTGATAGCAAATAGACAGTGGGATATAATTAGCTTTCAGGAAGTGGTATTCGCTAAGATGTTATGGGAAGAAGTGTTGATACTAAACCAAAGGCACACAAGGATACACAGGCTCTGGTGAGAAGTAGGCTTTACCTATAGGGCACCGTGACTAAGGGTAAGTCACAGCTTTGGGTTTCAGGAAGTCTTTTCTGCTCTCCATGGCATCCTCATGAGGTTCCTCTTAGGTATCATGTAGCTCTCCAGTGGCTTTATGTAGATTCTTGAAGACTTTTCTTGAGGTGTCTGACATGAACTCCACGTGTCTCAGCTTCTGAGGCAGATATTGCTGTTGGTCACTGCTACTCTGGGGACAACCTTAGTGTCAAAGATGGGACATCCCAAAGCTTCTGACTTTTCAAAGTTTACAACATCTTGCTCTGATCTAAAGGGTATAAGGAGGAGACAAAGCTTCCATCCTTCCCTTTCAGGGAAGGTCCTTGAAGACAGACACTTTCATTTTTACCTTTGTATCCCTAGATGGGGAAAGCTATGTGGTGCAGTGGATAGAGCACTGGGCTTGGAATCAGGAAGACTCATCTTCCCGTGTCCAAATCAGTCCTCAGACACTTACTAGCTGTGTGACCCTGGGCAAGTCACTGAACCTTGTTTGCCTCAGTTTCGTCACCTGTAAAAGAGCTGGAAAAGGAAATGGCAAACCACTGCAGTATCTCTACCAAGAAAATCCCCAAATGGGATGATGAAGAGTCAGACGTGACTGAAACAACTCAACAACCCTCTCGTACTATAGGACACTGCCTGGCACACAGTAAGCAATTAATAAATGCTTGCTGAATGATTTTTATCCTTAGTGCTTAAGAGTTATGGGAGTGTGTCTTAGCAGAGACCACTGCACCCTGCTAATATTCAGATGCTTAATTTAGTATGGTAGAATGACAATCATTTTCCCTCTTTGGATTGGGCTAGGACATAGCTCAGTTACCTTGGGTCCCTGGGGTGCTGGAGGCTACAAGGTATTCTTGAGCCTCTGCTAGTCTCAGGGTCCATAGCCAGAGCTGAGCATCCAAGCATCCTTGGACTTCAGATGGAAAGGGGGAAGATTTTCCACATCCCTCAAGGTCCCTGGCAGCCTCCAGAGTCCTTGGAACAGAACAGTCAGACCTTGATCTGGTGCCCTGGGGGACTGACAATGTTCCCTTCTCTCTTAAGCAGGTCTGGCAGAGTGCATTAGCCTGGGGCCACCCTTAGAAGGGCAGGGATTAGTTTAGATGAGACAGGATCTTAGAGGCCAGACACTTTGTCCTCTTTCCATTATTTTCTTCTCTTCTGTTACCTACATTTCCCATGCTCTCATTCATAGTACATTCTCCAGTCTAATAATAGCTCAGATTTGTAGGCTCCAAAGCACTGTGCTCACTACAAGCACGCGAGGAAGGTATTAGACTCAAACCCTGGTCCTCTAACTCTAAGACAGCCTGCTCATAGTATTTGCACCTAGAAAAGTCTTCATTTTACAGATGTGGAAACTGAGATCCAGAGAGGTTAAGCCAGGATGTAGGATCATGGAATTATGGCCCTTGAGTTGGAAGAGGCCTTGAAGGTCAGCAGGTACAATTCCCTTCTTCTATGAATTTGGAAATGAAGACATGGAAAGATGAAATAACTTACCCAAGGCCAGGGGATAAATGTCAGTGGCAGAATATGAACCCAGGTCCAGTGCTCTCATCTCTGCACCATGCAGTCTTCTGTCTCATTTTCCCCACCAAGCCATCAATCAATAAGCATTTATTAAACACCTACTATGTGCTGGACACTGACTATGGTCAGCTCTGAGGCTTCCATTGCATGCCTGGAATGATCTCTCTCTCTCCTTTCCTCCCTGCCTCTGGGTCTTAGAGCCCTGTTTCCTTCAAAACAACTTAAATGTACCTTTCCCAGTCCCATCAGCTTCTAGTACTTTCCCCCATTCAGGTTATTTTCATGTGTATATGTATGTGTATGTGTACGTATATCTATCTATCTATCTATCTATCTATCTATCTATCTATCTATCTATCTTTCTATATGGAGAGAGAGAGAGAGAGATCTCTGCATATATATATATATATATATATATACATACATACATACATACATACACACACACACACACACAAATGCATAGAGTCTAGGTAAAAGTGAGCTCAGGCTTACAAAGTGCGCATGGTAAAGGGTTAGCTCAGAGTTCCTGGCTCCCCAGAAATCCTCTTCTCCTTTTGTGATGTCTTCATGTCTTTCACCCCTTTGGTATATGTGTTTCTCTGCTGGACTCTGTGAGTTGGGGCCCACGTAGATTCATGAAATCATACTTCTTCTTGTCTCATAGAGCTCTCTGAAGCTACCTTGTCTCTGTGGGTGTGTCTGGTTTGTTCTCTCTCTGCTCCTGGCTAAATGCATTGTTAGTTAATGGTGATATGGTCAATGGAGGGAGTGGAGTTCAGTGTGACACTCCTTCTGGGATCAACCCTGGCTCCCACCCTGCTGCCTTCTGGGGCAGGAATGAAAAGGGTCTGCCTTCTCAAAGCCCCCTGAAGCTTGACTCCCCAAACAGATGCCAGAATGTCTTTGTTGTAATCTCCTGGTCTGATATCCATAGGCTCAGAAGTGTCTAATTCTTTGATCCAATCCTAATACATTTCATCATCTGATTTTATTCTCTGGCTCCAAGCATTTCACTTTTTCTCAGCTTGGTTAACTAGGTTGTTTATATTTGGTTTATGCCTTTAATAAATCAATTCATTCACTTGAGGTTTCTAGGAGCTGTTCATTCCATTAGACCTTCAACTGATCGGTTCTCCATCAGATCACAGCCAGAGCATCTTATTGGTTACATTAATTGGGGTGGGGGTGGGAGGCATCCCTCCTAAATGTCCATACACCTATCCATATCCATGTTTTATCTCCCATAAGCTCCTTGAGGGGAGGGATTTTTTGTTTTTGTCCTTGTATCCCCAGTGCCCATCATGATGACAGGCACATAGAAATAAATACTTGTTGGTTGATTGATGATGGAAATAGCTTTGGATTCTGATTCTGCCTGCTGGCAGGTTCTAGATCTCTCAGTTGCTGACAGTGCCCGAGAGTGTCCCCCACTCTAAATGGGGCCATTATACTAGATCATCTTGATGGCCCCTTCTGGCTCTGAATATTCTAATCTCAAGGGAAATGCATGTGGCCACCTCATCCTGCATGTTTTGACCCTCTGGCTTCTTCTCCACCCATCTCTGCTTGAGTAAAGATCTTCACACTCCCAGGATTCTGGAATCAAGGCCAGGGCCATTTTCTTTTAATGAGCTTGGCTGTCTGTACGAGATGACAATTAAATTGTGTGTAGAACTGAAGAAATCTCTAGGATGTTGACAGTTTATAGTCGCGGGAGTGAAGAAAAAATGAACTCAAGAAGTGGTTTGGCTCAATAAAACTAATGTTAATGATAGTCATTTCAGAGAATTACTTTCCATGAATGGCTAATTATGGGGCACGATGGGAATAATGATGATCCATATCCTTGAATGTAGGTCAGTTTAACTTTGTTAAAGGAATCATCTGATGGAACTCAATTCTGTTTTCATCAGGAGGTGGCTTGATGCAGCGACAGAGTGCTGGGCCAGGGGCCAAGGGCCAGAGGCTACATGTTCTAATTGCTGTTCTATTGTTTTCTTGCTGTGTGACCTTCTGTAAGTTACTTAACATCTCTGGGCCTGAGATTCCTCATTGCTGTAACAGCAAGGACCCCGGCATATACAGGGGAGCCTGTTGTACAGGTTCTTAGATCTACTTTTCCAAAAGGAAATCAACTTTTGAGGAGTCAACAATCTACTTTAATCAAGCATATATATCATTCCCTTAGTTCAGGAGGAAAAGTTAGCACCCTGAACTTCAGAGAAAATGCAGAGAGGAAGACCAACAGACAGGGCTTCCAACTCTCTGCTCGTAAGCAATACATACATCACAGATCAACAGACAGATCCAACTGTCTGACCATTACATACATATATAGTTACCAGAGAGAGAACGACATCTAGGTTTTCAAAGCCCAGGGGGCTTCTTAGCAGCTTCCCAGAGTCTTGCCTGGCCAAACACTTCCAATGAGTATGCCCCAAAGTAAAACCTCACCTCAGAATATATATATATATATATTGTCTCTGACCCCAGTGCCTCAATAGAAAGGTATTGAGGTCTACTTAACATAGCAGCCAACACCCAGGAAATACTTCATAAATGTTTGTCAGTTGCTTGATTTATTGAGACCAGCTATTCTTTCATTTTTCTGTTTGTGACTGCAGATCCTTGATCCACAGTAGGCACTTAGGAAATGCTTGTTCATTGATTGGTGGATTGGTTGATAGAGTTATATTTGTATATGAACATGTGTCTCCTGACTGAATACAAACTTCCTGAGGGCAAGACCTGTTTCCTTTTGATCTTAACATCCCCAGAGCCTAGCACATAGGAGGTGCCTAGTAGATACTTGCTGATTGAGTGTCACGGCATGATATTTAAGGTCCCTTCTAGTTTTAACAACTGGTGACTTTATTGCTAATTACATAACAAGGTAAGCTGTTCTTGCAGAGAGAATCATTCTGCATGTTGAGGCAGCTGACTGGTAGAAAGGATAGAACACTGTTCCTGGAGTCAGGAATAACTGAGTTCAAACCCAGCCTTAGATCCTTACTAGCTGTGTGATCCTGGACAATTCACTAAGCACTGTCTGCCTTAGCTTCCTCATCTGTAAAATGGGAATGACAGTTGCATCTCCTGCCCAAGGTTGTTGTGATGTTCAAATGAGATAATATTGAGATAATATTTCCAAAGTGCTTTGCAAATCTTAAGGGGCTACATCGATGTTACAGATTCTAGCACAGAAATCTCTCTAGGCTGATTTCCTGCTGCTTTCCTTATCTCACCTTACTCTATGGGCCAGTTAAACTGGCCTAATTGCTGTTCCTTATACATAGTCTTCCATTTCTCACCTCCAAATGTTTGTATAAGCTGTACCCCTGTGTCTGAAATGCTTGCCTTCTTCAACTCTGCCTCGTGATAGCTCTCTTGTTGTTCGGTAATTTCAGTCCTGTCTGACTCTTTGTGATTCCATTTTGGGGGTTTCTTGGCAAAGATACAGGAGTGGTTTGCCACTTCCTTTCATAGCTCATTTTGCAGAGGAGGAAACTGAGGTAAACAGGGTTAAGTGACTTGTCCAGGGTCAGACAGCTAGTAAAAGTCTGAGTCCAGATTTGCATTCATGAAGATGAGTCTTCCTGATTCTAGCCCAGTGCTCTATCCATTGTGCCACCTAGCTACTGTGGTATCTATAGCTCTCTTTAGGACTCATCTCAAGGTCTATCTCCTATATAAAGCTTTTCCTCATCTCTCTCATTGCCTGTGCTTTGTTTTTACTTATCTATAAACCTGCTGTTTCCCTCTAGTAAAATCTAAACTCCTTGAGGGCAGACATTGTTTTGTGTTTGTCAGAATCCCCAGAGCCTGGCATATAATAGGTACTTAATAAATACTTTTTAATTGCATTTGATGGAATTGAGTTGATTTGATTTGAATCTACTCACAAGGGAAAAAACCAAATAAATAGCAAGAACATTTTGAATAATCCAAACAGTCCATTCATTCATCCATCCATCCATTCATCCATCCATTCATCCATCCATCCATCCATCCATCCATTCATCAAAGCCACCATTTTGAAAAGCACAACCCCCAAGAATTATGACTATAACCCTTGACTTAAAGGGCCAATTGAATGGAACTTTCTTCAGCGTGATGGAGATTGATTACTGTTCGAAGGGAGAGCAGACTTGGTGAGAGCAGAAAAAAGGAGACACGTAGGCTTCACCAGCTTGCAGCTTTGAGAGAGAAGATCTATGATGCCAGCTGAGAGGCTCTGCGGAGAGGCCTATGTGAAAGGAGCTGTCATTCTCCATCATGTCCCTCTTCATGACTGGCTGTGCTAGAATTTGTCCTTTGAGGGAGATAGGGGACTCTCTCATTTGAGTTAAAGTATCTTAGGCCTAGAGTGGGATAAAAGCTCATTTCTTCTGTGTATTGTCTGGTACATATTCTCATATGTACATGCCTATGATTTTTATTTTGTTATTGACTCTGATAAATGAGTTTCTTTGATATTTGATAAGTGTGTTCATTGTGGAACGGACGTTGGGTGGGACAAAAGTCATTTGTGCCTTGGACATAAAACTTAAGGCCCTCCTTCCCCATTTAGGAATCAGTGTCTAGGAGTTTAGCTCAAACCTAAAAATTATATCCCTCCAGACGAATAATATTTAAGAAAGTAGATAAATAGAATTCTAGCCCAATACCAACTCTCCCCAAGGAGAGCAGAGGGCCGGCGTCTGGCCCCAACTTCCTACTTGCCCTGTTGACAGGAATTGAAGTCTCCGTTAGAGAAAGGGAACCTAGCTATGGCAATTCTTGCCTCTCTGTGAACCATACACAAGATGCCCCTTGCTACATAAACTTTTATTGCAAAGGATGGCATTACAAATAGATTCTTTTCAAATAAAATGCCATGCAATTGTTAGCTGACATACTTTAACAAAGTTATTATGTGGCAGGGTTACTTTAGAATCCTGTCCCTCAACACCCTCTGCAAGAGGTGAGGAACTAAGTATGCACATTAGCATCTACACTGTCAGACTTGACTGACGAGGCAGCATGGAATATTGGGAGTCGGGAAGATCTGATCTCAGATTCCACACCTACTGGCTGGGTGGTCTTGGGCAAGTCCCCTAACCTCCATGAGCCTTGGTTTCCCCATCTGTAAGATCTGAGGTCTGGACTAGATGACCATTAGGAGCTCTTCCATTTTCAAGTCTATGATCCTGCGTGTTGGTTAGTTTTGCTGAATTATTTTTGAAAAACTTCTTTCTTATATTTTGTTACAGGGAATGGCTGTCTGGGGTAGGTGTGCTTATATGTTTGTGTGTGTGTACCATGCATGTGCATGTCTGTATCATGTGTGTGTATTCCATGCATGTGTGTCTGTTATATGTGTGTGTATTACATATACATTCCATATATATGGACACCAAGGTGATGTAAAAAACAGAAGTTTCAAAAACCAGAGCAAAAAGCCTGCTCCAAAGGAAAGTCACCTGAAAGCTGGTGCTTGGGAGGTTTGGAGGGGTGCCTTCCCTGAGATAAATACCTTGAGGTCAGAGGTCAGGGGAACCCGTTTGCTCCCCTGGAGATGCTGGCTCACTGGGCTGAAAGGAGCAATCCGTGTGAGCTCCTAAAGAGTGTGTTCACAAAGGCAGACAGAGTTTCAACACCACACGTGAGATCAGACCACCTTTAACCCACAGACTTGGTTCCTGGAGTTTTCTGATGAGGCATGGAGAACTTCCAATATCACGGAAGGAGGCCAGGAAATTCTGGATGACATCAAATTGCTTTAGCTGAACTAGCCCAGAGGTATAGCAATAGCTTTAGAGTCCCAGGAGAGGAGTGGGAAAGAGCTGGTCTCTGATTCTCTGATGAGGGGGAGGGGGCTTTAAATGAGGAACTGGAGTGGGGGAAAAGCTTACCAGGATAAAAACAGGTCAACAGTAAACATGTAGAGGCTGGACCTCAGCCTGTACTCCACCTGTCTTCCATCCAACCCCCCAGTCCTCTAGTTTCTAATTGCCTCTTGGGTAAAAGATAAAATTCTCAGCCTGACATTTCAACCCCTCCACAAGGTAGCCACACACATAATACATACCACACACATACAAACATACTTACACACATGTATGTACACATAATACACATGTATATATACACATACACATACAAGTGAGTATATACATATGTGTCTATGTATTCTACTTCTGGGTTTCATGCCTACCTGTGCATACATTATACCCTATACCTTCCTTACCTTCATTGGTTAGAATGATTGTCAGCCTTATTTAAATTTGCACATGTTCAGGTGCTCCTCCCTCATCTCCCCCTGTTGTTAGGGCTCTGACCCTCCTGAAATTGCTTTGTATCCTTTTGCACCCAATTTCTGTTCGCTTATCTCTGCAGGTGTTTCTCTGCCCAAGAGAAGGTTATCTCCTTGAGGACAGGGTCTGTTTTTCATTGTCATTTTTGACTGGTTTCTGCTCTCTCCCCCCCTCCCCCCAGTTTACTGCAGGTATACTATGTGCTTAGTTCAGGTTAGTTGGATTTGGAATTTGTCAACTTGCTCCCATGGTTTCATATGAGAGAACTGGAGAGCTAGAAGGCACCTCATCAGCCATCTATTCCAATCCATAGGGGTCCCTGCTGTCACCCTCTTGACAAATGGTCCTTCAGACTGTGCTTGAAGGAATCTGAGGAGGAGAAGTGTGCTTCATCTCAAGGCTGCCTGTCCCAATTTTGGAGAGCACCAGTTGTGCTGAAGGTTACCCGACTTCAGGTCCAAACTGACCTCCTTACAACATCTACACATTGCTGTGGTTCTGTCCCCTGAGGCCAAGCAGGATACCCCTCCACTTGAAGACCCTTGACTTACTGAGCACAGGTCAGCTGCCATGACAACAAATACACACACCAAGTCATTCAGTGTAGCTCAGTCATAGAGTGCATGGAAGGAGGTAAACAGAAAATACCTATTTTATTTTGAAATAAAAAAAAATTCTAAGTCTTCAACTAAAGATTGACTCATTTCTAGGAATATTAGCTGTGTCAATTCATAATCTGTAGAGCTGTAAGGGAACTTTTTTTTTAAGAGAAGAAAACAGACCTGAATAGGGGAAATGAAAAAGTATTTATTAGTGACTTACTATATGCCAGACATTGTGCTAAATGCTTTAGATACAAATACAAAAAATCAAATAGCTCCTGCCCTTAAGGAGGGAAGAGAAATGGGAAAAGAAGTTACACCTAGGGAAGCATCGGCCAGGGACGTGGTTCTTTGATCTGGGAAATCACAGGGACTGTAATTGGGGTCCTTCCATAGTGACTGAAGCATCCTTTCCAGTAATAACAGCATTGAATTGATGACTGTTCCTTGAGCTAGGAGTAGAAAGGGGAAAGGTTTTGGGGGTAGTGTCATGACCTGAAGATGTCCCTGTGGTGGGTCTGAGTCTTACGTGGTCATGAGATCTTAGGTGCTCAGAGAGGTTAAGTAACTTCCCCAGGGTCATATGACCATTTCCAAAGCATGAGCCCAAATCTGCCCCTTTGCCTCTTCTACCCATTGCTCATGGTGCCACCCTCTCGGCCTCCACAGGGTTGTTGCTTGTAGCACCAGCCCTTTGAATATGAGAAGGTAACTATCTGTCCTCTTTTGTGCTGTCTTCTACAACCTAAACATCTCACGCTATTCTGACTGATTGACGTGTGGCATAGTGTCCTTCTCCTTACTCTCTGGCCACCCTACTCTGAATAGACTCCAGTTTCTCAATGTTCTTCCTAACAGGTGGTGCCCATTACTCCAGATGTGTGACAATGAGAACAGAGTCAGAACTCCCCCACTCTGGACCCGATGTTTCTCTTGATAGATGCTTACTGCACAGTTAGCTTGTATAGAATGTGCAGCCTATGAAAGTCTCCAGGTCTTTTTCACATGAACTGTTGGCTAATCATGACTCCTTAACTTGTACTTGGATTAAAATAATCAACTTTACAAGTGTAACACTTTATATTTACCTCCATTAAATCTCACCTAAGTGGGCTCATTATTCTAGTCTGTCTACATTTTTTGGAACCCAATTCTGCTTTAATGAAGTCATGCTGGAAGTCCTGATCATTGTTTCCCTTTCTAAGTGTTCAAAGCCATCCCTTTAATATTGCATTCCAGTATTCCAGAATGTTGCCAGCAACTGAAATCAAGTTCACCTTCTCAGAGGCAATGACCTATATTGTTTTCCCATTTTTTAATACATCAGGACAGCATTTGCTTCTCCAGTGTTGATACCTCGCCCCTTTCCCCAAGAGTTATCTAAGATCCCTGAGTAATCACACCTGCCAATTCTCTCAGTGTCCCGATGACTTGAACTCATCCAGTACAGCTGCCTTTTCTCTTATCGTCTCCTCATTTGTGCTTCAACTATTCATCCATCATGTCAATTAGCTCAAGGTCACAAAGATAGGATCTAAGCTAGAATTCTCTAGAATCTAGATCTTGAATTTTGCTGCCTCCCACCTTTCAGCTATACTCCACTGATAAGATTCTGTCTCATGTGTCTGTCCTCCCAGAGGCACAGGAAAGGAGAAAGTCAGTTCTGGGAAAGTTAAAACCTCTCGCTACCTTTCTGAGCCAACTTCTGTTGCCTAAGTCAGACAAATGGCTAAATGATTAAGTAGCGTAAGCAGAGCCCGGCCTGCTTACTTCCTAGGAATTGGCATTTTGATTATTGGAGGTGATGTTAAATCTAAGTGAACCTCCCGTGCCCTGGTCCCAGCTGTCTTATGTTGGCATTGACTAAAGAGACAGGCCAGACAAAAGCATGGAAAACCAATTAGCCAGTGACTCTATCTCCCTCCTCCTCCTATCCCTTCCCTCATCCTCCGTGGAAGGAAATCGGTTATGGATGAGGGGCTAGAGAAACAAGAAATCTGGGTCGAGGAGAGGTTTCACCATTTCATTTCATTACTTTTATGGAAATGCATTTAGGATTAAATGTTACATGACATTTGACAGACGCCCAGGGGAGAAATATTTTATTGTGATATGTGAAGAGATTCCAAGGAAAAAATATCTTGAAAGTCCCTGATGACAGCTTGGCAAGCAGGCATGGCCAAGGGCAGGGTATCAGGAGATCACTGACTCCTGGGTGGCTCATAAGTTGGAGAGGAATGGTAGTGGATTATTGGGTAGGAAACTTCCCAGTAGGCCTAAAGTAGTTTTTCTCCAATGGTGAGAGTTTCAGTTAGGGGGAAACCAGGGGAATTCTGATAAAGTCCATGGGACACATAAGATCCCATTAAGAATGATTGATGGTAGATTTGGGAGCAGGAAGATAGAAGTACAATATCAGAAAAACAAATTGACTGCAAACAGCTTGAACTGGGATAGACGTTGTAGGGGACTCCACCTACAACTGAAAGTGAACTCACAAATGAAAGGCATGGTGGACTTTGGGGTTCATGTTTTTTTTTCCATTACTAAGGTCTCTTATGGTTGTAGAACTTCTGACAGTTCCTGAGGGCTTCATCACTGTCCTGTGTCTGTGTCAAAGATGATAGAGTTGGAAGAAACCTCAAAGGACATCGAGTCCAGCCTTTCCTTGGAGCAGGGATCTTCTCTATGTTTTGATCCAAGACACACACAATCTCACTTCCTTCAAGTTCATACTCCAAATACTGGATATGTCCTTGTGCTTCTTCTGCCCTTTTTGGGACACTCTGCTTTCCAGGTCAGAGGTTACTGTGGGCTCAAAGCTGTCATATTCAGAATCCTTACATCTATCATGACTTGTTTATCTTTGTCCCCAAATACTAGAGTCATTCCATGTTAAATGCATTGGGATCCAGTGCACAGTCAATCTTTGACTTGAAGCACCAAAGGACTGTGCCAGTCTCCACCTAGGACTTGTACCCATTCTCTGTACCCATTCTCTCTATGTCCTAAATTCTATAAGGAGTTCACCATACCCAGATTCACCCCAAGCCCTAGGAATCCACACACAACTTACAAAGTAACATCTACTAGGGATCTGTACCCAGACACCCACAAATGGAATTCCCACTCTTTCAATTTCCACACAGTAGCATCACTACTAATCATTCTTCTAATTCATACCACTAATCAGTACTAATGTATCATTAGAACTCCCCTTTTACTGCTTTCCACACTCTGATCCTTAGTTCTCAATGTTATCCATCATAAGCTTCTGGAGGTTGATTTCCAAGTAATGCCACTGATCACTGGCTAGGTGATGCAGTGGATAGAGCACCAGTGCAGGAGTCAGGAAGAGCTGAGTTCAAATCTCACCCCAGATACTTGACACTCACTAGCTGTGTGACCTTGGGCAAGTCACTTATCCCCAATTGCCTCATCCCGGGTCATCTCCAGTCATCCTGATGAATATCTGGTCACTGGATTCAGATGGCTCTGGAGGAGAAGTGAGGCTGGTGACCTGCACAGCCCTCCCTCACTCAAAACAAAGTCAAGTACAAGTCACGTGATCATTTCTCTGATGGCATGGTCTTCTTCAGCAACAAAGGATGAACACATACTGATTACCAGCATCAGGAGAAGGCCTTGCTTATTCCTGCGTAGAATCCACCAGCAGGGCTGTCCTGAGGATCAAATGCAACAAAATATGTAGACCTTAAAGCACTATATAAATAAATACTAGCTATCACCACCACCAGAATCACTGCCACCATCACTGCTACTGCTGCCATTTGCCTACTACCACCCCCATCATCGTAGTCATCATCATTGTCGTCATCGTCATCATCACCATCATCATCGTCATCATCACCGTCATCATTATCGGGCTGGGGAGAGGTAATTCACAATTTTGGCTAAATATGAGACCTCCATAACTTGGGCACCCAACTACTACCCTGCCATACACATTCACAATATTCCTGATGAATGTCATCTGGTGATGAATTTCTCACTCCTTCCAAGGAAGCCTTTTCCACTACGGCATCATTCTCACTGTCAAGTTATTGTTTGTCCTTCGTTCTCAAAGAGGACCATGACATCAGGGAAGTGATGCCATGACATGGAAGTGAACTGGATTTAAGTGAGGCAGGGCTGTGCAAAGTCACCAGCCTCACTCACTCCTCCAGAGCTATCTGGATCCAAGATATATAGATCAGCTTAGTTTTCCTTAAGCTAAATCCTGCCTCTCTACAATTTATCTTGTTCCTAGTTCTCCTTTTTGGAGTTACACAAAATCACTTAGTGACCCTTCCTTAGGATGGCCCTTCAAATATTTGAAGACAGTGGTTGTTTCTGTGTCTTCTTCTGAAACTGAAATCAATTCCATGGTACTTTTACTTATTGCTCTTAGTTCTGCCCTCTGAGCAAGGATTTGTTAAGATTCCATGTTGTACCAAGCACTGTGATAAATCCTTGTGGACAAAGAAAGACGAGCGATCAATCAGTGAGTCAGTCATTGGAAAGAAGGAAAAGAAAAGACCCTGCTCTCAAGGAACTCCCTATCTAATAGGGAAGACGACATGGAGACGACTATGTACACAGGAAATGCACACAAAATCAATTAAAGAAGACACTATCTTAATTGGTGATTGGAGAAGGGGGTATTTTAGCAAAACAAATCTCATTTCTTTTCCACATGAAAGTCTAAGCTTCTCCAAGTTCTTCAAATGCTCCTCATGTGATGTGGTTTCCAGATCCTTCACTATCCTCTTTACCCTCATTTCAGATGCCCCCAGTTTGCCATCATCCTTCCACTTGTGTCTAGATTGTTAGCTGACCTAGGACAGGAACTTCCTTTTGAACTTCTTGTGTGTATCTTCCTCCGTTCCCCCAAAGTGCTTAGTTTAGCGTGGTGCACAGTGTTGAGTGAATGATGAAAACCCCCTGGGTGCTTTCCATTCTGTAGACATGGGAGAAGAGGCTAAAGGAAGGGACCAAAGTTCAGAGAAAGGACAATGGCCTTGTATCTTCCAGGTGACAATGAGAAATGGAAAAGAAGGAAAGAAAAGGGAACACCAGTGGCACACATTTTAAAATGGAAAGAATGACAGGGAGATTGTGAATTCATGATCTGTTCTCCAGGGACTTCCAATAGGCTTTCCAGCAAGTAAAAAGTAGAAGGGCTGAGGTACATTATTTTTAATGTACCTTCTCTGAATGTGGACATCTTAAGCAGAGGGTAATCCCTGTGCAATCCTAAAACAGAATATAGGATGAATGACACAGGTAGTATGGTATGGTTGAAGGAACACAGTGCCAGAATCAGGTGCCCTGGATCCTCGTTCCACTCTGGCCACTAACTGGCTGGGCAAGTCAATTAACCTCTCTGGGCCACCATTTCCTCATCTGTCAGAGAAATAGTTTGGCTTAGATGAACTCAAGACTCACTTCAGTTCTAATGTCCTATGGTAATTGAGTGAGATGGAGTGAAAAAGAACATGGAGCATTGGTCTACCTTTAAAAGGAAGTGTACTCCCTCCCTTCTTTGTGGAGGTGAGGGACAATGGGTATGGAACACAGCATACACTGTCACAATTCGTTGTATGTATGTATTAGTTTTGCTGGACTGAGGTTTTTCCCCCATCTTCTTTTTTTTTTTGTTATAAAGGATAGAAAAGATGGTAGGGATATAATCAGAAATGAAGGTAATGCAAAGACAAAAGATATCAATTAATTTCTTAAATAAAAGGAAGTGTACATGGGATAAATTTTCTATTTATAGCACATGAAGCACCACATCTCACCCACAAATGGGTGGTTTGATGTACTCAGTGGATTCCCATTCATCCAAAGTCATAGCTCATGGGCCCCCGTAAAAGGAGAACTTTAACTAGTTGCATAATTAGTTCAATGACAAAAAGTAATGAAGTAGGACCTAAATCAAGATAAACGTTTACTAAGTTCCTTATATGGGTCAGGCATTCTACTAGATGCTGATGATATGAAGATGCAAATGAGTCCCTACAAAAAGCAATCCTTACATTGGAAGAGCTTACATTCAATCAGGGAAAACAGTATGTGTGTGTCTAAGTATATACAAGACACATGTAAAACAAATTTCAGTTAAGTTTGGAGAGGAAGGCACCAGGGTACCAGGAAAGGTCTTGAATGAAATCTGAGACTCCAATAGGCAGAGGTAAGGAAACAGATCATTCTAGGCATGGAGCAAAGTCCTAGACCTGTGCAAAGTCCTAGAGATGAGAGGAGGGTTAGGTGTATGGAATAGTCTATATATGGTGTATGTACAGTATATATAGTATATATACTCTCTCTATACTCTATAGAGTATATATACTATACTATACATACTCTATAGAGTATGTATAGTGTATATGAAATAGTTTATCTGGGTTGTAGACTTAAGGGGAGTAATTAATGCTTGAAATGGCCAAGGGGCTATGAAGGGTCGGGAAAAGCTCTGATTGCAAACAGAGTTTATGTAAGATCCTTGGATAATAGGGAGCCACTGAAGTATAGTAATGAAAGAAGTGTAGCATCCCCATTCCCTACCCCCACCTCACCAGTGACTGGGGTTCACAGTCCCAATCCCTACTCGCACTGTTGCTCCTTTCAGAATTCTATCATCAGGTAACCCTGAATGGCTGGGAATTTTTTTAGTCCTATCCCACATGATCCCCCCATCTAGCTTGCTTCCCATTTACTAGTCTCTTCAATATCAATCAAACAATTGCCCTCAATTTGCTTTTACAAAGTAATATGTACTGAGAATGCAAAGCAAGGACAGTAGTTACAAAAGCACTGGTCCAGCTTAGATTGGGCTATCATTATGATACACCCTTAGTTCTTGGGAAGAGTGGGTTCACATCTGAAGCACAAAGATGCTAAAGCATAGATGTGGCCAAGGGGCACCTCCTGACCCTGGGGGGTTCTTGTCTCCTTTCATGAAGTTTCTACCAAAAATATCTGAAGAGGGCATTTTGTACGTGAACTAGGTTCTGGCTTTGTCTTTCTTTGGGATCTTCAACCAAGCAAAAGACTTTTGATTATCACACTCACTCAAAGTGGCCAGAAACTTTTCCCCCAAAAGTGCACATTGGATCAGCAGCAGTCAGATAACAACACTGTGTGTGCTCTGCATAACCTGCCAGAAAATATGGATTCCTGAATATGCTGAAGGCTGGGACCCCACTGGCCAGTACCCTATTCCAGTAGCAATAGAAATAGCATTTTCCCTATAACATATAAAGCAGGCTTTCTCCCAAATGGAACCATCAGTGGGAACAATGGATATAGGTAGTGATGATATGTGGTGGATCCTTCTATAGAGAATGTTGGGTTGGGCCAATATCTTGGCCAAGCCATGGGAGGAAGCACATGTGTCAAATCATATATGTGGAAGGGCACCTCATGCCTCCAACGTGGCATGCTGCCCATGTCTTTTGGGGAGGCTATCATGTGACTGTTCTCTGCTGATTCTTCCCTTGCTAGGCTTGCTCCTCTTCCTCCCTTTCTTGGAGTTAAGCCACAGTGTGTGAATGAGAGTAATGGAGGAGAATGGCTAGTAATTAGATATGATGATGATGACAGCCGCAGCAGCCAGCCTTTATATGTGCCAAACACTGTGCTACACACTTTACAAACGTTGTCTCATTCGATTCTCACAGAAGTCCTTGGGGATAGATGTTATTATCCCCATTTTATAATATTCTGCAAAGTCATTGGCTGTTAAGTCTCTGTACCAAATGCTCTATTTCCTAATAATGGAGTAAGCCAACAGGAAAGGATGGAGAGTGGGAAACCACCTTGGAGACCAATATAACATCTGAGAAGAGCATATGTTGAGTGTAGAGGTCTCCAGGCGATTGCCTTTACATCCAGAGCTTCCGGAGTTAAGAGAGGAAAGCATATGGGTGTGACAGTAAGCCTTTTTCCTATGAGATTCAGGCAGCTTTCAGTCCTTGCTCTTCCTATCAGAGCAGCTGAAAGGATTCTAGTCTTCTGATTTGGTGCTTTAATCCAGGTCTGGACGGTGTTGGATTTGTATCTGAAAAGTCAATAAGCAGCTGTCAGAGTGAGTTCTTTCACACTCACCTACAAGAAGTGTGTTGGAAAGCCAGTCCCGGAGCCTACTTTTTGGTGAAGGCTGATTTACTGACCTCTGACAAAGCCCCATCTTGGTCTTCCAGCCAAGGAGCTCAAGGGAAGGAAGTGGTTTGAACCATGTGTATATTCAAGCAGCACTGTCAATGATGGTTAGAGGGGAGTCCCCAGAGGAAGGGTCAAGGGACTCTTTGCTTGGGGGCCCCTGGATGTTCTGGGGATTCCTGGGCTACAGGGAACAACTGTAGCCAGTTAGAAGCTATTGCTGCTGCTGCTTCTGCCAAGGGCTACACTTAGCTAGGTGTCCTAATGGCGTAGAGTCAGGAAGACTCATCTTCATCAGTTTAAATCTGATCTCAGACACTTACTTGCTGTGTGACCCTGGACATGTTACTTAATGCTGTTTGCCTTAGCTTCCTCTTCTGCACAATGATCTAGAGAAGGAAATGGCAGACCACTGAATTATCTCTGCCATGTGGGGCCATGAAGAGTTGGACATGACTGAGATGTCTGAACAATGACCCTAGCCAGAGTATTTAGTGGAATTAGAAGGGGTGGAGCTAGGGCCTCTTTGCTACACACTGAAAAGCATGAAAGGCAAGCAGGTTGGTGGAGAAGATCCTGGTCTGCTTGGAGTTATAAGAGCATCAGATGATAGCTCTCTAGCTAGAAAGAAGTTCAGAGGCTCTCTATCCAATCCCCATTTTACAGAGGAGAAAGCTGAGGACCAGGGAATTTAATGACTTGTTTGCCCAAGGCCACCCAGGTCGCATGTGTCAGAGGCAGGTTTAGAACCCAGGAATTCTGATTCCAAAGCCATTGAATCTGGATTTAAACTCCACCCACCTCAAATACTTGGTGCCATCCATGGGTCTGTCCTGGTGTTTATGAGTCTCAGTTTTCTCATCTGTGAATGTGTATAATACTTAGCATTTAGTATGATGCCTGGCACATACGACTGTAGTTAAAGCTGGAACTTGGCCCAATGTTCTCTCCAACCTTTGTGAAGGGTGATAAATAGAGTATAATCTTTCCTGGTATGAGTGCGCCTGGGGCTGACTGACCCTCTATACAATCACTCTTTCTTCCTCTCTCAAACATTTTGCCCAGAGAAAACTGTTTTTTGGTTTTTGCTCTGACTGCACAATCAGGGTTGATGTGAGACCTGTATCAGATAGTGGATGGACAAATGCCTTACAGACTCTAAGTATTTTATAAATGACTATCATTATAATGGGGTACATGTGGTTGAAAGTATGCAGGATTTGGATATAGAGGACCTCAAATGGACAGATTCAGCCTATTATTAAGTGGCGACGATGTGCTCTCTGTAAAGATGAGAGTGATGAGCGAGATGAGGGTGAAAACGGGGCTGTGGTGAGCAAGGTGGGGGTACCACCAAATAAGCAAAGTATGAGAAGGAGATGATGGAGCCAAAGACACTAAGGAAAGGAGGAGGCGATCACATTTACCTAGAGGTGGGAGAGGGAGCTTTCAAATAGTTGTCAATCATCAATCAAGGAACATTTATTAGGACTTTATTCTGGGCCATTGGGAACACAAGTTACTGGGCTAAGCATCTGGATGACTTTGGGCAGGTAACTCCTAAATTGGGATTTGAAAAGGATGGAGATCAACAGATGGAGATGGGGAACACATTCTGAACCTGGCGGATAGTGAGAGTGAAAGACCAGAAATAAGAGAGAGAAGAACAAAAATAGGGGAAAGCTATGAGGGATGAACAGGGCTGTGGTATAGACAGCTTGGTGGTCCATGGGACATCAAGCTCTCACTGAGAGATCTGGGCCCCAGTTTCCTTCCATGTTTTTTGGCAGCAGGATGAAGGCATCTCAAGTCATTAATAGAGAGTGGGTAAAGTGGTTCTGATTGGTTTCTCACTGCTGAAGTCACATGTAGGGAGGGGCCAGTCAACTAGGAAATTGGAAATGTCCAGGTGAAAAAATTCAGGAAAAGTTGGACCTGGGTATAGAGGATGTAGATGGAGAAGGGACAAGGCAGGAGGAAGGTGGATACCAGGCAGAGTTGGTGCCTCCGCCTAGGACACAGACAGTTTGTTGGATTAGACCTGAAAAAATCAGTGGTTTTCTAGGCTTCAGCAATGATCTACTATACCACCAACCAGATTTGTTTTGAAGCCAATTACCTTTAAATAAGTGATTTTCAGCACGTAAAATATCATTATGCCTTTTCAGTTAGTCCCATTAAGCCCCCATCAGTTTTCTGTTTGCCCATTCATATTTTCCTCTTCCTTGGTCTTTGTGAAGAGCGCAGTCTGTCCTTTGGTTCTGCTCTTTCATTTTGCCTTATTTCATAAAGACCTTTCTATCTTTCTTGATCTTAATTGCATTATATTCTTTTGTTGCATTCCTACAACACTTTATTCAACCATCGTGCTATTCAACATTTAGGCTGTTTCTAGTTTTGTTTTTATGTTTTCTTCCAGTTTTCAAGTCATATGGTTATGAAAATCTTTGAATGATACTCTTAAAAAAAGATGACTTTCAGACTATGTTCCCAACATTGGAATTTTTGAGTCAAGGGGGATGATTATTTTTGTAGCTCTTGTTAGTCATTGCCAGTTTGCTCTCCAAAAAGATTCTACAAGTTTGCATTTGCAGTGCTGAGAAATGAACGTGTCTTTTCTCCACAATCCCGCTGGCCCTGAGTTTTGTTGCTTTTAATTATTTTTACTAAACTGGTGAATATGAGATGGAACTTAAAAGAAATTATTTGTTCACGTCCTTTGAGCGTTTGTCCACTTGGGACTAAGATTTCCCTTTGTAAAGTTGCAATGGTTCTCCATAAATTTTAGATGCTAAATTTTTATCTCATCTTTCCTGTCTGGTTCTTTGAGTTCTAAGAGCACTGATAATATAAAATATATTTGATTAGACTTATAAGAGTCTAGGAACATATGTTATTACTAGTTCTTCTTAGGTGCATCCCATTTGTGGTGAAGCATCTGGAAATCCAAATTTCATTTGTAGGCGCTATCTTCTAATATAATCTGGAACCTGTAATACTGAGCTTTGCCCTCATTCTTTCCCCACCCTCATGCAGAGGAGAAACCCTTCCTATTTCCCCAACATGGAAAGGCTTCAGCAAGAATCATGGAATCTAAACTATCAATGGGGAAAAATAGTGACTTGAGGTTAGATCCTATTTAGTTCAATCTCATGCACCTTCTACACTTACTTCTATTGCACAGTGATGAATAATATGCATATGGCCAGACTTTGGACTTCTTCTCTCAATGACATATGCACTGATGGGTTAGTTAGTTAGTCAGGCAGTGGTTAGCTGTGTCTCTCCTTCAGAGTTCTAGGGATACCCAGGAAGGGCAGTGGAATTCTCTTAATGTTACTGACTTGATCCTTCAACCTGTTGTCTTTCCCTCAATGTTGGTTGCCAGTGATTACTAGCCCACTATCAATTTGGCCAGTTGCCTTCTCCTCAGTATTGATTAATCAGTTGACATCAACTACTTCTTACAAAGCGATATTCACTGGACAGCTAGGTGGCACAGTGGATAGAGTGCTGGACCTGGAGTCAGGAAGCCTCCTCTTTGTGAGTTTAAATTTGGCCTCAGACACTTACCAGCTGTGTAACCGTGGGCTAGTCCCTTAATCCTGGTTGCCTCAGTTTCCTCATCTGTAAAATGAACTGGAGAAGGAAATGGCAAACCATTCCAGTGTCTTTGCCAAGGAAACCCCAAATAGGGTCTTGAGGAATGGGACATAATTGAAACAACTCAGCAACAGAACTCAAATGTTTTCTGGTGGAGGTGCCATGTCTTCAAGATCGCACAGTAATCCATGAGGATGAGGAAAGAGGACCCCAGAACCTTTCCCACCCACAGGACCACAGTCATTCTTCCCCCACTGACCATCAACAGGAAAGCTTGACTTGACCAGTTCATGCCTTTTGTAAGCACTCAGTTCCTGTTCAAGATCGAATTGGTCTGGTCCTAAGTCTGACTGGACCCTTTGGTTGGAGGGCAGGGCCGTGGGCTCCAGGACCTCTATTTAAAGAGAGGGCCTGGCACAGTCACCCCCACATTTCCCACCAGCTACACTACTTCTAGACTTCTCTGGAATTGTCTCTGTCATGCCCCCACACTACGCCCATATCTCTCTTTCAGCTTCCTGTTGAATATTGTCTTTCCCCATTACACTGTAAGCTTTTTGAGGGCAAGGACTTTCTTTGTTTTTGTTTGTATTTGTATCTCCAGCACTTAGCAAAGTGCCTGGCATGTAGCTGGTGTTTAATAAATGTTTATTAATGGACTGTTCAGAAGCCAATTAGCAGACTTTTCTTCACCATTCAGTAAATGGACAGGAAATAGTTAGAGAATACCTGCCCATGTTCTGAACCAGGAGCAGGACCTTCTATTACTTGTCATTGTGCAGTTCCAGAAACAGGCTCCTCACCTCCTCCACAGGGGCTGGTCACAGTCAGAGCCTGTAGCTCATGCTTCTGGGGCTGGACCTTCACTGACCAGCTCCTCGTTACCCTAAAAAAGACACCTGAAAGATCTCTAGTTCTCAACGATTAGTATCGTATTTACTAAGGCAGGGAAAATGCCCTTCCAAACTCAACAAGTCAAGAAACAAAATAGTTTCGGAGATAATAGTAAAAACTCACAATAACATATCATTTGAGGTTTACAGTTTGCTTCCTTCTGTGAGGTAGGTAGCCAAAGGACTGCTATCCCCAATTTACAGATGACGAAGCGGAGGCTCAGAGGATTTAAGGGAGTTGCCTGATGTGTCAGGGAGTGTTGGTACTTGGAATCTGAACATGGGTCTGTCTTTTTTGTTCTTATTGAGTTGTTTCAGTCGTGTCTGATTGTCCACGACCTCTGGGACTTTCTTGGCAAAGGTACTGGAGTGGTTTGCTATTTCCTTCTCCAGCTCATTTTATAGGTGAGGAAACTGAGGCAAACAGTTGAATGCTTTGTCCAATATCACACTAGAGGAAATATCTGGAGTTGGATTTGAAGTCAGGTCCTTCTGATTCCAGGGCTGGTGCTCTACCCACTGTACCACTTAGCTGCTGTATATGATGGGTTAACCAGAAAATCTTCAGTTAGTCATGCAATTAAATTTGCCATAATAAACAATGCTTTGAAGCATTCTGGTCTGTATTGCAATATTCATCCCTAGGTGAACAAGAAGACTTCCTGAAGGCAGAAAAAACAAGAATCTCTTAATAAAAACGGGACATCTGAATTTCCTTTTCTTTTCAATTTTTAAGGAATATTTTAAAATGTAAGCTCTCTTTTGAACCAAAATCTAGGTCAAATTCCATTATAACTAACATTATTGTCATAAAACTTGGAGTAAATAATACTGACAGTAATACCATTTCTGAGGCCTAGTTCTTGACTCACTCATTTGCAATAACATTTGACACAACTTCATGGCAGGACAGCAAAAACCCCAAAACATGAACTTGTTTTGTTTGAAAAGGACATGATCTTTAGCAGAACCACAGCGAGTAATTTTTGGACAGGGGATTTTACAGACCACGCTCAAGGCAAACCGTATGAAAGGTGTCCTCAGATGAAGGTTTAGGGGTGAGGGAGTGGGTCATTTGATATCTTCCTACTTTACCTAATTCTTCTTGCTAACTAGGCAGTAAGCTTTGCTGAAGGACTGCTGGTGCTGTCAGCACCCTCTAAATTTGTCCCACAGGGCAAAGTCCCAGTTGACCCACCCTGGTTATGGCTTTGATCCCTAGAACACAATATGGCTCTTGATTCTCTGGATTCCTTAAGTGGTTTGAGTTGTCTAGGTTTTAGTAACACATTAATTGCAACTTTCCTGAGAGACCTTTGGTGCCTTGATTAAAAAAAAAACAAACCATTTCCAAGCCTCTAGGCTTCCTTGGTCCAAGATCTGGCTTTGGAATTCTTTGGGAGGCAAGCCATTGCAATGGGAGAATGATAGCTGAGCTGGACCAAACACCTCCTAAGTTTCCTTTGACTGGTTGCAGACCATTTTGACTATTTCTTTTTGATAGTTCCTACTGAATTTTTTTTTCAAGAGAGTTTCAATTTCAAGATTTGGAATCCTTAGGATTTAGGCTTTTGATTAAAAAAGTGAAATTTAATCTTGGATCAGCAGTAATACATTTGAGCTGGGGTAACAGTCTTCCCCACAATAGAAGAACTCTTGTGACCAATATTTATTATGGTAATGGTCTGTTATTATAAACTCTGAATGAATAATATTTTTATGTCCAACCACACAACAAGGCATATATTATAACGTTAGGCCCACTTGGCAGGAAGATACCAATGATCCAAGGAGCATAATTATCTCATGGTTAGACATGCCCATAAAAGTGTGTTATTAATTTTGTTTTTTTTACAAACTCACAGAATATTTTCATTGCAGATGAAGCATCAGACATATTTTTGCTCCAAGTAAGGGAACCAAAATGGCAGTTCCTGCTTCAATGGACTGAAGAGGACTTTGGCGGCTCTGAGCTTCCAGTGGGGAGCATAACTGGGAGACAGAAGTCTCTGATGGTGTTTGGAGAATCATAAAACCCCTGAACTCGAGAGTTGGAAGGCATCTCAATGACTCTCTATAATCCACTTCCATGGCTCAGGATCCTGAATTCCTTAGGTTGCTTATAGTTACTTTCAGAAGGATCTAGGGAGATGCTGAAGCTTTCACATTTAGAGCTTGGGTTTGAACACTGAAAGAATCTTAAGAAGCCATATGGTCCATCCCCCTCATTTTATAGATGAGGAAACTGAGGAAGGCCCAGGGAGACTAAGTGATTTGTAACACATGGAATCGATGTAGAGCAGGGAGAGGTGGTCATCCAGGCTGACCCTCTTCATTTTGCAGGCAAAGAACCAGGCCCTGAGATCCAGAAGTGAAAGGACTTGACCATGATCATATTGGTGGTGAGCGATAAAACTGGGATCTGAACCCAGGTCTTTTTGTCTCCTAATCCAGCACTCTTTGTACTGTACTGTGCTACACATTATGTCAATCAAATAGTCAAATGCATGGTGTCCTATAAGCTGAATAGCCCGCTGAATAACTGTCTTCCTCACTTTTTAACCCTTTGGCTTTGATGTATAAAAAAGTAGTCATCACATGTGCCTGACCCCTAGTGACCAATCAGTCACTGAGGATTTCTTCAGTGCCTACTACGTGCCAGTCATTGTGCTAAGCCCCAGAGATGCAAGAACAAAGAATGAAAAGCCCTATTTGTAAGGAGTTTAGCTGGTGCTTAATAAATTACTGTTTGATATGATGGTTTGATGGCATAAACGTCAAATATGTTAGCATGAGAAATCCCTGAATCTTTCTATCTCATATTTAACGTGGAAACCTTCTATATTCACTCATAGAATGTGGGCTCCTTGTGGGCAGTTTCCAATACCCTCCTTCCAAAAATCATCTTGTCATATCCATTGTATGTACATGTATGTATGTATGCATATGTACACACACAAACAGATTTCCTACATATATGCACACATGTGTATGTGTGTATACACATATATGTATGTGTTGTCTTGAGGGCAGCACTATTTTGCTTCTGCCTTTGTCTCTCCAGGGTCTGGTGTAGAGATGGCCTTTGATAAAGGTTTGTGGATTGATTTGTCCCTCTCATGGTACCTGGTACAGAATAGGCACTTAATAGATGTTTGTTGTTTATGGGTGAATCTGTGATTGATCCTTGACTATGGGCTGTGATCCTTCACCAAGAGAGGCCCCAAGGCCATGTGCCCCCCTCAGCCTTCTTTGGAGAGCTGCGTAACTAGGACCCAGAGAGCTGAGCTGGTTGTTCTTGCTCAAATAAGCCAAAGCATGGTTCTGTGACTGGCAGCTATCCAGAGGCCAGAGAAGACTTGAGTAGCACATACAGCAATGGGAGCTGACTCTGACAATGGGAATATATTCGTACAGGAAATCAATAGTAGCAGTAACCAAGACCAGAAGGATTGTAGGACTTGGAGGATGGAAGGGGCAAAGTGGGATCTTCTCCAAGAGTAGTGCTTCACTTATCATGGAACTTTGTAAGATGTGATCTCTCCGGAGCCTTCCCCATAAAGGATCCTCTGTCCTTTTTGTCCTCATCTCTCCAGTGCTTGGCACACAGTAGGTGCTCCGTATTCCATTACAATAGTCCTTTGGGGACAGGGACTGTTTTTCAACTTTATCTTTGTGTCCTCAGAACCTATCAAATCAGACCAGCAACTCATCTTTAATTTACTGTTGGAGTTGTCTAGAGGTAGTGAGAATGGAAGTGATTTGTTCTGGGTAACCCAGCTAGTCTCCATCAGGAGTAGGCCTTGAACCCAGGCTTTCCTGCCTTAAAGGCTGACCTTCTTTCCACCGTGCTATGTGTATTGCCTGACTCTCTACCCAAAAGATTAGCTTGATTTAAAAAAAATGCATATGTTTGCATCAATTTTATTTTTAGACTAACAATATGAGTATGCAAAAAAAGAGATATATTTGTTTGTTACCAGGAAGACTTTTACAACTGCAAAGAACATTGGGTGTTTCACAATAAAGTTCATTTTCTGTGTGACCCTAGACAAGTCACCTAACCTCTCTTTGCCTCCAATTCCTTAACTGTAGAATGGAGATAATAATAATGCCTACCTCCTGGGTTGTTGTGAAGACCAAAGTAGATATTATTTGTAAAGTATTTGGCACACTAAGCTTTATATACATGTAATTCTTCTTCTCCTCCTCCTCCCCTTCTCTCAATCTTCCTCTTCCTCATCATTGTTTTGTTTTTTTCTCAAGCTAATATTTTAGTGTATTTTAATTTTTGGATTATTTCAGGGCAGAGCATTTTCGCTTTATCTACAAGTTTTGCTTCTTAGCACTTTCTATTTTTGCTTACAAACGGTACTCCTTGTTCCAACTTGTGAAGTTTCTAGGACCATAGAACTTAAAAAAAAAGACAGCAGAGCCCACCCCACCCATCAGGGCTGTTAGGAGGAAAAAACCATTGGCTTGGGCCCAATCATCCTGTTTGTATTCCTTCCATATTTGTACATGGCTATTTGCATGTTCTTTCCCCTTGAATGAGAGCTCCTTGTGAGTAGGGATCTCTATTTTGGCCTGGCTTTGTATTACTAGCACTAAGCACAGTGCTTTGTATACAGAGAGCACTTAATAAATGCTTATTGACCTATTTCTTTTTCTGCTGCTTTGATTATTTATAACGTCTCTCCCATAGTACCAAGGACAGCCCTACTGTTTTTAAAAGACTTAAGGTAGAGACATTGCAAACCATCAGTTAATCAGTTAACAAGCATTTAAAAACATTTATTTTATGTTCAATTCATGAAAAAAAAAACCAAGCATTTCCATAACACAGTACAATAAAAAAGATGATTGCACATGAAACTGAAGATCTACCAAGTACAACTTGCTGTTCCCTCCAAATATACAACAGTTATCCTGTAAATTTCTTTTTTTTCTCTTTGTTTTCCTACCCCCCTCTATGGCTAGCATTAGACACAAATAACTTTTATGTTATACACATGCACACACACACATTTTATACATGTATTTATCAGTTCTTTCTCTGGATAGCATCTTTCTTCCTATGTCCTTTATTTTTAATTTGGGTATTTATAAGAGTCAAAATGACTTCTTTGCCCCAAGCTGGTCTTAAAACAACATTGCTTTTATGGTACACAATGTTCTCTCGGCTCTGCTCACTCGCTCTTCATCATTTTGTGTGAGCCTTTCCATGCCTTTCTAAGATCCTTGAACACGTCCTTTCTCATAGCACCATCATGCTCCATCACAACAATTCACCACAACCTGTTCAGTCAAACATTTATTAAACTTTTACTATGTGTCAGGCACTGAGCCTAGAGCCTAGTACAAAGAAAGTAAACAGACAAACAAACAGAAAACCACAGTCCCTGCTCTCAAGGCATGAAAATTGAAACAGGGGAAGCTCCCTCTAACTCTCTGGGTTCCTACAAGATCATTAGAGAGAAGATGAAGGAGAGGTGAGCGAGGAAGGCATCTGCAGCTGGTGGGAGTCAGAGGAGCCTTCTGCAGAAGTGGGGGCATCAGACTTGAGTCTTGAAGGAAGCCAGGGCAGCTAAAGGTAGAGGGAAGTGGGGAGGGCCTTTCAGTCCTGGGCTTCAGCCAACGCAAAGGCACCAAGATGGGAGGCAGTGTGATGATCCTGTTGGCTTTCCTCAATTTATTTGAAACCAAATCCAGGAGAGAATGATGGAGTTCCTCCTCCGTCAAAGGCCAAGGAAGACGCCAGGTTTATTGACGAGTGGTCCCTGTTGTCTGGGAACATGCCACCCAATTAATGGAGGAGATTCTACATATACATTATCATCATAATGGGGGTCATCTCTAGAATTCACAGGATCCGCAATCTGGAGCTGAAAGGAATTCAGAGATCATCTAGTCTGACCTCCTCATTAGACAGATGAGGAAACTGAGGCTCAGAAGGCCTTAAGCTACTTGCCCCAGGTCACACAGGTAACCTACGTCAGAGTTGGAGCTAAGCCTGGGTCTTCCGAGCTTTTTCAGCTGTAACTCTGTGACTCCCAGCACGGGAAAGGCTGCCTCAGGAGCTAATGTACCTCCCTTACATCTGCCTTCCCTCCTTAATTCAAGGACTTCAAACAAAACTTGGTGCCAGCTTGTCATTGAAGGGATTCCTAGCCAGGCAGAGGCCTCTGAAATCCCTCCTGACTCCAGATTCTGGGATGCCCAGGGCCTAGGCTGCCTCTTCTTTCTACCTCATGGAAGCATTTAGATGGTGGCTGAGTTGAATATTTCCCTTTTGGACTCTCCTCTCTGTGGAAAATAAATGAGAAGGAGCTGGTGAGTGGTGGCCGCCTCCTCCTCAGGGGAGCTGCCAGTGGGAAGCACAGTGGCTCTTTTGTTTACCTACATGGAACAGGATCATTATCTCCCGACCCCCATTCAGGAAAGGCTTTCGTACACATTAGCCTGCTGATGCTGTTTGTGGTAACTGGAGGCACACTCTCAACCCCCAAGTAGGCTCGTTGGAACTCATGCGATGAACTCTTCCCTCATTTTCCATGTTAGCTTTCAAGATAGAGCTATGGAAACACCCTACCACAGTGACTAGGTTGATTTTTGGTGCCAGGAAATTATTTAAGTTGGCCTTTGCTCAGCTGTTCCTGACGCTTGGGACTGTTGGCCCAAGGTTGGTTAGTCCTCTTTTGCTTGCCCATATCCTAAACACACGAGACCCTCCAGCCTTCTGGGTGATGTTAGACAAGCCCCTTCCCCTTCCTGGACCTTAGTTTTCTCATCTGTAAAATGAGGGAGTTGGACCAGATGTCTTCTGAGCCTCTTCCAGCTTTAAACCTGTAATCCCATTTGCCCCATGGCAAAGGAAGCCTGAGCTGCTAAACATTAAGATGCCTTTCAAACAACTTTACCCTGACCCAGAGATGCAGTTCACAAAAATCCCAAGTTCTTCTAAATGAAGTTTCTGTATTTCTATTCCCTCTCCCCTTATTGCTGTCTGGAGACTCGGTGATCCAGCCACAGTGCCTTGTCAGTCCAGAGACTAGGCCCTCCATCTCTCAGCTCAGGGCCTTTGCAGGGCCTGCCTGCCATGCACTCCCTCCTCACCAGGATCTCTCAGAATCCCTGGCCTCTACAAGTGCCATCTCCTACATGAAACCTTTCCTCGTCCCCCAGCTGCTTGAGCCTCCCCCCAACAACACATCCCCTTCACCTCATGGTTAGTTTTAGGCATTTTAAGTAAGTGTGTCCTGACTAGACTCCAAGCCCTCTGAGGCCAGGGACTCTTCCCTTTGTATCCTTGTGGCTCAGCAGTACTTAGCACATGCTGTTGAGTCATTTCAGTTGTGCCTGACTCTTCATGGCCTCATTTGGGGTTTTCTTGGCAAAGATACTGGAGTGATTTGACTTTTCCTTCTTATGCTCATTTTTACAGATGAGGAAACTGAGGCAAACAGAGTTCAGTGACTTGCTCAGAGTGACATAGTTAGGAAATGTCTGAGGCCAGATGAGTCTTCTTGTTTCCAGGCCGAGCTGGCACTGACTGATGACCAAGCTGGCCCCTAGTAACCTCCTAATAAATACTTACTGATTGATTGATTTACGGAATCAGGCAGGTCAGCCACAGACTCGGGGGAGGGAGGGAGAGGAGGAAGCCTATTAAGACTCTCCACCATCCTCTCATCCTCCATTTCCACTGCCTTTGGGAAACATGATGATTTGGTTGGGAACAAAATCATGGCATTCTAAAACGAAATGGTTCCTTTCTTCAGGTCCTGAAAAACTGGGAACTGCTGGAGAAAATCATGTGCCAATTATGTCTAAACTTCAGCACAAGGCATGGAGAGAGAAAGAGAGGGAGCCATAATCCGGGGCACTTAGATTTGATTGAATTCATCTGTTTTCATTTATAAGCGGGGAGCGAGAGAGAATCCCTCCGTAGTGGCTGACAGTCAAAGAATGGAGCTTCTATTCCTAGGCACTGAAATGGGCTAAGGCCATGCTCACCCTTGTGCTGCGAGACTGCAGGAGTCGTCCTACCCTGGGAAGGAATGTCGGCCTTACATGCAGGAGCCAATGAGCTCACTCTTCGCTATGGCAAGATCTTCCCCAACGTTAGAGAGACGGGAGCCTCGTTTGTTTCATTTCTCATTTGAAAACAACAAGTTTCCCCACCCCCCAAATTCTCCATCCAGGAAATAACTTTGGACCAGACCATGTTTGTAGGAACTGAGAAATCTTGCTTAGGATAATGGACTTAAAGTGTTTGGGGCTACTTATTTGAAAATAGAGGTTTTGTCACTATTGTTAAGAGTGGCTGCCTTATTACAAGACACTTTAAAATGACAGAACCTTAAAATTCACTAAAGTCAAGTGACTTGCCCAATGACACGTGACTCATGTTTGAGACAAAAGTTGAATACCTGTCCATCTTCTGTCTTCTGATGGTCTAACCCAACGGGCTGCGTGTGCAAGAATAGGTAAGGGTTTGGTTGTAAAGGTTTTGTCCTTTTGTTGCGCCTTTAGGTTTTTCCTGCTTGGTTTGGGAGCTTGTTCCCTTTCTGAGTGGCCTCTCCCTGGAGGAGACCCTTTGGGGTTCCCAGGATTGATGTAATCAAGGTATCTATCATTTGTCACACCTGCGATTAGTCAAGGTTGGACTGCTCCAGAGATCGCTTGTCTGGGTTTAGTAGGTTCATTACTGAAGGATGAGGTCAAACCTATGGGGGCTGAGTAGGCTGGAGAGTGTTTCTGAGTAGGTTGGCTATCAGGATTTCAAAGCTCCTTTATTATAAACCCTGGGGGATATCAGGTGAGGAAGAACGAGGTTCAGATCCCGACCCTGACATAGACTAGTCATGTGGCAGCAAACAAATCCTAACTTCCCAGTGCCCGAGGGAAAGGCAGGTTCCTTAACTTCTCAGGACTCTAGACATTCCTTAATATTACATGGGTTTCTTTTTTCTTCCAATTTTCAAGTATTTATTTTTCCTCCCTTCCACCTCCCTATCCCCAAAGGAAAAACCAAAAGAGAAATACCAGTCTCTTGACTTGAAGTAAATGAGTACAGTCATACCAATCGGGTCTGGGTGGAGTGGTGAAGGATGTTTTTACCTTAGGAGTTCCCTACAAGGATGAAATCACAGATTTAGATCCTCTCTCATGAGCAAAGAAACAAAACAAAACGAAAAAAAACACACCAAGCACACAGCTTGCCATATAGCAGCTTGGCATCTGTTTGAAAAAATTAATCATTTATTTTAAGAGTTAATCTAGGTCAAGGGTTCTTAACTTTTCTGTGTCCTGGACCCCTTTGGCAATCTGGTGAAGCTTACAGAGCCCTTCTCAAAGCATGGTCTTTGAATGCATGAAACAGCCAATTCTGTTGACATAGAATGAACACATTTTTAAGAAGCCACATAAAGCTAAGAACCCCTGGTCTAGGCTGTTGGCAATAATGCTAGGGTTCAATTTGCGTTGACTGTGTAAATTTTCAACCTCAGTTTCCTTAGCCCTAAAATGAGGCTGCTGGACAAGATGACGTCTAAGGTCCAACCCTGGCTCTGTGGTCATTTACCTCAATGCTAGAGCCGAGGTGACTGCCACACCTTTTGACTGCCATACCTTGCACCAAGCATAATGATTGTAAACGAATTCTCCATTATCTAGAAATTGAAGATACATGCACCTTCCTTTGTTCTGCTCACATTTAAACATCTTATAGGATTTTAGCACCATCCCCTTGCGAAGGGGGACAAGAGAAGGAAGGAATCCTGAGCCCCAAAGCAGTCTAGTCCTGTCCTTTATGGGGATTTGAATCTTGTGGATCAGAGTGTGGAGGGAATGCTCATAGATTTAGACTTGGAAGGGACCTTTAGAGGTCATCTAGTCCAACCCTCTCATTTTATACATGAGGAAACTGAGGCTAAGGGAGGTCATGTGATTTGCCCAAAGTCATTCAGCTAGCAAACAACAGAGGAGTACTAGGTCTGTCTAGGGTCAGGATCTGAAATACAATCTGAGTCTCCATTCAAGACTTTTTCATCATTCTACTGCACTCCATCACATGACTAAAGTGAAATGTTCTTAATTTCTCTGAGATTCTCTATCCCCACACCCCCAATATTAAGGAGGGAAATGGAAATGAAGATGGTCCTTTGTCCTTTGTTTGGAAGGAGACCAATGACATCATGGTGAAGGTACAGAAATCCTGATGGCGAATCTTCAGCCAAAACTACCCAGAATTCTCCCCACCCTCTTCTACTTCTCTATGTTTTGACCTCACTTCCATCAATTAGCTCACTAAGCTCAAACAGCCAAGCTTCCAAGACCAAAAAGAGGCAGTCTCCTATTCCAAAGCTACCTTTACAGTAAAATGGGGTGGCTCCACCTCAGCAGATCCATCGGAAAGGTCACTCTCCAAATCCCAGAATAAAGCTGGTTCAGACGGCTGGCCTCCAGTCTAAATGTTGCCTGCCGATTTGGAATGAGCCACTGGCTCATTACAGCCTCCTCTGGAACCTTTTAATTGTGTTTTTGTTCATGATTTATGCACCGACCATAAGTCTAACCACACCCCCCCCCCCCGTTATTTATTTAGGATCCCCAAATCCCTGAGGCTTTCTCCTGGCCCGAGACATAATAACTCAATGTTGTTTCCAGCCTGTTTTTTTTCTCTGAGTATTCAGACCTTCCTGGACTTGGCTGACAATCTCAACATGAAGGCTCTCACTGATGGAAACAAGAGGGTGTTCTGTGTGGTGCTCTCCCTTCTGACCTTGCTTTGCTTGAGAAATGGCATTTAGACCCTCTTGTAACTATCATGGCTTTGAAGCAAGTTCATCTTCTGGGGCAGGGAAGACAGGTAATGGAGAGATCCCAAAGACTGAGCAGCCCCATAATTGGGGCTGTCCAGAGAGTGATCTTATCAGGGTTCAACTGGGCCATACTATCAAGATCACTGGCCTCTGAAAATATTTGTCTTTCATCCTTTTTGAGGTGGCTGACCTAATCTTACCCTGATGGGAGCAATTTGGACTCATAGAGGCTGGGCCTAATGATCCCCGCGATTTACATTGTTGTCATTCTTGAGAGCTATTAGGTTTTCAAAGAAAGGGATCCAGAGACATTTTCTCCTAAATGCTTCCTTTGAAGGATCTTGCATCCCCTGTAAGGGAGAAGAGTGAGACAAAGAAGGGGTCTGCTACAAGATGGTGCTGGCCAGTGCCTTTAATAACAATGAGGAGAATGGAATCTTTTGTACTCAAATGGCATTTTAGACATCCATACCTATCTTCCATCCAGCACTCTTGGAAGGAGGCATGGGAATATCTTTGTTATAAACAAAAGGCTATAACGTGGAAGTTCAGGTAGGTTTGCCTGCATCTACTTTAAGGTTTTCCAAAGTGAAGCCTACTCAGGTTCACAGATGAGAGAAGTCGTTAGACACAGAAGATGTTAAAGGAACTGAAGAAGGCATTTTGAAATGGAGGAGACATTTGGAAAGGAAAGGATAATGTTGAACCTGGGAATTATTTGGGAGTTTAGTGGACAATGAGAACAATAGATGAGAAGAAAAAGAATTCCATCAGTTGCTTGAAGGGAAACAGGTATAAACATGGAAATTAACGGATGCCTAATCTTAGGGTAGCTAGTTCTTTGGTGGCCTTAATTTTGGTTGGCTAGCCTGGGGCAGGTGAAATGAGGTGAAATGAGTAGACTGCCTGACCTGGGGTTAGGAAGACTCATCATGAGCCTCAGATACTTACTATCTGTGTGACCCTGGGCAAGTCACTTAACCCTATTTGCCTCAGTTTCCTCATCTGTAAAATGAGTTGGAAAAGAAAATGACAAACCACTCCAGTATCTTTGCCAAGAAAACCTCCCAAATGGGGTCACCAGCAGCTAGACTGGATGAAATGATTAAACAACAACAACCTTGCTTCTACTTAGGGCTTCATGTAAATGAATATTGTTGTGCCAAGATCTCCATGGTGGCCAGGAAGGGAAGGAAACCCCATTTTCCATAGTCCATGGAATGGTTAGGTTTTCTCTAGAATATAAGATGAAGGCTTTGGTCTCCTAGATGAGTCCCCCACTCATTGGGCTGACTTAGTAAGTGATCAGCAACTGCTTTCCCTAGGAAGAGGATCAGCAGATCGTAATGCCCAGCAGAGGACTGTTGGTCCTTGGATGCAGATGGGCACTTTCTGGGTTCCTGATACCTAAAGTTAGGAAAACTTACAGGGAAAGTAGGCACTTAAGTGATTCCCTAGAGACGTTACTTTTTGTGCAACTTGTAATGAATCCAGGAAGCTCACTGCCATGTTTATCACTAAGCCAAACAACTTTAGTGTCAGAAAGACAGCTGACATATACTTTCCTTATCTGTAGATATTCATATATAATAAAGCTTGGGGTTATTGGAAGAAGGTTAGTCTAATGGCAAGGAGGTGGGAATGAAAGTCAGAGCAGAAGTGGCATGTTTTGGAACTGGAGGTCAGAAAGTCGATCTACCAGTCAGTCAGTAACCATTTATGAAGTACCTACTATATGCCAGCTACTGTACTAGGCACTGGAAGTATCTCTTGATCAATTGGTCACTCGATCACCAAGCATTTATGAAACACCTACTATGTGTCAGGCACTAAGGATAAGGAGACAAAAAGACAAAAATGAGAGGCAATGTGATGTAATATAAATAAGACCATTCTTGGAGTTAAAAATCCTAGGCTCCAGTCCAGCATCTAACCTAAACTGGCTGGGTGTGACCCTGGTCTGTCAATGTCCCTGGAAATTCTCTGAGTCTATGAAAGAACTGATGTCAGTCTTTGATGGAAGATGGATCAATGAAATCACAAAAGCAACCTTTCTCCCCACTCCTTGTATATACAAGTACATACATCATATCCTTCCCCCATGCATGTTTAAGAAGCATGGCTTTGTGGTTAAGGGCCAGTTTGGATGGAAGAAAGAGTTGAGCTAAAGTCTAGACTCTGACCATACTGGTTATTGGACCCTGGGCAAGTCCTTTCCCATCTCAGCTCCCCAGATAATTCTCTTTATACTCTAAATTATAGATGAGCTGTATCTGCTTTTCCCCTCTAAAATGCTCTCACCCTCCCAAAAAACACTTAATACATGTGTGAATAATGTCAACGTATTTAAATGCAAAGATTCTGTCTGTTTTCATTTACCAACTTATGTTAGGGAGAAACCCCGCTTCCTGAACAGTCACTGAAATGATCACAGAAGTAGAGGGGGTCATATCCTAGACTGAAATATCTAGCTCTGGAAAGCTATAAACAAAACCTAGAAATCCATCAGCAATGACCAACCAGCCCCAATACCATGGAACTCCGTTCTGTATTCAAAAAAGCACTGGATGTTCTCCTCCTTCCTAGTGTTTCTGTGGAGGTGTCTAAGAAAGTGGCGAAAAAACACTTTTATTGAAATCCGTCTGGGATATTCTCCTGGCAATCTGACTGTGATGATTTTGTCTTGGCACGTACAGATCAAGTCACTTTCTGCCCTCCTCAATCCCATTTAATTCTTACTGAGTTTGGCCACATGGGTGCCTGTCATGGAGTGAGAACCTCTTGCCTTGGTTCTACCATCTTGGGTCAAATGTTCTGGAGGGTCCTGGCTAGTAATGGAATAGCTGTGGAAAAAAACGAAAAGAAGTCTGTGGTGAGACTGGAACCCAAGTGCCCAAGCCCAGCATATAATTGGGCCAAATTTATTCCATATGTATCAACAAAAGCAGTCAGGCTTTCATAGGAGATGAAAGCCTTCCCTCTTTGGGGCCGTATTTTCATTTTGTGTATAATTCTCAACTCTCTTGTGCTCATTATTCTGTAGGAATATGGGAATACTAGTCTGGAGGGAGGGAAGAGGACAGAACATGTACTTGGGCAGACTCTTGAATTCCAGTCCTGAGAAACAGAATTCTATGGATTGCCAAGCTTCTAAAAAACCTTTCTTTTGGAAAACCCCAGAAACAGGTGTACCTTTTGTGTGGCCATCACCCCACAAGTGCCCCACTACCATAAACCTTTTGTCATCATATTTGCTTTTGTGCCTTAGGATGTCATTCTTTGCCCTCTTTATGACATCCATCTTTTACACTCCTCACTTCTGTGCTAGGTCATCATCCCTGCATTGATTATGTCCTGCTTCCTTCTCTATGTCTACTCCTTAGGGGAGCCAACTCAACTCTAGAGAGATGTTGTGGATTCTCCCTTCTCAGAGGTCTTTACACAAAGATGGTGGTGGTGGCGATGGTGATAGCAATAATGATGATGGCGGTGAGCTCCTAATCTGTCTCTGATACTAATCTTATGAAGTATGAGACAGCTTGGTTGTGCAGTGGGAAAAGTATGGGACTTGGAGTCAGGAAGACTAGAATTTAAATCCTTCCTCAGACTCTTGGGAAGACATAGGAATGGATGCAGAGGAAAGTAGGTAGAACTAGGAAAAAGAAAAGACACATTAACTACAACAGTGTAAATGAAGAGAATGGCAAAGGACCGAACAATGCTTGGCCACAGCAGAGTTAATAAAAGATCCATCCTTTTGTTCCCTAAAGAGGTGGTGGGCTACAGGGGTGGGATATTGCATACATGATTAGATGTGACCAACATCTTTTTAATATTTGTTACAAGGAAAGCTTCACTGGGTAGGAAAATGGCAACATGTCCAGAGATGGATAGGAAAGGGATTAGACCTGTGTATTCATTGCTGTGGGGAAATCTCATAAATGAGGAAACCCTTCCCTCAGGGCAGATCAACACCTCAGCAACTCATCATCTTAGACAGTTGTGCCTAGGATACCAAGAGCTACAGTGACTTGCTCAGGGTCATACAACAATGTGTCAGAGGCAATGAACTCAGGGCTTTCTGGCTCCAAAGCCTACTGTCTAACCATTATACCATACTGCTTTGGAAATGAATATGAAGTTAAAAATGCATCAATTAAAAAAATCATTCTTTTGTGCTGTTTCCCGTGTGTGTATGTGTGTATGTGTGTGTGTGTATATGTATGTATGAACTACTGTTGTTAAACAGTAGAATTATTGAGGAAAAGTGAATGGGAATGAATGAACAAAGAAACCTGCTGGAGACTTGGAGGGATTGATGGACAACAGGCAACAGGCACGTTTTCCTGTGGATATTCATTTAAGCATCTTTAATTGGTTTAATTTATGTTTAATTGTTTTCAGAGTGAAGGAAGCATTAAAGTTTTAATAAATCACCCTGAAAGTAAAAATAAACAAAAAAAGGCAAAAAGTTGTACAAGTCCCTGGCAGGCTTGGCATAGCCGTTGGGGGGTATGGCCCCCTCCAGCTCTGAGGTCCTGGAGTTCTGTGAAGGCATCCAACCCTGGGTGCTTCATGGTGTAGCTGCATGTTCCCAGTGTGCACCAGGCTCCCCTCGTCTCTACCTCCTGGTTCCTCTGTTCTCCTTCAAGACTCTGCTCCAATCCTCCCTTCTGCAGGAGGTCCTTCCTATCTCCTCCTCCCCTAAACCCAAGTTCCTTCCCCTCCAGAGTTACTATCCACCTATTCTACTTCCGTGTTGCATCAGGACGATTGCATGTCATAGCACCACCCCCTGATGTCATGGTCCCCTTCGAGAAGGAAGGACAAACTCCAACAACCTCTCATATCTTACATGTAACTAGTTACTTCCACGTTGCTTCTTCCATGACAGTGTGAATTCCCTGAGGAAAGGGCTGGTGTTCTGGTCTTTCTTTGTACCCCTGGCACTGAGCCCAATGCTTGGTCCATTGTAAGTGCTTCAGCAACCTAACTTACAAGCCACTGTGATTCAGGCAGTGTCAAAAAGAGTGGAGATTCAGGGAAAGAACCTAAAAGAACTCTTCCTCCTCCCCATATGCCCAAGTGATCACCCTCCTGTTTGGCCAGAATGGTCTATTAAATATTGAAATAGGAGAATACTGTTTTTCTTAGTCACATATTAGTGTGATTTTTTTTTCAAACCCTGATCCCCCCACTGCAGAATAACTCATAAGGCTCTGTTTATCTATTGGAAAACTGACAATGAGAGTTCAGATTTCCCCCTGTAGCCTTTTCAATTATTATCTGAAGCCGGTAGAGGCTGAGGGTGTACTCTGCCCTATACATTACACAAGAACACAGAAACCATGATTGTTGTCCCTAGGCCAAGTTTAAATTAGGAAGAGAAAGAAACCCAAGCAAATCCCTACACAGATGGCCAGCCAAGGCTGCAGAGGACAGGATAGCTTGATTAACCACCCGGCTCCTTGGTAAATAACACTGTGACTTCTCCTTGTCCCCCGAGTGTGTAGTTCATTTGCAGATGAATGACCTCAGGGTAGATCCTCGTTGGAGGTGGGATCCTAGTATACATGTATGATCTCTGCTCAAGGTTCCAATGACTTTGAAAAGCTAGGCTTTCCGTTTTGGGTAGGATGAGGGAGAAAAGATGAGCTGAAATGTTGGAAGAGTATATCCTTTATTGTCTTCCAAATGTTGATGGCTGGGCTTCCATCTTGCACGGTAACAATCCTACAGGAGGTCGTGGAAGTCTTTGCTTTTTCTTTCTGTCCCTGTCAGTTACAGCACAGCAAAAACTTATTGTATAGTATACCATAAGGGTCTAACATATGCTTGTTAAATTGATTAATGATTAGTAGACTGTGAACTCCTTGAAAGCAAGGACTGTGGTGTTTTTGTATTTGTAGCCCTAGTGCCCAGAAGAGTGACTGGCACATAGCAGGTACTTATCAAATTCTGATTGGTTGATTATTAGGACAATAAGTTTCTTGAGGGCTAGGAGTGTTACATTTTTGTATTTGTATCCCCAGTACTTAGCAATTGGGGGGGCAGCATTTATTAAACTCTTACTATGTGCCAGGCACTGTGCTAAATGATTTATAAATATGATCTAATTTGACCTTCATTATAATCTTGGAGTTAGGTGCTACTATTGTCCTCATTTTACAGTCAAGGAAACTGAGGCAGACAGAGGTTATGTGACTTGCCCAAGGTAACACTAAGTCTGAGGCTAGATTTGAACTCAAATCTTCCTTACTTTAGGTCTAATGCTCCATCCATCATGCCACCTAGCCATCTCACTATGTGCCTTTCACGTATTCCGTGGCTAAAAAATATTGATTGATTAATTGATGTTTTTTCTGCCTTTCCCTCCCTTTCCAATCTCCCCTCTGTGACTTTGCACAGTCTGTTTCCCATGTCTAGAACACATTCCCTACTTACCTCTATCTCTTAGAATTCCTAACTCCCTGCATGGAGCAGCTCCTCTGTCCTCTCCTACAGGAAGCTTTCCTGAACCCTCAGTCTTTGGGGCTTTCTCCTCCCTCCTCAATTTATCACCTGAGCATAGCAGAGCTTTCATCCTGTGGAGCCTGGGTGAGAATCTCACACACACTTCTTAGGAGACAGCCCTGGCCACCTATATAGTACATCTCTGTACGTTTGCTGACCCCCTTGCCCCGTTCCCAAGGTCCTTGTGGTCAAGGATTGTCTCTTGTTTTGTGTTTGCATCCAAGGTGTCCAGTGCAGGACCTTGGCCATAATTTGCTCTTACCATATACTTTTTGGATTGGATTAGAGGAGATGGAATTGAGTTTTCTCCACATAGTGCCATCAACATGACCAAGTAAAAGTCAAAAGTCCTGCCAGATAAAGGAGAATTCAGTTACTTAATTACAGTGATGTGTTTCCACATCTGTGGAAAGAAAGACCAGACCTAGAGGCCCACATTGTTTTTGATCTGCATTTCTCCTATAGGGTTCTCATCGTATTTTCTGGAAAGTCTCTGTTCTGCCCACTGTTCTTACATGGCAGTGGGAAAATATTTTTTCTCGACAAAATGATACCCGTAGAATAATTTCTATTTTAAAACCCTTGTATGATTTGATGATTGGGGCTTAGAGACTGTCTATGGTTTTTCACAAGGCACACTTACCAGCACGCAGCCTGATTTGATTAACAGGATCTCAGAATGTCCAAAACGCTGTGGAGAAGCAAGAACGAGCTTCAGATGTTTGCCGTTGGATCCCCTGCAGTGGAGGAGCTGAAGGTTTAGAGGCGATGGCTTCGAAAGATTGCCTGGGTTTTTTGTTTTTTTTTTTTTGCTGTGATGGAAAACTGACACTGTGATGCCCTTCGGCCAGCTCTGGGTTTGTGTTAGTAAGTGACCAAAACTGTGTCAAGCACTCCCACACTGGCTAATCGCTTGCATTCATAGCTGCTTCCTCCAGCTCCTTGGCAAAAGATCAGACTGAGGAAAGGGTGACAAATGGAGAAAAAGACTGAAAATAAACCCTGAAAGACGTACCCAATGGCCCCTGATTTCAATGGGACCTCTGTGAGCACCAGAAGAAAATGCACTTTGATTTGATCTGTACAGATAAGCTAGAAAGTAAAAACATCTTTCTACAAGGAGTAAATAGAAACCCCATAGGTTCCTTATAGGGCAGACACTTAACTATTTAAACAATTCTACATGGTAGGGGCATTCATAGGGTCTGGTTCACAGAACTCAGAAGACCTGTCTCTGTCCTACTCCTAGGTGAAGAAATATTGAAGATGGCTGTAACCTCATTAGTTTTACTTGAAAGGTCAGAAGAACAAGGCACGGGAGCCCATTGCTGGCAGCTGAGACGAGTGTGGCTGCCCATCCCTGATGAGTGATTTATTTGACCCAGTCCAGTAATGGAAGCAAGGGAGTGACATCTGCTTTATAGCAAATGCTTTAAGTTGGGGCTCACTCTCCTTGGGAACCAATGGGGTATAGGTGAGGATAAGTCCCGACTCAGAGGGAATTTTCAAAACTTCTGCTTTTGTTGTATCATCTCTGCAAATATCCCTTTGTAAAAGCTGGTTGATGTTAACTGACTCTATAATAGTAAGTATTAATAGTATGATAGTTACATTAATAACAGTATTAGTAATTATAATAGTTAACCTTTAGATAGCACTAATTTAAGGTTTATAATGCACTTTACAAACATCTCATTTCATCCTCCAGCTACCATGGGAGTAGGTGACATTATTGTCCCCCATTTACAGATGAGGAAACTGAGGCAGAGGTTGAATGACTTGTCCCAGGATGACACAGTTGGTAGGTGACTAGGGCCAGATTTAAATCCAGATCTTTCTGACTCCAGGTCTAGTGCCCTAGCCATTGTGACACCTAGATGCCCAGATGACATAGGGGTGCTAATCACTGAGCCAACCAGTAATAGAGGGGAGATGATAACTGGCACTAGGTGATTGACATGAAGGAGAAAACATAGCAGAATGGATGCTTAAGCTGAAGGCATTCAAGAAAACTCCATTGCTCATCAGGGTACCACTAGGTTCACTAGGGGAAGATGCTTTAAATCACAACTAAAATCTCATCTTCTACTGGAAGCCTTCTCCAGCCCCTCAATTCTGATATCTTCCCTCTTTTATTCATTTCCCATTTATCTTGTTTGTAGCTTGTTCATACATATTTGTTTGCTCATAGTTTTCCCTATTAAATTACAAACTTCTTGAAGGCAGGGACTGTCTTTTGCCTCTTTGTATCCCCAGGGCTTAGCATGTGCCTGCACAATAAATGACTGTGGCGATCTGCCTTACCAGATTGAGTGGGAGTTGGGACAAGGACTCCTGTGTCTTGCTCTAGAATCCTTTTTGTTGTGAACTCATCCAACCATTCTGGAGAGCAATTTTGGAACTATGGGCAAAGAGCTATGAAACTGTGCATATCCTTTGATCCAGCAAAGCCACTATTAGGAGAGAGAGAGAGAGAGAGAGAGAGAGAGAGAGAGAGAGAGAGAGAGAGAGAGAGAGAGAGAGAGAGAGAGAGAGAGAGAGAGAGGGAGGGAGGGAGGGAGGGAGGGAGGGAGGGAGGGAGGGAGGGGGAGGGAGGGAGGGAGGGAGGGAGGGAGAGGGAGACAGACAGAGAGACAGAGACAGAGAGACAGAGAGAGAGGGAGGGAGGGAGGGAGAGAGAGAGAGAGAGAGAGAGAGAGAGAGAGAGAGAGAGAGAGAGAGAGAGAGAGAGAGGGAGGGAGGGAGGGAGGGAGGGAGGGAGGGAGGGAGGGAGGGAGGGGGAGGGAGGGAGGGAGGGAGGGAGGGAGAGGGAGACAGACAGAGAGACAGAGACAGAGAGACAGAGAGAGAGGGAGGGAGGGAGGGAGGAGAGAGAGAGAGAGAGAGAGAGAGAGAGAGAGAGAGAGAGAGAGAGAGAGAGAGAGAGGAGAGAAGAAGGAGAAGAAGGTATTTGTATAAAAATATTTTTTGCAGCTCTTTTTGTGATGGCAAAGAGTTGGAAATTGAGGGAATGCCCATCAACTGGGGAATGGCTAAACAAGTTGTGGTATAAGATTGTGATGGAATATTACTGTGCTATAAGAAATGATCAGCAGACAGATTTCATAAAAACCTGGAAAGATTTATAAGAATTCATGGAACTGATGCAAGGTGAAGTGAGCAGGACCAGGAGAAAACTAGACAATCCCAAAGGACTCATGATGAAAAATGCTATTCATCTCCAGAGGAAGAACTGACAGAGTCTCAGTGTAGATTGAAGCAGACTATTTTCACATTATTTTTTCATTTTTTTCCCTTTTGGTCTGTTTCTTCTTTCACAGCATGACTAATAGGAAAATGTTTTACATAATTGTACATATACATATATATTTAATATATATATATAAATATATCAAATTGCTTACTGTCTTAGGGAGGAATTGAAGGAGGAAGGGAGAGTATTTGAAACTCAAAGTTTTTAAAAATTGAATATTAAAAATTATCTTTAGATGAAATTGAAAAAATATTATTTAAAAAAATCCTTTTTGTTTTTCCACAATAGTAATTTCCTAATGTCACCCCCTTCTTCTACCATTTAACTGTCCTTTGTAAAATGTTCACTGGTTCTTAATTTCAAAAATTTTTTCTGCAGAGGTGACTTAGATCATATAGACAATAAGTGGCAAAGCCAAGATTTGAATCTAGGACCTTTGACTCCAAAGAAGTCACACAATCAGTCTTTTTACTCTATTGCATTGCCTCCAAGCCTGATGAGATCATCCAGTCTTTCTCTCCTTCCATTTTCCAAATGAGGAAGTTGAGGCTCATGGGGAATTGTATCTATCATCTATCCTTTGTGCCAAGATAGGCTCTTGAAATGAATCTGAGTTCAGCTGCTTTTTAGCTTTGTGTTCATTTATATCATTGTATGTTGTTTTCCTGATTCTGCTGACTTCCTCCCGTATTCATTCATTCTAATCTTCCCTCCCCCATTTATTTTTTAAATCACTGCCTGGTTATGACAAAGAAAGAGAGGGTTGCTGATGCTTCCAATTGGTTCTGAGTGGATTGGGAATGTTCTGTGACCTTAGAGAAACTCCATGGGGCCATAGGCTTTGTGAAAGGTAGTGTGGAGTTCATTCAGAATTGAGAAATTCCTGCTGATGGGGAGATGATTGGGATTGTCCTGGATAGTTCCCTTCTGAAGCAGTCACAATGGTTGTGTGTTCATCAAAGGCTTTGTTTGAGCTCTGTCAGCTGGCTGAGGCTGCTGAGGATTTCCTTAACTGGCTCTCTCTGATCCCAGAGAGGCCCTTGTGTAGATTTCCTTTATCAACTGCACCTGAGTCACATCCCACCTTTGCCTATTTCACATCAGGGTTCATCATTTTCTCCTTGGTATTTTTTTGTTGACAAATGGGCTAATTGGTCCTCCCAGGACTACCATATTGCAATTGGCTTTGGGAAGCATGGACGTAGTTGTTCACAGTTAGGAAGTTTTCTCAGGCAGAGAGGGACAGTAATTTCTGAGTTTCTTTGCTTTCAGGAGTCACTACTTAGTAAATAGTATGTGTTCTATTTTTTACAATGACCTTGTGCAGATCACTTTCCTTATTTATAAAATGAGGTGGGGTTCAGTGACTTTTCAAGTCTCTTTCAAATAGAAATATGTGATCTCACCATTAACTAGTTGGAGGTAATGTGGTATGATGGATAGAGATGCAGTTTTTGAGACAGGAAGACCTGGATTCAAATCCTTCCTTTCACTCTTACTAGTTGTATGACCCTGTATAATGTTAATACAAGGTTAATGGTGGATGAGGGGAAGAGTTAAAGATCTTCCCTGCCCATTAATAAGTCTCAGATACCTTTTGTTAATTTCTAATGAGGCACTGCATCACAAGGATTCTGCCCTCCAGCTCTGAAAAGCATATATATACTCTGAGGTGAGGTTTTACTTTGGGGTTTATTTTTTGGAAGATGAGACTCTGGGCAGCTGCTAAGGAGTCCCCAGCTTAAAAAACCCAGATGTAAGTGCTTCTCTCTCTGGTAATGATGTATGTATTGTCAGACAGTTGGAAGCCCTGTCTGTTGGTCTTTCTGTGTGTAATTTCTGCTTGTAATTTCTGTTTCTATTTTTTCTGAAGTTCAGGGTGCTGACTTTTTCCCCTGAACTAAATGAGTGATATATGTACTTGGTTAAAATAGATTGTTGCCCCCTCAAAAATTGCTTTCCTTTTAGAAAAGCAGATCTAAGAACCTTTACAGCAGGCCTTCCTGTATATGCTGGGGTCTTTGATGATACACTCTGGGTGAGTCAAAACTTCTCTGAACCTAAGCATTCTCATTGTAAAATGGATGCACTAAAAGCTAAGTGGCAGAAATGATGAATCAGCAGCTTCTTCCTTTCCTGACCCTGAACCCCTGGCCTTGAAATTCTATTTCACTGTTGAGCCAGCAATCCTGTAAACCAAGCAACTCATTTCCACCCCTCTCCAATATCTGTCTCTTTGAAACCTTTCCCCATTTATCTCTCCCAGTTCTTCCTTATGGGGCCAAACAGAAAGCTAATTACTCTACTTCCTCATGACAGTTTTCAAGTACTTGAAGAACTTCATATCCCCTCTTCTCTAGTTCCCTAGTTCCTTCAGTTGATATTCTCATTTCCTGTAAAATGATTTCCAAAACCACTTAAAAATATAGTCTCAGTTATTTCTTTCCCTCTAGCATATAACATGATGAAATTTCCCAAGTTCATATCAAAAATGGAATTCATAAACTTTGCATCTAGAAACTCAATGAAGTGGGAATATTCTCTTCTTCAGTAGTTGACCTCTCTGGCTTGTGAATTGCACCTGAGAATCTTTAAGAATGTTAACGCCTTTCTCAAAAGGGAATAATTTCTCCCTTCTCACCAAGGTCAAGAAGTTTTCTACTTGAATGCTGATGTTCTGATTTACCCAAGTCTCCCCCACATTTCATAACATGGATGTCCCTCATCTTCATGCTTTTCAGACGACAGTCATAGCCGGTGACTCTCATTTCACAATAACTCAGCATCTTAACCAAGACCATACACCATGTTGGCAGTTGATTCAGGAACCTGGGATCCTAAATATGAGACCACATTTCCTCCCTTCCTACCACAGGAGCTAAGAAAAGCCTACAGAGCAAACCACAGAAAGGAAAATTCTATTACACAGATGGTGAGGACATCTATGAAGACTTGCAGTATGGATATGGGATGTTTAAAAGCTCTGGATTGGCCCAAGAATGTTCCTGAAAAGAAGTGATCTGAATTCTGCTTGAAGATCCCCAGTGAGAAACAACATATCCCCTCCCAAAGCAGCCCATCCCACTCTGGGACAGGTCTCATTGACAGCCCAAACCGACCTCTTTGTACCTTCTACCTGTTGCTCCTGTTTTTATCCTCTGGGGCCAAACAGAACAAAGCTAATCCCTCTTGTGTATCAGAGCCCTTCAAATATCTGAAAATAATTATTGTGATCTCCCAGGGTCTTCTCCAGATTCAACATTCCCAGTTCCTTTAATCAGCTGAATGGTGTGTGTGTGTGTGTGGGGGGGGGGGTGGTTATAGGTCATGGTCTTTTCTCACCAACCCAGTCACCTTGTTGTGGAGAGAAATAACAATTTGTGTTTTTCCTAAAATGTAGCATCTAGAACTTGTGATCCCACTAGAATAGAATACAGCATGATGATCAGTTTTCTCATTCTAAAGGAGAAGAAAGAAATGGAAGAATGTGAAACTCTGCAGGTTTTGGGAGAGAATTAAGAGGTCCTTAAAAAACAGAAGAGTTTCAAGGAGGAAAAGAAGAAAAATAATCTGAAGCATCACAGGGGGATTCTCCTCTGAGTTAGGTTAGAGGATAAAAGTTTGTGGTGGAGAGAAAGATGGGAATAAAAATGACTACTGAACATCTTTTCTTCCTTGCTTTCTGTCTAGATAGGACAGTATGATCCACTCAACTATCTGTAATTGACAATTAGCACATTCATACCATTTCTTCTCAAATACTCTAATAGATACATCAATCAATACTCAACAAATCAATGAATGTTATTAAGACTTACTATGCTCCAGGAGCTGTGCTAAGCCTCATTGGTGGGCATATTCTCTCCATTAATGCCAGTTGTAACCCATCCATGCCTGCCCCATCTCTAGGACCCTGGCCTCCTATATATTTATTTACCACAGAAAACCACCCAATGTACTCTTATTTTCTTGATATCTAGAGCAGTCTATCAGTAATGTATCAGTCTTGCCATGTGGCAAACCCACCTTCTTTTTTGCCCTTAGCTTTCCTTGATAGTAGGAATCCTTTACATATCTTCTTCTCCATTCCATTTTTGTAATGCTTACTATGGGATGCTCCATGACTCTGTGGGTGATCTGTAAATTCAGTTCTTTGAAACAGTAGACATTTACCTAGCAGTCATTCATCCATAATGAATGAATATTAGATAGCTGACATGCATGAAGCTTACAAAAGCAAGTTAAAGCCATTCTATGATCAGAAATCCAGAGATCTAATTAGACCTAATTATTGACCTTTATCATCTTATCCCTGAACTTGAAGTATCTCTGTGCCCTTCGTTGGCCAACCTCTGTCCATAGATATTAGGACTATGAGAATTCTCAGATCTTCTTGGGTACCTGTACTCTTGGTGCTTGCTCTCTGTGGCAGCTGACTTAGTGGCTATATGTGGACAAATCTGCTGCCTCCCCCATCTTCATTTAAAAGCTCTTCTGAGATGGCTTTCAAGACTCCAGGAAAATACATTTTCACTAGCCCAAGTTGGTCAGGTGCATTCTATCCTTGACCCAGAGCCAGTACATTCATGGCAGACCTGAATGTAGAACTGGGCTCTTTACTGAACTTCTCCTTGAGAGGAAGGTGATTTCCTCTTGATGGGTAACCAAATGTGACTGCCTGTAGCATTTCCTGTCTTCTACGAGTGGGCTCACCCACACAGATGTTTCACAGTTTGTGGTCATGGTAAACAATATAGTCAAGGAAAAATAACACCAGACTGTGGTGGACATGGTTTGCCAAAGTGGGATATTCCTTTGACCACCAGTCCAATTGTACTTGGACTCCACCCTTTGACTTGTGGTTGACTGAAGCCTACCGGGAAGTTGGCTTGCTCTACCTTTTTGTTTGCTTGTTAAAGTAGGTGTCACTTTGGAAATTTCACAAACACTCATCCACCAATTTCAGCTACCAAGTTGGTTTGGTGTCTACCAAATTTTAAGGAAAGAGGTATCCTCTAGAGGAGGTAACAACATAGCAAAAATCCAGCCTGGAACCAGTTTTCAAAGTCCTGGATTTGAGTCCTGGCTTTGCCATTTCTCTGTTTGAGCCATCGTTTCCTTGCCAGTAAAATAGAAATAATTTAATGTTTACTAGACACCTGCTATCAAAAAGGAAGACAGGCAGTATGTGTAGTAGATCCAGAGAGAGAGCTGGTTTCAAAACTGGGAAGTCTGAGGATCAAACTGGAAGTAGCTGGTGGGGCAGTGAATAGAATACCAGGTCTGAAGTCAGGAATCCCTAATTAAAATCTGGCCTTGGACACTTACTAGCTGTGTGACCCTGGGAAAATCACTTCATCTCTGCCTCAGTTTCCTCAAGTGTAAAATTGGGATAATTACAGCACCTATCTCCCAGAGTTGCTGTGAGGATTAAATCATAATTATAAAGTGTTTAGCACAGCACCTGGCAATACTATATAAATGGTAGCTATTAATGCTAATTAATTACCTCTGGCATACATTGGTTGCATGGTGCTAAAACCTCTCTGGGTCCTGTGCAACAATATCAGGCCATGAGATGTAGAATAGGTGCCATATGCTTTTTTGGAGGAAGTTGCCTAATCTGGGAGGTCCTTAAACTAATGATTTGCCCCACTCATTTAGGTTATCACAAGGAAAGGGCTTTTTTGACCTTAAATGCCACGGTTTCTTCCTTCTTTTCTTCCTTTCCCTCCCTCTCTCCCTTCCTCCCTTTGTCTTTTTGACTGAACTTGTAATTTCATTGAGAGAGCTTCTGGTGAGGAAGGAACACCAACATCATCGAGGCAAATTGTCAACTATTCTGTAACTTCTGGTCTAGAAGAGTTTCTTGGGGTACTGTCACTTGTCTAGGTCACAAAACCAGTCTGTGTCAAACGTTAGGACTTGAAACCCAATTCTTGGACCAGTCCTCTATTCACTATGAAGGTGCCATGTGTGAGTGATTAATAGAGTGAGATTTTTCCCCACTCTCTCCATCCTGAGGGAAATCAGAAAGTGGAGCATTTTGGAAAAACCACCACCAACAAAGTGGCTCCCAGCTCCTCAATCAGTCATTTGAAACATTAGTGGTTTAGTTTGTATTGGCATCGAGTCTTGGGCAAAAGTTCTGGTTCTTGCTTTTCTTAAAGGGTTCCTACCCATAGATCCGCTGGTTAATGCATCCCAGTCATGTGGTTCTCATGTTGGCAGATGCATCCCCAAAGTCACTGGGACTTTGAAAGAATGGGGAGTGGGTTAGCACTCAGGATTCTGTTCTCTTGTCACAAAAAAAAAGTGAACCATGCTTTTAAGACATTTGCTCAAAAGGCAGACGTCCAATGTTTCTAAAGTCGTGTTTGTCATCTCTGTGTGAAAAAGAGCTGGGCCGTTCAGGTTTCTCTGTATTCGACTTCTCAACCCACATGAAAGCAGTTTTCCCTCCTTCTGAGCCTCATGAAAAGTAATAGGAGACTGAGATCTCCTGATAAAAAAGGTTTCCTTTTTTATGGATATAATTGGCAGGGTTGCTAACTTTCGGCATATATTCCAGTCTTTATCTTGATCAGAAAACATTTGGGAGGGGTGGAGGGGATGGTGTCAATCAACTCCATGCCTGCAGTGATGTTCACTCAGGGATCTTGAATAAGATGCTCATTGGTAGAAAGGGAAAAGCTGCTCAAAGTGTCTGGAGATCAGTAGAGACTGGAGGAGTAGAGGGAGGGGTGGGGGTACGACTCCCACCTTGGGTTTTCTCATCTTTACTGGTGACATATTTCCTTTCTGGGAATAAAATGACTTTGTGCAGTCAAGGTACAATCCATCTTGTTTATCTAAAAGAAAGTGAATACTTATTTGCCATGTGTTATTTTATTTTATTTATTTTTGCTAGTCTGATCCAAGGTAAATTAATAAACAAAGACAAAGCTGCATTTTGCCTTGGTGGCCAAGGGTTTGGGCAGCCTAACCATCGAGCACCGAATTAGTTACCCAGGCTGTTTGCCCTGTGTCTGCTTGACAGGGGGGCAGGATGGTTCAATGGAAAATGAGTTGTCTACATTTAATAACTGTGTAAGAATGAACAGTGCCGCCCAGCAGAAAGAACATTGGGCTTGGAGTCTAAACAAAATTCTGTTGGAACTTAGAGAAGGTAGCAATCACCTTGGAAAAATAACAGGTCAATCAACAAGCATTTAGTAAAATTCTATAATGTTCCAGGGACTGGGGATGATATATAAGATAAATGACTCTAATTATGAGGTGTCAAAGTGGTGCAGTGAATAGATAATTAGATCTGAAATCAGAAAGACCTGAGTTCAAACTGGGCCACAGGTACTTCCCAGTTGTGTGACCCTGGGAAAGTTATTTCACCTCTATCTCAGTTCCCTCAGCTATAAAATGGAGATGATAGCACCTTCCTCGCAGGCTTTTTGTAAGGATCAGATAAAATAATATTTGTAAAAGCACTTAGCAAAGTTCCTGGCAGATAGTAGGTTCTATATAAATGCTTATTCCCTTTCTCTTCTCTTTCCCCAAATGCTTTGTGAACTTTGAAGCTCTATGTAATTGCTTGTTATTATTGTTAACATCATTATGACATAATAATAATGCTAGCTAACAAGTATAGAAAGTTTTGTAAAATGCTTCATATGTGTGTCCTGGTTGTACTCGGATTCCTATTCTCCTGTTCACTAGTCGGTGATGGAAAAGTCAGGATGATCCTTGCTTTCAGTGAGCATTTTCTAGACTTTCCCTCTACCACCATTACTTAGTTACCTCTCCTTCTTTGAGGTTCATTCAATCCAAGTTCATCCCAAACCAAGGTTGTGGTAGCTGTTATTTACCAACCTTCAGGACATTCCTTCTCTTTTCTCAATGTGGTCCGTGCCTGGTTCACAGTATTTCTGTCCTCATTTCTACTCCTCATAGAAGTGACTTCAACTTCTATATTTGTCCTCCCTTCTCCACTCGGCATTGGCTACTCAGAGATATGGTCATAACCTTTGTCTTACCATGGCCTGGGTGTTCCACTTCTGTATTTATGAACTTTGAAATGACCATCCTTCTCTTTATGAATTGTATTACCTAGTGGGTCTCCCACCACATCTGAGGCCATCACTAGTTTTCTTGACCTTTGTCTTGACATTGGACTCCAATGACTCTGGAGGAGACAGTTGACAGTTGACTTTGCTCAGCTCTGTCTTACTCAAATCCAGTTTACTTGCAAGTCGTCTCGTCAACTTTCTGCTATCTTTGGGATGCACAACAGCAAACAATTACCTACTCCTTTACATTTTATCTCCCTCACTAGAACTTAAGCCCTTTGAGTATCTGGTGTTTTTCATCTTCTGTGTATCAGCAGCACTTAGCATAATGTCAGGCTAATAGTAGATGCTTAAGCACTGTGTTGACTCATTAACTGAGGATGAGAGAAATTAAGTGACTTGCCCAATGGGCATAACCAGCAAGAATCCAAGGCAAGATTCAGATTTAGGTTTTCCTGACTCCCTGTTGTCCATGATACAAGCTAGGTGTCTCTGAATCCATGGCTAGGGTCAGGGATGTCTTTATGGAAGAAGTGGTCACGGATTGGGTCTTGAGAAATTAGTAGGATTTAGAAAGGTGATCATAGAAGAAGACTTGGGTCCAAATCCTCCTATGTCCACCTATTATTTATGTAATCATGGCATGTCTATGTTCACAGGGCTCAATTTCCTCCTGTATGAAATGAAGGGGTTGGCTCTATGACTATGATTATTATAAGCATCCATTGGGAATACAAGAGCTTGGCTTCTAGACTTAAAAAACCTGAGTTCCAATCACAGCTTTGACACTTATGACCAGTGTGACCTTGGTTGTATCACTTAACTCCCTGTGTCTCACCCTTCACTGAGAAATAAGAAGGTTGGACTTGATGGCTTCTATGGTCTTTTCTAGCTCTAGATGCATGATTGTAAATTGCATTAAGATTCGATTTCCTTATCTGCAAAATTGGGATTGCCAGTACTGTTTCACAGGATCTTTACAAGGAGTTGGAATTAAATTTATTAAGCTTGTTCTGAGGCAAGAACCAGGAGCAATGAATAGAAATTGAAAAGAGCCAGATTGTGGTTGGCGTTAAGGAAAGAATTATTCTTGGGAAGGTCTAGAAGGAAAGACTGGGTAACCAAGTGCTCAGTATGTTGAAGATGGCATTATGGACTAGATAACACCTGACATTCTATTCGGTTCTTGCATTCTCTGTGCATGAAATGGAATCGCCTAAGTGTTAAGTGAGGTATATTTTCTGGGTCCATCCTCTACTCAATTGTCAAAGTGGTTTTTGTAAAGCACAGGTCCAAACATGTCATCTCCTACTCAGTAAACTCCAGTGGCTCCCAGTTACCTCCAGGATCAAATACAAAATCCTCTACTTAGTGAAGAAAGTCCTTCATGACCCAGCTTCCTCTTAACTTTCCACTCTTCTCACACCTTACTCCTCATCATGTATTCTTCCATCCAGTGACACCAACTTCCAGGCTGTTTCACGAATCAGCTCTAGGCATTTTCTTTGCTGTCTTCCATACCTAGAATACTTCCCTGCTCCATTTCTGCCTTCTGACTGCCCAGGGTTCTCTCAAACCTCAGCCACCTTCTGCAAGAAGCCTTCTGTGTTCCCCTTAATTCTAGTATCTTCCCTTTCTTGATTAGTTTAATTCATCCTGTCTATACCAGGCCATATCAGGCTATTCCCCATGTGAGCTCCTGAAGAGCAGGAACTGATTGTTTTATCCTCTCCTCATTTTCATTGCATCCAAAGTACTTAGCACAGTTCTTGGTACCCAAAAGGTCACCCATTGTCGTAATAATGAGAATCGACATTCACATAGTGCTTTAGGGTTAACAGGAGTACCTTGCCTATGTTATTTCATCAGGTCCCTTTGACAACCCTATGGGACTAATATTATTCCTGTTTTACTATACAGTATACCAGGAGAAGCTCTAAATGACTTAAATCAGTCTACCAATAAGCATTTTTTAAGTACCTACTATGTGCCAGGCACTGGGTTGAGCAATGAGGATAAAAAAAGAGGTGAAAGATTTCAACATAAAGAGTGACATTATAAGCAGTTTAAGGGAGCAAGGAAGAAATTATGTTTCAGATCTATTAATAGGGGAAGAATTCACTTCCCAATAAGGGATAGAAAAGATCATACAAGGTAAAATGGTTATGTAATTACATACCATTTAAAAAGTTTTTTGCATAACTAAAATCAATGTAGCTCAAATTAGGAGTGGGAAGATGAGGAGAAAATTTTCTGTAGCAAATTTCTCTCACAAATGTTTTGTTTCCAGGACACATAGAGAATTCATTCATAGTTATAAAAATAAGAAACATTCTCCAGTTGATAAATGGTCAAAGGACATGAACAAACAATTTTCAGAGAGAGAAATCCAAGCTATAAATAGCCATATTAAAAAAATGCTACTCTGAGGTTCTCCTTCACACCAACCAGATTCAAAAAGTTGACAAAGTGGTAAAATGACAAATGTTGGAGAGGCTCTGGGAAAAGAGGTGCATTAATGCACTGTTAGTGGAGGTAGAAATCTTCAGAACAAGGCCATTCTGGAAAGCAATATGGAACTATGCCCCAAAAGTTATTAAACTGTGGATATGCTTTTGACTTAGTGATATGGATCTATACCCCAAAGACATAAAAGAGGAAAAAGACTCATAGGCAGGAAAATTGTGTAACAGCTCTTTTTGTGGTCTCAAAGATGTAAGGGGGTGCTCATCAAGGGGGGGATGGCTGAACATAAATTTAAAATTACATAATTCTGGCATATGAATAAATAGTTTTTCCATAAGAAACAGTAAAGGGAAAGGGCTCAGAGAAATCTGGGGAAACTTGAATATAGTGATGCAAAGTGAAGTGAGCAGATCCAGGAGAACCATTTATACAATAACAAAACATTGCAAAGGCAAACAATTTAGAGATTTAAGAGCTTGGATAAATACAATGTCCAACAACAATTCAGAAAACTCATGGTGAAATATCCTAACAACCTCCCAAGAAACTTAGGGAAGACATGGTGGCCGTCTTCAAGTATATAAAGGGCTGTCACAGGATAGATGGTTTATTTTTGTCCCAGTTGGCCACAAAGGGAAGAATTAGGAGAAATGAGTAGAATTTGGCTCAGTGTTAAGAAGTGCTTCCTAACAGGGCTGTCCACAGGAGGCATGGGCTGCTTCAGGGTGCAGTGAGTTCTCACCACTTGGAATCTTTAAGCAAAGGCTGGATGGCCCCTGGTTACAGATGTCATAGAGTGGATTGGGTTAGGTGTGACTCAGGTTCCTTTTACCTCTGAAAGGCAGTGATTCTAATTCTACCCAAAGCACTGGAGGTTTTCTGTGTTTTGCAGCTATTTTCATGAGATCAGGAGAACACTGGTTAAAAAAGGTGGGCTTTCCCAGAAGGGCATAGCCATCAAAGTTTCAGCCTTATTTCCTAGGACTGATCCTTGTGACCATATTTACATGGTTTCATTGTGAAAGGGCTTAATCACTCCCATGACTTGGTGGCCCCAGTATGCCATTCATCAGCTGATGTCACACTGAGGACTCTGCTTTGAGTTGTCCAATAACCCTTTACAATTGTGCAGTGTGGTTGGCTGGATGCTAGACAGTGCTGCTAGAACCTTGGGATAAAAATGCCCAGCACTGTCCTAGAAAGAGCAGGGACTCAAGCTTCTTTGTCTCCAGTCATCTGAGGTTTAACTTTCTTCCTGAGATCATTTGAAGAAAGGAGTGTTGACTACGTGAGAACTGCAGTTCCCAGAACCCAATTGGTTGGTAGATAAAAATTCCTCCCCTATGAATTTTTATTTTTATTTCATTTAAAAAAAATAAGTGATTTCTGGAAAGGGCTTGGAAGCTGGTTTCTTTTCCTGCAAATAGCCAGGACTGGACTAGCAGACTTTAAGCAAGGTATTGCCATGACTGCCCAGTCACTTCTTGGTGCAGAGGCATGTTCCTGCAACATGTAAGATACCCCTTTGCGTCCAAGAATTAAGTGTATCCTTCTGTTTACCCCTTATATGACTAAGGACAGGTCATGACACCTCTCTGAGCCTCAGTTTCCTCCTCTGCAAAATGTGGGGATTGCACTTGATGGTCTCTGAGGTCCTTTTCAGCTCTAAAACATTCATACTGTGACCTTATGCACTTTAGACTAGAAATCACAGGTTGATTAGTGAGAGAGGGCTCTGAGTGCTGCTGGAGGACAGTTGCTGATCAGACTTCCTGTCTATCACGAGGACAAAACAAAACAAGTAAAGAAAACAACAACAAACCCGAGGTGCAGGATAGTGATGTCTGTCCTTTCCCACCAGGCCTTAATTGGAACTTCCCTCAGTGTTGGAGGCATGCTCATTCTGGAATATCCACCTTTCTCTGAGACCTTGTCATCCTGCTCCATTCCTTCTCCCATTGGTCAGCTCCTCCCAGGGCCTTTATTTTGGGGGACTGCCCAAGCCAACCAGTTTTTATTCCCCTCCTACCTCTGCTTGTTACTTTCTAGACTTTGCCACCATGGACAGGTACTGTCCTGTGGATACCATTTTCTTCGTGTTCTCAGCACTTGGCATACAGCAAGAGTTCAGAAATGGCTCTTGATCAGTGAATTAAGGTACATGTCATGGTGTGTTTTAGCCACAGTCACATGTCACCAAGGGACCCCACATGAGTTTTGGATAAAATCCAACCTCCTTGGCCCTTTGTCCTAGTTTTCCAGGGTCCCACCACCTACTACAGCTCCATCTGGATGTCCTGGCTGACTCTCAAACTCAATATACCCCAAACCAGATTCATCATATTCCCTCTAATTGATGAATCCCTCTCCTCCAAACTTCCTTATTTCTGTCAAATGTACCACCATCCTTCTGGTAGCCTAGCTAGTGGCTCAGTGGGTAGAGCCATGGGCCTGCAGTTAGGAAGGCATGGATTCAAATCCAGCCTCAGATATTATCTGTGTGACCCTGGATAAGTCTCTTAACCTCTATCTACCTCAGTTGCCTCAACTGTAAAATGAGGATAATATAGCACATCTCTCTTAGGGCTGTTGTGAAGATGAGAAGAGATAATAAAGCAGTTAGTACAGGTCTGGCACATAGTAGGTATTATATTTACTTGTCTGTTTTTAACATGTTGTTCACCCACATTCAAAGGTATTTCAGGATGAAGACTTTTTCATTATTGTCTTAGTATCTCCCGACCTTAATTCTGTACCGACAAGAAGCACAATGATCATTACAATAAACAGTTCAGCTCTATAGAATGCCTTAAGGTTTCCAAAGCACTTCCGTAATAAGGACGATAATAATCACGAATATTTATAGAGGTCTTTAAGGCTTGTAAAACACTTTAGAATTTCACATACTTTATTTTTACGCACTTACTTTTACATGTTTACATACTTTGGTCTCATTTGATCCTCACAACAGCACTGTGAAGGAGATATTTGTTATTACTGCCATTTTACAACTGAGGAAACTGAAGCTGAGAGATGGGTGTCTGAGGATCCCAAGTGTTCCTCACTCAGAGGCTGTCTGGTACAACCCCCTGATTTTACAGATGAAGAAACTGAGGCAGAAAGTGGTCAAACACCTTGCCCAGGGAGTACATATCAGAGGTGGGGTCATGAATCTCAGGCTTCTTGACCTGATTCTCAGCCCTCTCTCTTAGCAGAGACCCTCAGGAATAGGTTATTACTTTATGTGTCTAGTTTACCCTGGTCTTGTCCAGTCCCTCCTGGAAGGTCCAGCCCAGATGTCACTTCCTCCAGGAAGTCTCTGATCAGGCCAGCTGGATGTGACTTTTCTCAGGGAGCCTGGGCTGCTTACTCCTAGTGCTTTCTCTTGGCCAAATCAACATCTACTGCCTTGGATGATACCTTATTCTCTCAGGTGTTTGCATCTTATCTTTCCAACTAGATTATGAGTTCCTGGAGGCAAAAGGGCACATCTTATTCATCTATTTATAGCCTTGTTGCTGTCTTTCAGTTGTGTCTGACTCTACATGACCCTGTAGACATCTGTGCATGGGGTTTTCTTGACAAAGGTAGTAGAGTGGTTTGCCATTTCCTTCCCCGGTGTTGCCCCCATTTTACAGATGAAGAACCAAGGCAAATAAAGGTTAAGTGATTTGCCCAGGATCACACAGCTAGTATGTGTCTGGGGCCAGATATGAACTCAGATCTTCCTGACTCCAGGTCTGGTTATTTTGCTTGACTATGAATATTTGTTACAAGAGGTATTTTCCTCCCAGTTTGCAGATTGGGGAGCAAGAATAGGGCCAGAAATGGGGTAGCAAAAAGAAAGAAAGACAAAGAAAAAAAGAAAAAATTCTAATGAAGTATTTAACAAGTACAGAGAAGAGAAGAGGTTCAATAAGAAAGATTGATGGATGAACAGTTTGGAAAGTCATGTGTTGAGCTTATTATATCTTTAAAAGAAAAGTAAGCTGTATTGAGAGGGCTACGTTCTTCTATTTCTCTTTTATTACATATATAGAAATGGTCATTTTTGGTGTTTATTAAGTTCAGAATGAAATAATTGTTTAAAAAAATATTTCTGTCCCATCTCATTCAATCCATATTTGCTAATTGATTCATTGATAAAGGAAGTTTCCTTTGCCCTCAGGGCTGGTCAGAGTCTTGTCAGAGGTCACTGATGGCCTTGTTCATTGATTGGCTAGAGTGTGGCTAGCTCAGCACATCCACTCTACGCTGGGAGCCACATCCAGGAACCTGAGTTCCACTGAAAAGGGGTGAAAGCTCATTCAGAAAACTTCAGTCTTTGAGAGGGTTTGGAGGAGAGAGAAATAATAGGATCTATGAGAGCAAATAAAACCTTAGAGTAAAAGTTCGGAACCAGGGGTGGATAGACCCCAAAGAGCCTGTAGGTAAATTTCAGGGAGTCCGCGAACTTGGATGGGGAAAAAGGCATATTTGGTAATATAATTGGTTTCCTCTGTGATCCTATGTTTGTTGTTGTTTTACTTAAAAAGATGATTCTGGGAAGGGGTTCATAGGATTCCCCTGATTGTCCCCCACAGGGGATGCCCCATGGAGGTCCATGACATAAAGAAAATAAAGAAAGTGCTTCAGAGGAAAGTTAAGAGGAGACAGTGGTCTTCAAATAGAAAGGAGAGGCTCATGGTAGCATGGGAGGGAGGGAAGGCATAGTTAGATCATTGACTTAGGGGCAGAAGGGAGTCTCCAATATCATCCAGTCCAACCTGTTCATTTTACAAATGAGGAAACTGAGGCAGTTGTCAGGAATTGGCTTTAAGTCCAGGTCTTCCAACTCCAAATTCAGCACTCCATCCATAGTTTCATTTTGCCTCAAGAAATGGGGACCAGCTGTTGTTCCCCACCTTCCCTGAGGGCATGGACTTAAAGGGATAAAAGAAGGATCAGAGATTTTAAGGTGGAAGGGTCCTCAGAGATCATTTAGGTCTCTCACTTTACAGATCCAAGGATCATAGATGTGGAGTTGTAAGGAGCTCAGAGGACAGCTAGTCCATATTACAGATGAGGAAAACTGAGAACTAGGGAGATAAGTGAGAAGAGGAAAGGAGGGGAAGAAGAAGAAAAGAGTGGGGAGGGGAAGAGAGGAGAGGGGAGGGGAAGGGAGGAGAGGAGAGGAGAGGGAAAGAAGAGGAGAGGGAAGGGGAGGGGAGGCAATTAAGCTTGGTAGAATGGTGGACCAAATCCTCTGAGATCCTGCCGCCATTGGTAGTGAATTGTTCTCAGCCCCATCTCCTGCTCCTCTCCCACAGCCCCTCCCAGAGTGACTGAGCACCTGGCATAGGAGTGTCTCTAATGGGTCTGTGACACTGGCGGTGGTATGTGCTCAATAAGGGATTGGGATCCTGTATTCTCTTCAAAGAGGAAAGAAAAAACTTTTCATAACTTCAGGTGTGATGTAAAAGACCCTTTGATTGAGCTTTCGATCTGAAGATGGTTTAATGTTCAGGCAGAATTTTCCTCCAAACCCTCTGTCTCTCCTGGCAATAAGTTGCTTTCCCGCTGAGTTCATCTCTCCCAGCACCTGTTTTTCTCCTTATATGGAGAAAAAAAAGTTACTGGAAAATCTGAATAGGACACCTGTTTCTGATCAGCTGAAAAGTCCCACTGTTTGCCTTTATTGTCTCAATTACTTGGGGAAGCCAATGTCGGCCTTCGAGGCCTGTCCGTGAGAGTTTAGTTGGGGGATGAGTTGGCCTGGGAGATGAAATACTAACCTCCCTGCCACTGGAGCAAGTGGTGACTGTATTGATGAAATATTTATTTCCATTGGAATAGAATCCTTCTCTTCTCACATTCCAGGGATCTCTGAGTACAAAACGCAGGCAGAGAGGAAGAAGGCTCCAGCCCAGTGCTTGAGGCAGTGTTCAAAAGTGTTGAGCTCTCTGGTTAGTGTTCCTGAGGTCATTTGTTCTCAGAGGGTGAGCTACAGCATGTAGTGTGCTGAGTGTTTTGTTAAGAGTGCCATCAGAACTTGGGATGTTAGGCTATTCCAGATAAAAGAAAATTTCTAATTTTGCTTAATATTTTACTCACCCAGAATACCAAATATGAGGATAACTTTGCAAAAAGAAACACAATTTCCCTATGATACAAATGCATTAACCTCAATGCACAACAGACTTTGAACTTACAAAGCACTTCACCAAAACAGCTGCTCAGTTAAAGGGAAACTCTTCGTGCCTGGGTCTCCTGACTCTTCCAGGATGTCACCCACTTGAATGTCCAACGTGTGGTTCCTTGCAATGAAGCATATTATGCCATGAGCAGAAGAGTGGTTACGGAAAATAAAAAAAAAGTCAGCCTCCCATTGTCTTTTGCCCCTCCCTTAGGTGCATAGTCTTCTCTCTAATGGGAATTGACTTGCATTACCCATTCTCTGGGATCTCTCAAGGCCAGATTTATCTCTAGTCTGAGTAGAATCTAAGACTTCGCCCCAGGCCTAACAGAGCCAAGGCAGTGATTCAGATGAATGGTATTTAAGGAAAGATGAATTGGGCCAGTCCCCGCGACCCAGCCAGAACAGAAGGAAGTGCTGCATAATTATACAGTGAGCTCAGGACCATTTAAACACCCTGTTCATACCAGTCAGCTGAAAAACAACAGGCAGAAAGTCTGTCTTCCTTTGAGAGATCTGGATCCAGTGAAAAGATCTGAATTAAAGCCATGGGACAGTGGAAAGAATGCTGGATTTGGAGTCAAAGCCCGGCTCAGTACTTTTACCCATGTGATCTCATCTAAACCATTCCACCTTCATGGGCCTCAGTTTCCCTACATATAAAATGAGGGAGGTGAACCACATGGCTCCCAAACACTTCTTCCAGCTCTGGATTTATGATCCAACAGCAACATTTTGAGGCCACTTAGCTTTGTCACATTTCTGTGAGACTGGAGAAATATTTGCTTCTCATAGTCATGTGGAGGCCCTGAGAAGTAAGGAAACTCAAGGTCATAGAATGAACCTGGAGGTTTTTATGTCAACAGCTGCAGGTGAGTTTGCCTTCCAGTATCAGCCTCTGTTCAGGCACTAAAAACCCCAGTGGCTCCCTATTACCTCCAGGATCAAATACAAAGTGCTCTGATTGGCATTCAAAGACCTTCATAACCCATTCCCTTCTACCTTTCCAATCTTCTTACACTTTACACATCAACATATTCTGGCCGTCCAGCTGTTCCATAAACAAGACACTCCATCTTTCACCACCAAGTATTTTCTCTGGCTGTGCCCCATTCCTGGAACGCTCTCCCTCCTTATCACCACCAAATGACATTCCTGGCTTCCTTTAAGTCCCAAATGAAAGCCATTTTCTACAGGAAACCGTTGCGATTATCTCCTAATTCTTGTGGTTTTCCTCTCTTAATTATGTCTTAATTATCCTGCACATAGCTTGTTTGTATGTATTTATTTTCGTGTTGTCTCCCCCATTAGATTCTAAGCTCTTTGAGGACAAGGACTTGTCTTTTGCCTCTGTTAGCATCTCTCACAACGCCTGGCACAAAGTTGGCACTCAATAAATGTTTATTGACTGAAGATGGAAATAGAACTGGAGCTCTTGTCTTTTGACTCCAAGGTTGAGCAAAGAATAGTAGTGGAAGGAGTGTTGGGCACAGGGAGAGGAAAAGATCTGGGTTCATGTATTGACCTTGACACACACTGTGTGTCCCTGAGAACATCGTTTTCCTGATTGGACCTCCATTTTGGTACCTCTCCACCACATTCTACATGGCTTTGACAGTCCTTTCCACTTCTAGACTTACTCCAGTACAGTGACAGGACAGTCCCAGCTTGGTCTGTAGGTTGGCTGGCAGCTTGGAGTCAGGAAGACCTGAGTTCAAATCCAGCCTCAGACACTTACTAGCTATGTGACCCTGGGCAAGTCACTTGATCTCTATCTGCCTTAGTGTGCTTCCACTGTCACATGGGGGTAATAAAAGCACCTCCATCCCAAGGTTGTTGTGAGGATCAAATAAGATAGTATTTGTAAGGGTGCTTGGTGCTTAAATGCTCCTTCCATTCCATCCCAAAGGTACATGGGCACATCCTTGAATCATGAAGAGTTAAGTGGTCCTGGTACTTTGGGGATCTGATCAGCAGACTTCAAGGTCTCCTCTTTTCTCCCGGACTCTTATTGTGCCTTGGAACATCCCATCCCTCCTCCCCTTCTGCCTGTCACTGTCATCGAGGGCTCTCAGCTCCATCACTGCTCACTGACAAGGGAGGAAACCGGATCCCTGTTGGACACCGTGTTTCCTCAGATATGCGCTCTGTCTCGAATTAATCCCTCGAGTATTGACAAATAGGACTCGGTGACTCACCCAGCAGTGACAGCTCCGGCAGACAGCCTGGGTGAGATTCTGGATGGCTATCTCTGGCCCTGACAGGTCCGTACTTAGACAGAGGATTATGTCCTGTGTATCTTACAAACATCTTTTTATTCCCTGTGATTTTTCAGTCATGTTCATTCCATGAAGAGGGGAGGGGAGCTGGGCTTGGGGGCCAGGGGAAGCTTCTGAGTGAAAACAGATGCATCTGTGCCTTTGCTCCACATCTGATGTACAGCACATGTCTCCTGCCTCTGGATGATTCAGAGACCTTATCAGGTTACTGCCTTCTTCTGACTAATCATCTTACCTTGGCCTCTATTATTTGTTTTTAAAGGGTTTGGAGATACACTGTACTCATTTAAAACGTCAAAGAGTTATTTGTATCTTGAATTTACCATACAGAATGATTTGGGGCCGTGGAAGCCTTGGGATTATTTCATAGATGGCCACTCGGAAAATTTAAAGAGGAGATTTAAGTCAACTTTTCTTTTGATCCTGAACATACTGCGTAAACCTTTGTAACCTACTGAATAATATTTATTCCTTTAATGGATTTTTTTTATGATTTAGACCAAACATTCACCTACAGGGTTTTAGAGAAAGATGTAAATCATCACACTTGTCCTGGTTGTTATTGCGGAATGATCGTTTTGAAGGATTTGGTTTTTGTGGGGAAGGCAGGTGTAGGGAACTCCTGGTGAGGGAACTTTCATTAATGCAGGTCAGTGCTTTCACCAAAACTCAGAGACTTAGACAGTGGCCTGAAGCACTGAGAAATAAGTCCACAGTCACACAGAAGCCAGGTGGCTCAGTGGAGAGAGCACTGGACTTGGAGTCGGGATGAACTGAGTTCAAATCCAGCCTCAGCTACTTACTAGCTGTGTGACCCTGGGCAAGCCTGTTAATCTCTGTTTGCGTCAGTCTTCTCATCTGTAACATGGGGATCATGATGGCACCTACCTCCCAGGGTTGTTGTGATGATCAACTGAGATACACATTGTAAAGCCCTTAGCACAATTCCTGGCACAGATTAAGTGCTATATAAATGTTAGCTCCTATTATTACTATTACACGTCACTCCAAAGCCAGCTGTCTATTCTCTGCACCATCATACCTCTTTAAGAATGATAATATTTATGAAATTCCCAGGGGGGAAGTGGCTTACAGTAACTGACCTGTTATTGCATCCCTTTTCACCCCATAAAGCTGTTTAACACACTGTGTAACATGTGTAACATAAAAACAACGGTTTTAGTCGTTGTGGATGAGGTGAGGGTCCAGACATGTGATTTCAGTGGGATAAGGAACTCCAGGGGAGGAAACCCCTCTGCCAGTGGAGATCAGCACCTCCCCTGAAATGTGTAGTCCTCGAGACTTAGACTCAGTATACTCAAGGCACTGAGGGAGGGGATTTGCTCAGCATCACACAGCCAGGATGTATCAGAGGTCCTCCTGACTGTTCACAGTACAAGGGTCTGTGCTATCTGGGCTCAAGATATTCATAGCCCATGTTGTCTGTTTTCATGCAGCTTGTAGCCTAGTTTTGGGGACGTTAAGTCACATGCATATAAGAAGCTAAATAATCATATAAGACAGGACAAAAAATACAGAAGTAGAACTAGTGTATATACTTGACCAGTATGTGATAAAGCTTGATGACAAAAAGAACTATGAGGACAGAGTGTGCTGCCAAATTCCATGCGTTTGGGGGACCCTTTGAGCTGGAGGAGTCAGGGGAAATTTCATGGAATTGGGACAGGTGAAGACTGAAAAACAGGTGAGAGTTGGGTAGATGGAGACAAGTGGGGAGAACGTTTTAGAATTGGGGACTGTTGGGAGGAAAGAGGAGCTGAGGCACTGAGCTTTCTGGGCTTGGGGGAAGCAAGAAGGAAGAGCAAAAGATAATACAGCAAAGATTATATGGGCTCTTCAATGTCTGACCAAGGAGCTGGACACTGCTCTAGGTAATAGGGAGCCACTGAAGTCTTTAAGCAGAGAAGTAACATGATGAAAGCATCATCTTTGGGAGATTAATCAGCCTTCCCTCTCGTTCAGTACGTTAGAGAGGGGAGAGATGGCCACTAAGATCACTGAGGACACAATTGAAAAACCAGAGAGGCAGAGACACACAGAGAAACAGAGACCAACAGAGATCAGTGTAATTGTCTAAGTGAGAGGGGAAGGCTTGTATTAATATACCCAAACAAAAAACTAAGTGTCAGAGATATTTGATGAATTTCAAGTCAATGCAATTTCCTTCAGTTTAATTCCACCATATGTGTACTGGATACCTATATCTCCCCCCCCCCCCATTCTTTTAGCTTCCCTATTTATGTTGAAGGCTTCACTACCTTCCAACTACCATGGTTAACAAACTCAGACTCATCTGCCACTCTGCCCCACTCACTACCTCCCACCATGCCTGCTCAGTTGAGAAATCTTCTTGATTCTACCTTCTCAATATCTTTCCTCTCTGTCCCATTCTTTGCACTAACATGGCCACCACCCCAGTCCAGGCACTCATCATTTGTCTTCCAGGTTACTGCAACAACCCTGTGGTTGGCCTGTGGGTATCTAGTCTCTCTACTCCCCAACCCACAGTTCCCACAGTCGCCAAACTGGTGTTCTTAAAGCCCAGATCGGACAATGGCAGCTCTCTACTCCATAAGCTCCAATCTGCTGCCTCCTCTCTCACCCTGTTAACTTTAGGTTCAAAGATAAGCTATTCTAATATGGCATTTAAAGCCCCCTATCATCTAACCCTTGCCTCTACATCCAGCCTGAATCCATAGTATTCCACATCATGTAAGCTAGTCTTGGGCCAAGTTATTCTTGTACACAACACTCTCTAATTCTGCTCCTAACCTGTTGGGCCCCGGTGTCTGCAATGCTCTCTCCTCACCACCACTTCTTGGAAGCCTCTATTTCCTCCAAGACACAGCTTAAGTGCCCTCTCCTTCAAGATGCCTTTCTTAATTCTCCCCATTTTTGTGTCTTGATCTCTATTGAGTTTGGGTGGTGTGTGGTGGTATCGGGGGCTTACAATCTGTACCTGCTTCTCTGAACAGGTAACTCCCTCTGCCCTGGTAGAATATAAACTCCTTAAATGAAAAGTTTGCCTCATTGTTGCATATTCATTCCCAGTGCCCATTGTTTGTTGAATGATAATTGAGTGATGAACTAGATGATTAATTGGATATAGGAGGTGGGGAAGGGTAAAGAAAGAAGAAAAATCCCTTTATCTCATGGACTGCTTGGTCATTTCATATTGCAGGGCTCATGATGAACAGGAAGGGTAGGGACCACTGTCAAGCCAGTTGTAAGTTATGTTCCAAGATCTGTTGCAGAGAATGATAAAGAAGGGAAGGAAGAAAAGAAGGAAGGAAGGAAGGAAGAAAACAAGTGTATATTACTCGTGCCAGTATATATATATATATATATATATATATATATATATATATATATATACACATACAGTGCCAGCACTGTACTGAGTGCTTTGCAAACGTTGTTTCATTCGATCCTCTCGATCCTCACTCATGACAACCCTTGCAGGAAGGTGCTATTATCATTCTTATTTTACAGTTGAGGAAATTAAGGCAGACGGTTTAAATGATCTGCCCAAGATCACACAACTAGTAAGTGTCTGAGGCCAGATTCCGATCTTTCTGAATCCAGGCTCACTGCTCTATCTACTGCAGCATCGAGCTACCGTACTCTCTGTTTCCTAGAGAAATTCTACAGAGAACATGACAAGAACCACCAACTGAAGTTAGCATTTCCCTTGATAAAATAAATAAAATAAAGTAAAATAGATAAATAAATAAAATAATAATAATAATAACTCAATAAAATCTAAGTTCCATGAGGGCAAGGACTCTCTTTGTTTTTGTATTTGTGCCCCATGCTCTTAGCACATTGCCTGGAACATAATAAGTTCTTAAAAGCTTTTTTTCATTCATCCATCCATCTGTTAATTCATTCACAGTTAGAATTTCATTCTGAATGAGGGCATTGGGAAAGAAAAAACATAGATGGAAATATGGTTTGGGTTAATGTAGGGAAAAAACCAAAGTCTCCTTTTTACTCTGAAGCTTAATGCCTGTACATCATGAATGCTTTCCTCAAGAACAAAGTTAGAAGGCTTTGGACTCTGCACATGCCGAGTCATATCACACCAAATGAAATTGTCTATATCTTCACAGATTGGTCACTGACATGGTGGTCATTGCCAAATCACCTCTCTGTGTATAGGCAGATGATGGATAATGGAAAAATTCAAAATCAAGGTCAAATTAGAATGAAGGCTAAAGAGGAGGAGGAGAAACTGTGTTCGGTTACATCAGCTCCAAGTTGGCCCATGTAAGTTGTTGATTTTGAAAACTAGGAAATGGAAAAAGAAAAGACGTTGACTCTGATTATTTCTTAGTGTTTAGTGATCTCAAACAATTGCCATAATGAGGAAGCCAAATGAGCTCAAAAATCCTCTCAATCAGAAAACCTTTGATCTCTTCTCCAAGTGGAAAGACATGGCAGTCAGGACAACAACCATTTAGAATACAAGCTCATTTGCAAAAAAAAAAAAAATCATGGAGGCAGATGATGGAAAACAATGAGCAGCAGTTCCCCACAACAGAACAAAAAGCAGGGAGGAGGAAAATGAACCTGGAGAAAACTTGGCATGAGACCCAGCTAGGCACGGTCCTCTTGAGAGCATTTGGGGATGGGACTGGGAGGATGACAGACAGATGTGAAAGACACGGCACCAGCTGTGATTTCTCTGCTTAGCTACATCCATCCTCAGTGACAACGGCCTTTCTCAATCTGATGTGCCAAATGAGGAAGTTGAAATGGCATTCCAAAGAGTTGAGATGGAGTAAGGGCATCCTAGGATTTGCGGTAGCCAGACATGGTGGTGCATGCCTTAACCCTGGTTACTGGGTCAGTGGCTCTTGAATTTTCAGCCTGAGTAAAATAGGGAGACCCAATCTAAAAAAAATAAGCTGGAGCAGAGAATACAAAAAACAAGATGAAGTGTGACATATCTTAGATTTCAATATTAGTTGTGTGACCCTGGGCAAGTCATTTAACTTGTTAGTGCTTCAGGTAACTTTCTAGGGCTAGTAATTACTAATTGTGTTCTGCATTGCTAGAAGGCAGTTCCATCATTGATGATAGCAAAGGTCTGGAAACCTCCCCCACCCCACCCCCAGTCCCAATAATAAGAGTTTTAAAGTGGTTAAGGTACTTTACAGATATGAATGATCTCATTTGAGCCTCAAACAACCCAGTGAAATAGGGGCTTTTTTTGTGCCCATTTTACACATGAGGAAACTGAGACTTGAAAGGATTGATTAGGCAATCTAGGGTCATGTAACTATTATTATCTGAGGTAGAAATTTAATTCAGGCTCTCCTAACTCCATGTCTAATGTTCTGTGAGAAAACCCAATCTCATACAGCACATATATTCCATGGATATCTATTTTAAATTTGCATTTATATATGCATATTTATTCCAGAACAGAGATTTCATCCATATGTAGAATTCCCTCTATCAATACATTGACATTTTATCTATAACTTGTACTCTTAGAAAAGTACTTGAGGCACTCCAAGTTTAAGTGACTTGCCCAAGGTCACGCAGCCAGGGGAGGAAGCAAGGTGTGTGGAAAAAGTGCCAAGCTCAGGACCCAAGTTCAAATTCCACCTCTTCTACTCATTACTTGTGTGACCTGTCTAGGCTTCAACTTCCTCATTTTACAAATGAGGAAGTTGGACCTTGGAAGTCCCTTCTGTAAAAACATTATGTCTTACTTCTTAGGGTTTATATAAAGGTAACTGTGGTAAAGGGAATGATCCTGTCCCTGGGCCCTTTCTGTTGGGTTATGTGTACTGGGGTACAAATCCCTCCTCCCTGTTATAAACAAGCATGCACATGAGCAGACATATATGCTCATTCATATGTATGCACAAAACATGTTGTTCTACGTAGAGGTATAGCTATTTGTGCCCATATTAATAGATAGTCTTATATTCATACATGTACATACATATACATATATGTTGGTGCTAGGCATGGCATGTTATATGTATTCATTGCCTAGCATCTCCATTAGATGTGCATACACAGACATAAAATTTGTGTGGAAATATATTTGTGTACAAATATATTTGTGTATATGTATGTGTAATGTATATATGTATAAGTGTATGTGTGAATATATGAATGTATTCTACATATATATAAGCATACGCATACATACATACATATGCCTGTATACACATATCAATATTTAGAGACATTAAAGCTTGTATCACGATTCCCATCAAGAATGGTCACCATTTTGCCCTTTTCCCAGCATCTTTTTATTTGTCTTTTTCCCAGGATAACTTTCTGTTTTAGTACTGAAGTCTTGTAAATACCCCTCAGCCAGTTAGCTACCTTGCCAAAAGGGCTTCATGTCTTCATACAGTCCAATTTGGTGGGCCTTGGTGTAAGACAAATACAAGGCTGAGAGAACACAGAGGCCTTATTCTTCCCATTTGAGTTCATGGGCTGTACACAATGCTCACAGGTCAGGAGCCCATGGGCCCAGCCCCCTGCTGCCTCCCTAGCCTCCACTTCCATAATTGTGGCATTCATAGCCCAGCATTTTCAGACAAGAATAATAAGGCTTTCGGTTACCCTGTGTACATTGGAGACAAAACAGAGATTGGCATCTCTGTTTCTTTGCCTCCATGAGATTCACTGAGAGGTCACAATGTACCAGAAAAGGGTAACTGAGCTTTTAAATCATTCTAATATAATTTAGGACAGACAGACATAACAGCAGAAAGACACACAGAGCCAAAGAGATAAAGAGAGAGACAAAGCTAGAGAGACATAGAGATAGAGAGATGGAGATACAGATACAGATGTCAACAGCGAGACAGAAAAAAACAGGGACAGAGATAAACACAAAGAGAAATAAAGAGAAAAAGGAGACACAGAAATGATAAAGACTATTGGAGTAATGGTAATAGTAGTAGTAGTAGTAATAGTGGTAGTAGAAGAAGGAGGAGAGTAGTAGTAGTAGTGGTGGTGGTGGTGGTGGTTGCTGTTTGAAGGTAGCTGCTGTTATAGAAGTGTGATTCAAATAAGAATGTGGGCAGTTTTGCTCTGGATTCTTTGCAGTTTAAAGCGCATGTGTATATTTATAAGAAGAATAAGTAGATTAAAAACAAGACAAAAAAAGACCTGAGCCCATGTAGGGAAGCCAAATAATGGAGCAGAGGTGATGGGTAGTGTGAGGGAAAGAGTCCTGGGGATTTTGCCCTTATTTCCAGTGAGGAAGGCATAAGTATGGGTTGGGCCATCACTCTAACATTAGGTCTAGATAAGATCAGAGAGTCTCATCACCAGATTGGCCACATGGTTGGATTTGGGGGAGCAACAGCAAACTCATGGTGACCATTTACCACATGACATAAGGGCTATGATCTGCATCAGTGGAGTGAACACCCACAAAATCAAGGAAGTAAGTTTTGGAGAAAGTCTGGCATGTAAGATAGAGAGCCGCCTTTGAAACCAGGAAGACTTGGGTTCAAATCCAGCTTCAGACACATAGTCCTCACTCTCTTTTGCTGCCTTCATCCGATTCATGCCAGTCATCTGTGGGACCCACAGGGCTCTGTCCTGGGTCCTCCTCTCTTCTTCCTTTATCCTATTTTGTTGGGTGATGTCATCAACCTTTATGGAATCAATTAGCATCATTATGCAAATGATTCTCAGGTCTGTTTACCCATCTCTAACCTCTTTCTCCTGTGAGAAAGTTTCTGACTACTTATTAAATACCCCAAACTAGATGTCCCTTAGACATATCAAATTCAATATGTCCAAACTGAAACTCATTATTTTCCCTTCAAACTCTCCCCTCTTCCCTATTACTGTCAAGGGCACTACCATCCTCCTAGTCTCCCAGGTTCACAATCTAGGTGTTATCTTCAATTCTCTCACACTCACTCCATGTTTCCACTGTGTTGCCAAGTGTTATGTTGATACCTGAAATGTGGTAATTGTTGTAAAAATACTTAGCATAGTCCTTAGTATATAGTAGGTGCTTATTTTCAGAGGTGGAGCCAAGATGGTGAAAAGAAATGAAGCAGTACACTGAACTTTGTCCACAAATTTTTCCATACAAATCTAGAAAGTGTACCAGACTGAATCTTGTGGAGGAAATCCCCCAAAAGTCAGTGATTCCTTTGTCCAGCCTAGTTCAGCAGAGGGAGGCAGATGGGGAGGTCTGCAGACACTGAGATGGGGGCTCTGATGAGAAGTGTACTAAGCATAAGCATGAGTGACCAGGAAGAGGTTGTTAACTAGGACAAGAGGAGACCCCAGACCCATACCTGGGCACTTGAAGATCCATAACAGGGCATTGTGATAGGGAAAGGTGGCAACTGGCACTTTTGTTACCCATTGTCCCAAACCAATCATAGATCTAGGGTGGACTGAGAAGTGGACCTACATCAGACAGTATCATTCCAGGGTGAGGAAGGCTTGGTACATGAAGAAAGAAGGAAGTTCAGAAGCCAGCAGCAGCAGCAGCAGTAGTAATAGTGTGGCTCAGACCCCTAGCAGGGTCATGCTTTCAGTGACTAGTCAAGCCTGCAGAGAAATACCCAAAGCAGGGAAGCCAGACCAAAGGCAAACCTACAATTCTGCTGCTCAGAAACAATAGGACTTTTCAGTTGACAGACAGAGGTGGAGCTACTGGCAAGCTGCTCTTGCACAGACCCACACACAGGTCAAGAACATACAGAGCTCAGACAAGGGGGGCAGCAAACAAATTTTACTCTGGATCAGTGCACTGAAAACTTACAGATCCCTAACTTGTCCCTGAGTTACTGAATTAACAACACTCCATACTCCAAGAAAACTGCAAAGGGACCAGACAGTCCTTCCCTCCAGAAGTGTGGCAGAATCTAGCCCTAATATCAAAGCCAAACCGAAAAAGTAGGGTAGAAGAATGGGCAAATAAAAAAAGAACTCCATCATAATAAACCATCATGGTGGCAGGGGAAGTTCAAGATATGAACACAGAGGAAGGGAAAAGTTCCAAAATATCTACAAGTAAATCCTCAGAGAGAAATACAAATTGGGCACAAACTCAATTAGAATTTCTCAGGGAGATAAAGCAAGAGTTAAAAAAAATGTATTGGGAGTGCTTGAGGGAATACATAGAAAAACAAATGACAGTTGTAGGATAATTGAAAAGGTGATTAAAAGCTTGGCACAAAAAGTACAAAACCTTGTCAAGCAACAAACCTCCTGATAATTAGAATGGATCAAATAGAAACCAATGACTTTGTAAGGCAACAAGAAATATTAAAACAAATTCAAAGGGCTGAAAAAAACCCCAGTATTCCATAGCAATAACAATTGACTTGGAAAACAGATCAAGGAGAAAAAAAGTTAAGCATCATTGAACTATACAACAATCCAAACAAAAAGAGTTTAGAAATTGCATGTCTAGAAATCTTAAAAGAAAACTGACCAGATCTCTTGCAACTAGAGAACAAAGTGGAAATAAAAAACCCACCAGGCACCTCGTAAAATTAACCCCAAGATGAAAACTTCCAGAAACAGTATAACCTAAAACCAGAGACTCTGTATCAAAGAAAAAAAATATTGCGAGCAACCAGAAAGAAGGAATTCAAGTACTGAAGAATCAGTCAGCATCCCATGCAGTTTGAACAACCACTACTACAAGGTGGTGGAGAACTTGAAAAATGATACTCCAGAAGACAAAGGATATAAACTTATAGCTAAGAATAACTCAGTTTTCCTGATTAAACAGAAGACTTAATAATTCCTGATAAAAAAAGACCAGAGCTGAAAGTTAGACACAGGAACAAAAAGAAACAAAAAGAGATCAATATAAAGGAACAATGATAAAAGACTAAATGCCTTGGAGTGGTTCTGTTATGTCTTGATGATCTTGAGAAAAGAATCGAAAAAGAGAGAAAGAGGAATATACTGTGTATGTGTGGGGAGGGGGACTAAGGGGAAGATTAGGGAAAATTATCTCACATAATTAGGGTATATAAGTTGACATCAAAATACAGAGGGAGAGGGAGGAAAAAAGGAGCTGACATAAAACTCATTCTCATCTGAACTGGTCAAAAGAAGAAAGGATACACACACATGTGGGTGTGTGTGTGCAAAAATGCATTTTGTTCATGGGATGAACTCATCCCCAAAATGGAAGCAGATAGCAGAATAGATTAGAAACCAGAATTCAACATTTTGTTTATGAAAAACACACGGGAAACAGACACACACAGAGTTAAACTAAAGGGCTGGAGCAGAAGCTGTTATGCTTCAGCTGAAGCAAAAACAACAGGGGTAGCAATCATGATCTCAGACAAGGCAAAAGCAAAAATAGAACTAATTAAAAGAGATAAGTAGGGAAAATGCATCTTTCTAAAAGGTACCATAGACAATGAAGCAATATCAATACTAGACATATATACACCAAATGGCATAGCATCCAAATTCTTAAAGAAAAAGCTCAATGAATTATAAGAATAAATAGAAAGTAAAACTATACTTTGCCCTCTCAGAACTAGATAAACCTAACCACAAAATATATAAGAAAGTTAAGGAGAGGAACAGAATCTTAGAAAAGTGAGGTAAGAGGAATAGTAATAGAAAAGAGTATATATCATTTTCTCAGCTGCACATGACACCTTCACAAAAATTGACCATATATTATGGCATAAAAATCTTACAAACAAATGCAGAGAAGTGGAAATATTAAAGAAAAAAACATTGAGCTAATAAATAAAACTAGAACCTGTTTTTATGAAAAATAACCCACAATAAGAGATAAATTATTGGTGTATTTGACTTAAGAAGATTAAAACCAAATTGCTAGTATAAAACATCAATTAAGGAGAAATTAAAACAATTATTAGGAGTTATTTTTCCCAATTATATACCAATAGAACTGATAATCTAAGTGAATTTTATGCACACTTACAAAAATATGAAGTTCCCAGATTAACAGAAAAAGAAACAGGGCACTTAAATGACTCTATCTTAGAAAAATAAATCAAATGAACCATAAATGAGCTCCATAAGAAGAAATTCCCAGGATCAGATGAATTTACAAATAAATTCTAACAAATATTTAAGGAACAACCAATCCCAAACTTAATAAACTAATTGAAAAAATAGTTTAAGAAGGTCTATCAGATTCCTTTTGTGACGCAAATATGGTTTTGAAACCTAAAGTAGGGAGAATGAAAACAGAGAAGGGAAACTATAAACCAATTACCTTAATGAATATCAATGCAAAAATGATAAATAAAACAGGAGATTATAGCATTATATCACAAAGATCATATACTGTGACCAGGTAGGATTTATGCTAGGAATGCAGAGCAGGTTCAATATTAGGAAAATTATAATTTATCTCAATAACAAAAATGATGAAAATCATATGATTATAACTATAGATGCAGAAAAAGCTTTTGACAGAACATAATACTCATTTCTATTAAAAAGCATAGGAATAAATGGAGCATTTCTTAAAATGAGAAGTATCTTTACTTAAAGTCAAGTACAAGCATTATAATGGGGTTAAACTTGAAGCATTCCCAGTAACATTAGAGGTGAAGCAAGGATGTGTGTTATCACTACTATTATTCAATATTACATTAGAAATGCTAGCTACAGCAACAAGACAAGAAAAAGAAATGGGAACAATAAAAGTAGACAATGAGGAAACAAAACCGTTATTCTTTGCAGATGATATGATGGTGTTCTTAGAGAATCCTAAAGAATTGACTAAAAAAACAGTTGAAGTAATTAATAACTTTAGCAAAGTTGCAGGATATAAAATAAATCCACATAAATCATCAGCATTTCTACATACTACTAACAAAACCCAGCAGCAAGAGATAGAAAAAGAAACTGCATTCAAAATACCTACAGACAATACAAAGTACTTGGGAGTCTACCTGCCAAGACAAACCCAGCATCTACACGAACACAATTACAAAAAACTTTTCACACTAATAAAGACAGATATAAATAATTGGGGATGTATTAATTGCTCATATACAAGATTATATATATGTATATATATATAAGCTAATATAATAAAAATTACAATTCACCTGTGTTAATTTACTTATTCAAAGCCATAGCAATTAAACTTCCAAAGAGTTATTTTGTGGATCTAGGAAAAAAATCATAACAAAATTCATCTGGAAGATCAAAAGATCAAGAATATCAAGGAAATCAATGAAAAAAATTGTAAAAGAAGGCAGCCCATCAGTACCTGGTTTCAAACTATTTTATAAGGAAGTAATCATGAAAACAATCTGTTACTGGTTAAGAAATAGAATGGTGGATCAGTGGGATAGATTAGGTACACAATACACAGTAGGAAATGACCATAGTAATCTAATGTTTGATAAACCAAACAAATCTAAGCTTTGGGGGTAAGAATTCAACATTTGACAAAAATTACAGGCAAAACTGGAAAGCAATGTACAAGAAACTAGGCAGAACCAACATCTCATACCATATACCAACATAAAGGCAAAATGGGTGCATGATTTAGACATAAAGGGTGATATTACAAATAAATTAGGAGAGCAAAGTGAAATGTACCTTTCAGGATGAGGGAAGAGTTTATGACTAAATAAGAGATAAAGGGTCACAAGAAGTAAAATGGATAATTTTGATTACATGAAATTAAAAAGTTTTTACACAAACAAAGCTAATGCAGTGAAAATTGGGAGGAAAACAGGGAACTGGGGAGAAATTTTAGCAAATTTTTCTGACAAAAACCTCATTTCTCAAATATATAGGGAACTGAGCCAAATTTAATAAAGCAAGAACCATTCTCCAATTGATAAATGGTCAAAGGATATGAACAGCAGTTTTCAGAAGAAATCAAAATTATCAATAGCCACATGAAAAAGGCTCTAAGTTAAATTTTTTTTGGTGCTTAGTCATTTCAGTAGTGTCCAACTCTTTATGACCCCATTTGGGGTTTTCTTGGCAAAGATACTGGAATGGTTTTCATTTCCTTCTCCAACTCATTTTGCAAGTGAGGAAACAGGCAAACAGTATTAAGTGTCTTGCCCAGGCTCACGTAGCTAGCAAGTGTCTGAGGCTAAATTTGAACTCAGGTCTTCCTGACTTCAGGCCTGGCACTCAGTCTACTGATTAGAGAAATACAAATTAAAACAAATCTGAGATACCATTTCACACTCAGATTGGCTAATACGATAGAAAAGGAAAATGATAAATGCTTGAAGGCATGTGGAAAAATTGACACACTAATATACTGCGGGCAGAATTGTGAAGTAGTCCAACCATTCAAGAAAACAATTTTGAACTAAGCCCAAGTACTATAAACCTGTACCCTTTGACCCATCAATAGCACTACTAGGTCTGTATTCCAAAAATATATTTTTTAAAGGAAAAGGACCTATATGTGCAATAAATATAGCAACTCTTTTTGTGATGGGAAAGAATTGGAAATTGAAGGGAAGCCCCTGTCACTTGGGGAATGACTGAACAAGTTGTAGTATTGTGATTGTGATGGAATACTATTTTGCTTTAAGAAATGACTAGGGGGATGGTTTGAGAACAACCTGGGAAGACTTATATGAACTAGAGAGTTCATAGGGAAGTGAACAGAACCAGAAGAATATTGTACACAGTAACAGGGACATTGTACAATGACAAACTATGAATGACTTCGCTATTCTCAGCAATATAATCTAAGACATTTCCAAAAGACTTGTGATGAAAAATGCTATCTGCCACCAGAGAGAAAATGGATGAATTCTTAATGCAGATTGAAGCATACTTTTTAAACTCTATTTTGTGTGTGTGTATTTTCTTTTGCAACATGTCTAATTTGGAAATATGATTTGCATAACTTCACATGTATAATTGATATCATTAGAATTGATATAGATAGATATATTGATATATAATTGATATCATGCCTTGTGGATGGGTAGAGAAGGGGTGGGATGGAGGGAAAGAATCTGGAAATCAAAATTTTAAAAAATGAATGTTAAACATTTTAACATGTACTTGAGAAATATTTAATGAAATATTTAAAAATATTTAAAAAAGAAAAAAAATTTCACTCAACAGGGAAATAGCAAGGAAAGGATGAAAGGAGGGATGAGGAATTAGAAGGGAGATAGATTAAGGGAGGGACCAGGCCTAAGCAAAATAAACTCCAAAGATATACCAAAAATATTTATAGTTCTTTTTGAGTTGGCAAAGAATGGGAATCTGAGAGAGTGCCCATAAATTGGGGAGTGGATAAGCAAGCTATGGTATATGAATGTGAAGGAATACTATTGTGCTGAACTCTTAGCAGCGTAATGAACAAGCAGCATTCCAGAGGACTAATGAAGAAATATATCTGTCATGTAGAATAATACAAAAAATTTTTTGACATGGTTAAAGTAGAAGTTTGCTTTGATTGGCCATAAATGTTTGCAATGAGTTATGTTTTTCTTGTGTTCTCAGTTGAGGGTGGAAGGAGAAGATGGATCTTGACTGGTTAAAACAGATTTTTAAAAAAATATATGAAAAATAAATGCTTCTCCTCTTCCCTTACTCCTTTTATACCTTCACAGTATCTCCAGCAAAGGTCTTCTCTACACTGACCCTGCTGCCACAAGTTCTCATCACCCCATGTCTCGACTATTGCAGTAGCTTGCTGGTTGGTCCCCTATCTCAAATCTCTACCCATTCCTCCATCTTGGTTGGCAAAGTTATTTTCCTAAAGTGCAGGTCTGACTATGACACTTCCTCGTCAATAAATTCCAGTGGATCCTTATTGTCTTCAGGATCAAATATACAATCTTCTGTTTGTCATTGAAAGCCCTGCACAACTTGCCTCCATCTTACCTTTCTAGTCTTCTACTTTCTTCCCTTCTGCAGGTTCACTGGCCTCACTCCTATCTCCTATCCAAGAGATAGCCCTCCATCTCCTGACCTGTCTTTTCACCGACTGACCCCATGCATGGAATGCCCTCCTTTCTCATCTCTACCTTTTATCTTCCTTCAATATTTAGTTCCAATTCCATCTTCTTCAAGAAGTCTTTCTCAGTGCCCTCTTCCCCTACTGCTAGGACCATCCTTCTGAGATGACCTCCCATCTATTCTCTACGTATCATGTATACTCCTAGTGCTTGCATGTTGCTTCTCCCATTAGAATGTACTCTACTTGAGAGTGGGGATTATGCTTTTGCCTTTCTTTGTCTGCTTAGTGCTTAGCATAGCTCCTGACACGTAATAAGTGCTGAATAAATGCATGGCAATAATGATGATACTGGCTTTGTGAACCTAGGATAGCCACTTCAACCCTTTAAGACCACATAAGTTGCAGAGGAGGCACCAACCTTCTGACTGAGGCAGTTTCATCACATGGAATTTCCCATAGGTACAGTTTGTGTCCCTAAATAAATAGAGTGTAGAGAAACTGGATAGTGAGAGATCAAAAGGGCCAGGGGAGGGCTAACAAGAGTTTTTAAAAATCAGCCAGTGTTCCTTCTACTTATGCAGGTATTAAAACCTTTTTTTATAATTTGGAAGATGATCATCAAGAGTCATGGTAGCCCCCAACCCATCACTGTGTGGCCAGTCTGGGTCTCTCCCCCTCTCCCCCATAAATATAGTTGCTTTCTGGTTACTGTGAGCCAAAGAAGGAGCACTGAAAAGAATGAATAAACCTGCATTTGGCCAAAGCTAATAAATGATCCTGGATGGGCTTTTGGTGGCCTCAGACTTGGAGTCAGAAGGATGGTTGTTATTATAGCATGAAACCACATGAAACCAAACACCAAAAGTTGCCTTGAAAGATGGCGTGAAGGAGCCATCATTAGGGTAACTCTGAGGAGCCTGCTGAGGTCTGCGGCTGCCCATGGCTGAGTTGAGGGGGGTCAGCTCTCTTAAGTGGGCTGCACAGCCTATGCAGAAGCAGACACAGACACAAGCCATCCAAAGAGACCCGCAGGGCGGGCAAATTTCAGTGTGCTTTGGCTATTGGCTGTGTTTCTTGGCAGGAAGCTGGCATCTCTCATCCCCAGGATCCAGACCAAAAGCTAAAGTAACACCTAGTGGCAGTTACTAAGCTAGAGGACGCCTGACTATTCTTGGCTCATAGCTTCAGATGCTTTGTGGCACAATGTAAATAACAATGGGCTTAAAGCCAGAAGGTCTGGGTTCAAATCCAGATTCATACTTACTACCTGTGTGTCTTTTGGCCAGTGGCCTGAGCTCTCTGGATCTCAGTTCCCTTTTCTGTAAAATGAAGGGGATGACTTCATAGCTTCTGAGGTCCCTGAGCAAGGAGCCCATGAGTCCATGAAATCTCTTGACCTTTCTGGGCCTTAGTTTGTTCATTTGTGAAATGAGACAGTTGGGCCAGACGGTTTCTGAAGTCCCTTTCAGCTCTAAAATGAGGATTCTCCAAAGTCTCCTAGTCCACTGCATTTTGGGAGTTGCTTAAGTTAATGCTATAACCCATGAGCACCTAGGTAGTAGGTGGTTTGACAGCTCACAACATTGATAAAATTCAGCTTGGGGAAAAATGGGGACAGCCAGATATAATTCAAATGGAATTAGTTACTCAAAATCTACCTGGTTTGGACAAGAATCCTTGTCTAGGTTGGTTGAATGGGCTACATTCAGAACAGATCTGAATGCACTCACTGGCTCATTTCACTTATGCGAATTTTACCAGCAGCTAAATGGGGGCTCCAAAGAAGTGAGGAAAGGGCACCTTCGAGGGGCAGGTCTGAGCAAAGATGTCACTCTTATCACCTATCTGTTTACTTTTTGGAAAGAAGAATTAGCCAAGAGTGGAGTAAGAGGAAAACAGTCCTGTGTCAGCCTGGGATGTGGTAGTGGTCTCCTGGTTCCCATCTAAGCGATAACAGACATGCATGTGGGAGAATTGATACTACTGTTCACCATAATCCCTGCAAACATAACACTTTTAAGGTTGCAAAGTACTTCGCATATATTATGACATTTAATAACTTTATTTTTTATTGTATTAATACCTCATTATCCCTTCCCTGAACAAATTTTTTAAAGGAAAGAAAAATAAATCCTTCAGTACATAGTCTGGCAAAACAAATCCCTATATTGGCCAGGTTTGAAGGTGTATGTCTTACTGCACTTAAAATTCCAACTCTGCTTAGTCCATGGGTGCCATTGGGGAAGTCATTTTTTTCTCTGGGTCTCAGTTTCCTCATCTTCTTTAGAAGGGGAGGAGAAGGTTATTCTGGCAGGCAGATGGATGGTGAGATAACCTGGGTAGAGTCCAGCTAATATTCAAAAATGTTTTAAAAATGGTGTGCCTCTCAACACCTTCTTCCTTTTCTCCCACCATTTTCCTACCATCACTGATGAACTAAGAGGACCAAGGGCTATGTTGGTTTTGTGGACTGCCATAGCCAAAGACTTCTTCATGTAGTTAGTGGCTACCCCATTCATGAGACTCTCCATGCTTAGCTGGCCTGATCCTTGATAAACAGATATAGTTTGTTACCAGAGTAGTTGGTTATAAGAAATCATTCAATTCATTAGAACAAAATGCAGCCTAAAATGTTCTCTCCCAAAGAGATGCTTCTTATACCTATATTAAGAATGGATAAAATTCCTTGAAAGACAGAACAGTCATTTCTGGTCATCATTGTAAAATAAGATGGAAAGAAGGAAATAAAGAAGGGGAAAGAAGGAAGAGAGGGAATGGAAGAAAGAAGAGGGGGGGGAAAGAAGGGAAGGAGAGGGGGGAAGGAAATAATGAATGCATAAATGAACAAATGAACAAAGATGTTTAATGTGCTCCCACAAACTACATCAGCACCAACTTTACTCAGATTGGAAAAAGGCCTAAAAGCGGCTGTGGAGAGACTTATTGACTTAATGGGCCTAAATCATTGTTCATGTTTGAGGTTATTTCTCACATAGTAGCACTCCGATCCAAATGATAAGGCTTTTCCTCTTCCCACCTACAATAACCTTTATACCCCCCATCCCTGGGGGAAAAGAGTATCACTTTGGAATCATTACTTCTGTGGTTGCCCAAACAAAGTGCTAAGTCATTGATTCTGCCCAGCTCATCTGCACACACAGATCCTTTATTGGGCCTTGGGGGGATGTCACACTGGTGTTAGTCTAATGACTGGTAGCTGAGGACATTGAAAATGTGGCCAAGCTTTGTATTAGTCCCTTGGGCCCGCTGATGTTTGAGACAGTGCTGATTCCAAAGATGAGGCTGTCCTGGACTCGGGGAGACAAGCTCTTCACAGAAAAGAGTCACTGCCACACGTAGGTAGAAGGGTTGGGCTGTTGGTATTTCCAATGAGGTTCTGAGACCTGTTAATGTTTCACCACATCACCTTAAGCCAGCACTAAGGTCACCATGACACTTAGGAGGGGAAAATCAGCAGGGGAGAAAAGGGTAGGCCAAGCCCAAGTCTTGTTTAAGCCAGATTCTATTTGAAGGGATGTGTTTGCTCTCGTTCTCTCCCTTTGCCTTTCATTTGGAACTCTCAGCTCACAAAGAAGTCAGTCTTTTTTCCTGGAACATTTTAGTAGCTATTTTTTAGTTCTTTCTTGTTGTTCCTGAAGTGCTTAGAGCGCTCTTCTTAACAGCAGAACCAGGAAGGCCAGCATGCTGATGCTGCCTTTTTCCGTTCTACCAGGCCCTAGAGACCACTGGTTGGATTGGTCAATGAGCACGTAGTGAGCATTTGCTATGGGCTAATTTTGTGCAAAGGTCTGGGGATACAAAGGCAGGCAAAAACAAGTCCCTCTATTTGGGGAGCTCATGTTCTAATGGAGGCAGATGATATACAAAAGCTCTACATAAGTATGCATATATGTAGGGTGTACACTTTTGCTTATGTAAGCCACATGTGTGTACACATATACTTAAATATCTGGCCACTCTTCTCCAAGGAAGATGTACATTCCTTCCTAGAGACTTGGGAACATGAGGCTGGCCTAATCTGTTCTCCTCAGAGAGGGGACATGACTCTAGAATTATATGTCTGTTCCTTTAAATATTGCTAGTCTAGGGGAAATGGCTTCTAGGTTCAAGCTACTTTCCTAGTCACCATCTCTTAATGGGAAGGAGTTTTCCAAGCTCTATCCAAAGGTTAGACTCCCTTCCAACCAAATGCTACTTATACAAAGACCATAATAGATGTGACTAGCTAAGAAATCCATTTATCCAAATCAATAGCAAGCAGAAATTATTCAGATTAGAATATAGTAGGCAAGGCATGGAGCAAATGGGTTTCCCATTGTGAATGAGATATTTCAGCTCAACTAAGAGAGAATCCTTGATCTCACACAAAGAGAAATTCCCTGAAGTCTTTAGTGTAGCAAGATTAAAGTGAGAGCACTTCAAGACCCCTCTACATGCCTACTTCTTCCCGAAATCTTTCTCACCCTCCTTGGGCCTCTCCCTGAAGATAGTTTGCAACTAGATGTGTGTGTATCTCCTCTGAAAGCCAGAAGGAAAAACAATCTCTCTTCTTCCAAGCTCAAGCCAACTCTACTGCTAACTCAGGCATGGAGCATTGACTAATCATTTTCTTCACCAAGAAGAAGTCTTATGCAAATGCATCAGGGCTTGACTATCAGGTTACATACCTCCCCTTTGCCAAAACGTTTTTCAGTCCCTTAAAAAATTAACTTGAAATTTGTAACTAACTATACACCATAAACACAAACAGTGCTTTAAAACAATAAGGGTACTTTCCCTGGTATAGCAAATAATTAATCCATGGTTCTACGGAGACCCAAACAAAATAAATACACTTTAACAATATGCCTAAAAGATATTGCATTGTACAGAACATCACTTGGCGCTGCAGTGACAACATGCCTCAGTTACGTGCAAGAAATAAAGGAATAATGCATGAACAGTTTATATCTATAGTACACAGTAACCAATCATAAACAACCAAGCAAGGTGTGACTAACAAGGTAGCTTGTTGCAACAATAGCACAATGTATCCATACAAAATGATACAAGTTAACAGTTGGGTTGTCATGGTTCAGACATTTCTCAGTTGTGTCTGACTCTTGCTGATGATCCATTTAGGCTTTTCTTGGCAAAGATACTGTGCTGATTTGCCATTTTTTTCTCCAATTCATTTAACAGCTGAGAAAACCAAGGCAAACAGGGTTAAATGATTTGCCCACGGTCATACAGCTAGTGTGTCTGAGGCCAGATTTTAATTCAGGAAGATGAATCTTTCTGTCTCTCTATCCATTGTCCTACCTAGCTGCTCAGCTTAATTATAAGTATTAGCATATACATAAAATAATAAACAGGCATTGCTATAGCATGAACATAACATAAAACATTGTCAAATGAACGTAACAACAGAATGAGAAACATACTCAAATATGCAGTAATTAACATTTTCTGTAATAAACATGTATAATTATATGCAAGGCACACTCCATATGGGCAATCTCTACTGTGGCCTAGATTTGGAGTAACTCTATCTTCATGTTTGCCTGTAACATCATATCTTAGTTTAGTGACTGCTCTGAGGAATTTAGTTCTCTTATCTCTCAAGCTCTCTGTTCCTATGCGGACATTAGTACTTAGTACCAGCTGACTGTTGGGATCATCGTAGACTTGTTTGTCTAGACCTGGACTGACAGGAGGGTCAGACTGGCTATCAGTATATTTATGCTTTATGGGTTGACGCTGTATCCCAGGACTTTCTATAACACTTCTAAGCAGGTAAAGGATGCTTCTGGGTTTAGTTCTCCTGACCTGTATGTAGCCTTTTTGGGGGGCAAGCATCACTTTTATCCTCTGTCCCTGATTCCCTGACTCAGAAAGTCTTTTTACAGCTGGGGGACAGTCTCTTTTCCTCAATCTTCATCAAGGTCAGTGTCCATCAATTCTCTCTACCTGCTCATTAGAAAGCCCAGCTAACTCTCTTATAAACAGTAAGTGGTTATGCTTAATAGTCATGATAAGGCCCTGTCTGTTCTCTGTTTTATAAACAGGCATATCAGTCAGTGTATGAATGGCCATGTATAGATTAGATTTCCACCAGTTAGCTAACTTGTGAACGAATCTCTTATAAACCAAGATTTCACAACAGAACTCTGTCTCATTGTTGAATGTCTTGACATCCACCATATTCTACCATCATAAAGTGCTTTGTTTCTGCCACAGATCTCACAGAGTGACTTGTTCAGGGTCGCCTAGTAAATGTCTGAGGTTGGATTTGAACTAAGGCCTTTCTGATTCTAGGTCCATTCCTCTCATGCCTGTGCCAACTTGCTGCCAAGAATATAAGGATGGATTTGGAACTAAGTGAACACTTGGCTGTAAAAGAATTGTTATTAGTAGTGTTAATGTGGAGGTAAATCTCCAGTGGACTGGAGCAGGGATTTATTTTTCCTTGGTCCTGTGCCATTGAACATTTTGATCAGTGCCTTGGATAAAGGAATAAATGCAAAGCTTATAACCATTTTGAAGCAGTGTGAGACAGTGGAAAGAGAGATGGAGTTGGCATCAAAGAGTCCAGGTTCAGACCTCTCCTCTGCTACTTACTAAACTACCTGTCTGAACTTTCCCAGGGCTTCACATTCCTTCTCTACAAAATGAGGATGTTGGACTAGATGGCCTCCAAGTGTCCTTTCAGTTCTAAATCTAGAATTCTATAATCCTGTGAATTTTACAGATGACAAAAAGCTGGAAGGCATAATTAATGCATTGGATGACAGAATGAGGATACAAAGAAAAAATAAGCCTCGAGAGGTTAGAAAAATGAACTATAGCTAATAAGATTAAATTTAATAGAGAGAAATGTGACTTATTATGCTTGGGTTAAAAAATCAGCTTCATGAGTTCAAGATGGGGAGACATGGCTCTATGACAAATGTTTCATGTGAAAAAGAACTAGGGGTTTTAGTGAATTGCAATCTAACCATGAGCACATAGTGTGATAGGACAGCCATAAATGGTAATGTAATCTTCAACTAGATTTTTCAAGGCATGGTGTCCAAAGCAAGGAAGGTATAGAGAATGGAAGCCTCCGGAGATAAGGGACTCTTTCATGTTTGTCTTTCTATCCCTAACACCTAGCACAGTGCCTCACAAATGGTGGGTGCTAATTAATGCTTAGTAGTTGATTAGTTCTTGTGTATCTGACTTGATTCAATTGTATCAGGAATATTCTGTTCGGTTGTGAACACTACATTTTAGAAAGAATATTAACAAGCTGTAGAATATTCTGGAGAGGGTAACTCATTTAGCAAAGTATTTGTGATGGTTGATTGTATGAGGAAAAAAATAAAAATTCATTCACTGAGTGGGGTGAGTATAAGAGGTTCTAAGGCACACTCCTTTAGCCTTGGAATGTGAGCATTATCGTTTCCAGTTAGTCTCCTTTTCCTTAAGTGGACATGACCTACTCTCTAGTTTCTCCCTACAGAGGGATTTCTTTGCCCATTCATGGAGGGCAACAAAAGATAAGGCCAAATGACCTCACCACTCAGTCTGCATTAGACAATCAATTCGTTCTTTTTAGTTCACATGCTTGGAGGTGGGAGGGGAGGAAAGGACCATATCCATTTTTATGCCATTTGGAAAGTTTCAAAAACGTAACAATAAGATTCACTCTCATATAGCTCTTGAACCCCCATCCTAGATAAAAATCCAATGATTCAGATAGATAAGATCCCTACTTCTCCCTTTGTCCTCCCTCCCTCCTTCCCTCCCTCCTTTTCTCCCTCCCTTCCTTCCTTTCATTCTGCCTTCCTTCTTCTCTTTTCCCCTTCCTCCTTCCCCCTTTCTTTCTTTTCCTCTGTCTCTCATCTTTCTTTTGGTTGCAAGTATCTCCTTGTCTCTAACTATGTCTCTCTCTCTGCCCTTCTGCAAAATATGCTAGCATGATATTCCTTCCTTTTGAAATTCCCTATCGGCAAATAATGAAGCACATACAAACCAAAGCAGTTATAACTGATCAAAGGTTTTCTAGTCATTTAGTCATCTAGCATTAAAAGTAATTAAGTAGATAGGGTGTATATACTTTAAAGAATAGGAAAACTTTAGATTTAACATTCTGCCCCACCCCAACCTCCAACTCCAAACAGGGATAGGTTGAAGGAGAGTCAGACAGTTAGCTTTCTGGTATCAGTTCTCCCAGAAAGAAAAGTTCTCCAAGCATGATTCAACCCCACATCTAGCTCCCTACACCAGAAGTTCCCTATACTGATGAAATCACTGCTCTTCATCTATATGGGACTTGTAGTAGTAGTAGTAGTAGTAGTTGTTGTTGTCGTAATACTAGTGGTAGCAGCAGTAGTAGTAGTAGTGGTAGTAACACAAGCAGTAGCAGCAACAGTCTGACCCTGGCCCTACATACTCCAGGTTGCTATTGGCCAAGTAAGCCCCCTTCTCAGGGTAAGGGATCTTTTCCAGTTCCTCTTGGGATGAAGTTGGCCAGCTCATGGTGTTCAGAAGGAGTTGAAACTGTAGCAGGTTCTTGTTATAACAAAACTCTTTATAGCAACATTTGTATCATTATCAAAGATGAAGGAATCAATTATCAAATTTGAGACAATACAATGAAAAGAAAAATGGCTGTGGAGTCAGGACCTAGGTCCAAATTAAACCTGTAAGGTGCATGTTAATATTTCTCCAGATACCACTTTTATTGAGGACTTCATTTTAATTTAATTTAATTCAATAAAACCACATTAATCACTTACCAGGTATGGGATGCTGTGCTAAATGCTGATGTTCCAAAAGACAAAAATGAAACAATGCAAACCCTCAATGAGCTTCTATTCAAGTGGGCGTGAGGAAGGAACAAATACAAAGTATGTACAGAAAGTAAGGAGTGTTGACAGGGGAATGGGGAGGCAGAGATCAAGAAAGGCTGCACATAAAAGGTAACTCCTTGGCAATGTCTTGAAGAAATGAGGATGGAGCCAATTTCTGGGTGGGAGGATCACTGATTTAGATCCAAAAGGATCTCAGAAGTCATCAGACCCAAGTCCTTCATTTTATGGATGAGGAAACTGAGGCTGAGAGGGAATAAGTGACTTGCCCAAGGTTACACCAGTGATGAGTATCTGGGGTGGGATTTGAATCCGGGTCTTCCCAACTCCAAGTACAACACTTGATTCACTGTGTACCTTTTCCTTTTCAGACATGGTATCTTGCTCCCTGGCCAACATAACATGCTTCGGACTAGGGTAGTCTATTCTTCCTTCACTGTGATTAGAAAACCCTTAGAATATCTAAGCTCCAAAACATCCTTATTGCATGACTCAGTAATTATATCACCAAATCTGGATTTCTTAATTATCTAATAATTATTTACGTTTTATTTTGGCTTTCCCTTAAGAGCTTTGTAGCTGTGACTACATGTATTTAACAATGTCTAAGTGTCCACACACACCAAACTGCACAGAAGGGGGTTCCGTCTCTGCCAAGCAGTTGCATAATTCGAGGAAACACAGGCTAAGCAAATATCAAAAGAAATGAATTTGTTCTCCTTGCAACCTTCCATTGAGGATGAATGGAAAATATAAGCTTCTTGTGGGCAAGAGTGATTTCACTCACTCCACCCACAGGTATATAAACAAATATACTTTCATTTCCCGTTCAGTTTGCCTTCAGTACTCATACTCTCACTGACCTTTCTTCATTTACAGTGTTACGTCTAGTTCCTGACACGTAATTGCTTAATAAATTGCTTAAAAGCTTAATAAATGCTTGTTGATTGAGTGGACTCAGAAAGACCTGGGTTTGAATTCCACATCTCACCATACCCACTAGTAATGTAATGTGTAACCTTGGGCAAGTCACTTGAACTGTCTGAATCTCCCTTGCCTTATCTGTAAAACTGAGATAATATTTCTAGTATTTATCTCTCAGAGTAGTTGTGAGGTTCAAATGAGATCGTAAATGAATGAAAAACTCATTTGGGAGGGACTTACTATCTGTATATCACTGTGCTAAGAGCTAAGATATGAAGAGCAAAGAAAGATCATCCTTGCCCTCAAGGTGATTATTTTCTTTCGGGGAAGATTATGCATATAGGACATTTTGGCTGCAAGTGAAGTGGAAAGGTCCCCATGGTCCTTAGGGTATATCAGTGAAACATATAGCAATCCATCTTTCATGCCATTTCTATTGATAAAACCATACTCATTTCTGATGTTTAGTGAGCTGGTGCTAAGGACTTTGGTGGTGACGACTTTCCTTTCTGGGACTAAGTAGTTGTTTCATATCTATAAAATACTTTGTAATACTCAAAATGTTCTATAAAAATAGTGGTAGTGATAGTAGTAGTAGTAGTAGTAATAGTAGTAGTAGTAGTAGTAATAGTAGTAGTAGTAGTAGTAGTAGTTGTAGTAGTAGTAGTAGTAGTGGTGGTGGTAGTGATGGTAGTAGTAGTAGTAGTCAGTAGTAGTAGTAGTAGTAGTAGTGGTGGTGGTGGTGGTGGTGGTGGTGGTAGTGATGGTACAGTTATTTCTGTAATAGTGCTGCTTTTGGAGGCGCAGCAGTGACTGCTATTTTCTTAACATTTTAGGATATTTGGTGGTGCTTTCACTATCCTCTCCCTCACATCCTTCGTATTACCAGCCCTTCTTAGGAGCAGATTATATTTATGTGGGGTTGGGAATAAATCTGGTGACAGAAGTAAATGTTAAAGGGATGAGGTTTGTTTTCCTATGAGATTCTGGTATCAGATAACACCTGACAGACTAGGCACCTCTCCGTGGAGGGTACTGAGTCCATTCTTTCTGATGGTTTTATAGACTGTGCTCCTTGGATGGGTGGATAGGCATTTTGAGGTTCAAGAGCCTGGCTTTATTAAGGCATCAATCTGAGCTGCCAGGGCTCTTTTAAAAGGAAGAAGAGGTAAAGCAAGTGAGAGGTGAGAAGAAATGCTCCTGCCACCCTCAAGTTCACTTTCATAGAGATGGGGAGTGGTCCTCCTCTTCCCCCTTTGGAAAAGGAGGCCAGGGGCTGGAGTTTGGCTCCCCACCCTTAGAGCTATTACTGAGGAGAGAGCTTGGCAAAGCTTATGAAAATGCCTAGCCCTCTTGGCTTTAGAAGAAATATAGGCAATTTTCTTTCCCACCACTAATGATTGAGAAAAACAACAGGCTACAGTTCCAGTAAGGGAAAGCAATAATTCACCAGGATGCTTACAAATGAGTTGTTCTGATGACTCAGAGCTAATTAGAAAACTCTTGGTTTTGACACTATGAAAGTCTTTCTAAAATATGCACTTTGGGGCTGTTGTAAAATAGAACTGTTTTTAAAAATCCCAACCTGTGGTTTCATTGTGTAGGGAACTCCTGGTGTGGAAACACCTTCCACTCAGTGAGGCTACGTCTTATTTTAAGTGACAGTCAGCAAGCAGAGATGCTTAAGCTTTTTTGTGGCATGCCCTCCTTGGGTGGTCCAGGGGAATGCAAGGACCCCTTCTCAGAATCACATTTTTAAACACATGAAAGAAAATGCACAGGATTACAAAAGAAACCACATATTTTGAAATACAGTAATAAAAAATTAAAGTTCATCGATTTTAAGTGAAGAACACCTGTCTCAGAAGCACAAGTTTAGCCCCTCATCCATGGTCACATGATCAGCACGTGGCAAAGGCAGGACTTGGGCTCTGGGCTTCCTGGCTCCATCTCCAAAGGTGGTGGGGACTCTCTCTTTGCAGACCTCTAGGTAAAGGCTGGTTGCCTACCTTTGGGTCTGTGATAGGGAGCGTTCCTTACCTCTGCTTCTTAGAACCCCTAGATTCATGCAAAGTTTACCTTCAGTGCTTCCTCCTGGATGAAGCCTTTCTTGACCCCTATTACACCTTCTCATCATTCTTCTCCCCACCTCATCAGTGTGTTTGTATTTTTGTGGAGATTGGTCAGTTGTTTCAGTCATGTCCAACTCTTTAGGACCTCATTAAGAGTTTTCTTGGCAAAGATACTACAGTGATTTTCCATTTTCTTCTCCAGCTCATTTCACTGAGGAGGAAACTGAGGCAAGCTGGGTTAAGTGACTTGTCCAGGGTTACATGGCTAATAGGTGTCTGAGGTTGGATTTGAACTCAGGAAGACTATCTTCTGACTCCAGGCCAGGCACTCTATCCATTGCAACACCAAGCTGTGCAATTTTTTACTTACTTATATATGTGTATGTCTCCCCTGTCAGAATGTCAACTTCTTGAAGGGAGAGGCTTTTTAAATCTTGTCTTTGCTGGCACACAGCAGTCACTTAATATATGCTTGTTCACATGTTGATATTGTTTTTTTTGCCAGAATATAAGCTTTTTGAAAGCAGGAACTTTTTTTGTTTTGTCCGTCCTTCCTTCCTTCCTCCCTCCCTTCCTCCCTCCCTCTCTGTCTCTCTCTGTCTCTGTCTCTCTCTCTCTCCTCCTTTACTTTCATTTCTTTTCTTTGTATCCCAGTGCCTCACAAGATGCCTCAAACAGAGTTGACACAACAACTACCTATTGCTCTGCTGAGTTCTGGAACATACAGGTGCTTGGGGGGATGGTTAAGGGTCTTGCCTTGAAATTTTTATTATGTTTCATCAGTTATAGTTGTGGTTGTAGAAGGTATGAGAGATGAAACTGAATTCAAACTGATCGTAGTATATCTCCAGTATGTGACTCTTGGTAAAATGGTAGAGGCAGTGGTATGCTTGTAAATTTTTCATAACCACCTTTCTAGGAAAAAACATAGTAAACACGATATACTTTTAAATTTAGCTCAATGCAGAAGAGCAGCTAAGCAGCACAGTGGATAGAGGACTGGGTGTGGGATCAGGAAAACCTGTTCAAATGCAACCTCATTCACTTACTAGTGATATGACCCTGGGCAACTCACAACCACTTTCTGCCTCAGTTCCCCTATCTGTAAAATGGAGATGATAATAGCACTTATCTTACAGGATTATTGTGAGAATCAAATGAGAAAACATTTATAAAGTGCTTACCAGTGCTTGCCACATAGCAGGCACTATATAAATGCTAGCCTTTATTATATAATCAATGTTCACACTGAGCATTTAACAGTCACCCTTAGTGCTTGCTCCAGGACAAGCCTAGATAGAAGCTTGATCGATTCATGTAACTGATGCATCAATGGTTAATTCTGAAGATTGTTTTGAATAAATCCATTATGGCAGCTCTTTTTTTCTTACTGCTTTTTTCTCCCAGAAGTGGAGCAGAGAGGAGAAAAGATGAATGTTGGGCTCTAGTTAGTTAGAAGAGTCTGCTCCTGTTTCAAAGAAAACGAAAAGACTCCCCTCTCCCCTACCCCCTTTGTCAAGAATCCCCTGATGCTCTCCATAGGGAGCCAGAGTGATCTTTTCCACTTTATATTTCTTTTTTTATTTTTTAGAGGCAAGAAATACCAAAGAATAGTGCTAAAGCCTTAAATTTCACTTTGGTTTTTCATTGTTCAGTTAAATTCCATATTTATAGAAGAGTTCAAGACCAAGGTCACATCATAAAACCAGAAGTTGGCAATTTTCCCAAAGAATTTTACTGGGGAAAAATGTATCCTTTTCTATAGCTCCCATTTAGATACAATGATCCAGATCCCATAGCCCATCAGTCCATTACTCACAAGGTCCCCGAGAAGTAAGGCAAGAGATTGTTATCATCCCATTTTATTGAAGGCACCACTAAGGATCAGAGAGACAGCAAACAGCTGGCCTGGGGACATGTGGCTTAGCTTGGAGCCCAGGCCTTCTGTCTCTACCGTTCTCCCCCTAAACCATAAGGCCTCTTATTTCAACAATTACAATAATCATGGGAGCTCCTATGCCTACATACACGTGGCGACTTGGAGACTGAGAGTCATCTGGAGAAAGTAGATAGAGCTAGCCCCAGAGCAGAAAGCTTTGTTGCTGTTGAGTTGTTTCAGTCATGTCAAATGACTTATGACCTCATTTTCTTGGTAAAGATACAGGAGTGGTTTGCTATTTCCTTCTCCAGCTCTTTTTACAAGTGAGGAAATGGAGGCAAACAGAGTGAAGTGATTTGCCCAGAGTCACACAGCTAGTACTTGCCTGAGACCAGATTTGAACTCATGAAGACGAGTCTTCCTGACTCCAGACCTAGCACTCTATCCACTCTGCCACCTAGCTGCTGAAAGACCTGGGTTCAAATCCTACCTCTGATGAATACTGCTTGTGAGACCCTGGGCAAGTCACTTATCTCTCTGTGCTCCAGGCAATTCTCTAAGACAGAACTGGTGGTTTATTTGTTTTTTGAAATTGCTGAGATGTTTGAATGTTAGACTAAAAACAAAAACCCCTGTGTGCTTCAGAACTTCAGAGCAGATCATGCAAAAAGTATTTATGGAAGTGACAATCACTTTGTCCATGATCCGTTTATTTTAAAAAATAAAAATTCAGACACTGGTCGAAGTACTGCTGTGGGAAAGAGAGGAGGGGACAGACACTAGGACAAAGAAGAGGAATAGGTCAGCATGAAGAGATGCCTGCACAGGCCTGACGTCCATGGTCTCCCAGACTGCTTGGGGAAATGGCTTAAATCACTCCCCAAACTCTTTACTGCTCTTTATCAGAAAAGGAGCTGCTCGGCATATTTCTTTCCATATAGCCCTCTACCTCGGTGAACTCATGTCTGGTCCAAAACAGGAACACCAGTGACAACACAGAACCCCTCATGGGTAATAATGGAGGCTTGGTGGTTGAGGACCCCTGAGAAGTCAGTTCACCCCACCCCCTAATTTACAGATGAGGAAAAAGAGGTCCAGAGAGGTTAGACAAATGACTTGTCCAAGATCACAAGGTAACCAGTGACAAAGTCAGGATTCAAATCCAGGCATTTATGAATAGAGCCTAGGACCCCATGCATTCCATCCCTTGGGAAGAACTAGGCTCCTATTCTGCTCTAATACACAACAGCCTGGGTTATCATGGACAGCTCAATTCAACAAACGTTGGCTAGGCATCTATGGGGTATTGTGTTGGAGATATGAAGACCAAAATTTTAAAAAATGGACCAATTCTTGCCCTCAAGAAGCTTATAGTTCAGAAATTATTGGCACATTAGGCAACTCCTTAGATTTCTCTGCCTAGTCTGGGACCAATGGTGTCCCTGGTGGTAGAAGGACTTCCCCTACCTTGGTGAAATGCCTACTCCTTCCCACAAAGCCTTGCCTTCTGTCAAGTTGGGATGTAAAAGAAGTCCACATTTCCCTTCTTCCACTTTGTCAGTCATTTAGGAAATGCACAAACTCAAGACAAACATCATCCCTTAACTACTTTCCCTCCTTGGTTCCTCTCTGGGTTCCACTCCTGAGTCTCCATGCTGTCTTTTTACTCTGCCCTGCTCCACCAGCCTTATCATCCTGTCAGCCTCCTTTGCCACCATATCCCAGCTTATTCTCCCCCTGGAAAAATCCTTCCACTCCAACTGGCACCTGACACTGGAGGATCCCTCCACCCTACGGCCTTCTCACACTGGCAAATCCCTTCACCCTCTAGTCCTGTTTTGGATTGGTTGTTTTCTCCCATAGCCTCCATTGGAAGGAGCCATATTCACTGCTTCATTCCTCTCTGGGCCTCAGTCCCAACTCTCTCAACTTCCTTCTCTACCGTGCCTTGACTTGGGGACCTTCCTCTCTCTCCTCTTCCCTTTTACCTGTCATCTTGCCTCATTAGCATGGAAGCTGTTTGAGGACTGAGAATATACATGTATATGTGTATAAACACACACACATATACATATACATACACATATATACATGTCCATGTATATATATACACTCATTTATACATATTCCCATCTCTTAGTACAGTGCCTGACTCAATAAATACTTAGTAAATGCCTCTTGACATGACTGTTCAGTGTCCTTTCAGAAAACTGCCTTTCTTTTAAAATGGAATGATGTACAAGTGGGGTTTTCCAAGGGCTCCAGGGCATGGGCATACTTCTAGTTTGAAACTCAGGATGGAGACCATGCCTTTTCCCATCACTGGGGGTCAGTAGGAAGGAAAGAGCAGCCACATATGTCTCCTGCCTCAGGGAAGTAGAGGATTTAGAAGGCATTTCTCTACATAAAACCAGACAGTTAAAAAACATATATATGGGATCCTGGGCATTAAAAACAATAGGGTCATAGGTTTGAAGGTGGAACCACATCAGGGATCATCCAGTCTAACCAATTCATTTTACAGATTAGGAAATAGTGTATATGTTCATCCTTCATTGCCGAAGAAGACCATGCCATCAGAGAAATAATGAAATGACTTGCACTTGACTTTGTTTTGAGTGAGGAAGGGCTGTGCAGGTCACCAGCCTCACTTCTCCTCCAGAGCCATCTGAATCCAGTGACCAGATATTCATCAGGATGACTGGAGATGACCCAGGAGGAGGCAGTTGGGGTTCAGTGACTTGCCCAAGGTCACACAGCTAGTGAATGTCAAGTGTCTGAGGTGAGATTTGAACTCAGGTCCTCCTGATTCCTGCACTGGTGCTCTACCAACTGCACCACCTAGCTGCAAATTAGGAAATAAAGGCCCAAAGGTCATATAGAGAGTAAGAAGCAGAGGTGGCCCTCCTACCTGAGCCCAAGAGCACACTCTTCCTTGTGAATCGTGGGACTGACTTCTAAGTGCACTGGGAACTTTTCTTACTTAAAGTCAAAACAAACCAACCCCAAAGAACAGGAGTGTCTCTTCTGTTCTCTATGCTGATGCTGACTATATCCCCCAACCACCTTACACTTAGTATACTAATAACAATAATGAAAAAAAAAACAAACCAAAACAACAAAAAACAACCCCCTAAACCTAAGAACAATATTTTAACTTAACCTTGCCACACTGAATATATCCTCCAAGTCACTGGGAATGAAAAGCTTTCCAAATCTGGAGATTCATGAAAGAAATCAAACCTTGTGGCATAAGGTCAAGGCATGTTGTCCTGTTTGCTGCTGGAAGGATCTTGGAGAGGCTTCTGAGTAAGCCTGAAGAGGACGTCTATCATCACGATCATTCAATTAATTACCAAAAAAATCCAGGCATTTTCTCTCTTTCTGCAAGTAATGAGGACATGAAACCTAAAAGATTAATATTTATTAAGCACCTCTTAGATGCCATGTGCTGGGCTAAGCATTTTACAAATATCTCATCTGATCCTCACAATAGCTTTGGCAGGTAGGTGCTGTTATTCCTGCTTTACAGGTAAGGAAACTGAGACAGAGGTTAAGTGACTTGCCCAGAGTCACTAGTTAGTGTCTTAGGCAAGAATGAATTCAGGTCTTCCTGACTCAGACCTGGCACTCCATCCAGGACCTTCTAGTTGTCTCAAGAAAGAGGAAAAGAATGAGGATATTTTTTATATTTTATTTTTCCCCAATTACATGTTAAAACAATTTTTAAAAATTGTTTTAAAGTTTTGAGTTCCAAATTTTATCCCTTCTCACAATAAGCAATCGGATATAGGTTATACATATGCAATCACAACATAGAAAACCATTTCCTTTTCTACAAGAAGACAAATGAGATAATTCTTATCATTCATTATTAGTAACTGGATGATAGGGACCTTGATTTCATTGACATAGATGAGGATCTCCCTTCTACCAATGCAAAGCCATGTTTTCTTTGCGTCTTACATTCTTCAGGAGCTGCTTGGGCCACTGAGAAGAGAAACCTTGCTCTGTGTGTCAGAGGAAGGATTTGAAACTGGGTCTTTCTGACTCTGAGGTCAGTTTTCTATCAGTTCTGTGTGGGTGTGGCAGCAACAGTGCTGGAGTGGTGGTGGTGGCTGAAACAACTACCTGAATAATAGTCTGCCAAACGGAAAAGAAAAAGAAGAGGCCAGCAACGTGTCCCAGGACCATTTCTACCTACAATCCTTAAATAAAATACAAGAAGGATGGTCGCTGCAATGCATGATCATAGGAAGAGCGGACACTTAGACGTCACTAACTCATGTGGACATCTCGATAGAGCTGTGGGGTGGTAGCATAGATCAGGTTTGGTCAATTTTACAGACGAGGAAACAGAGGCTTACTCATTGACTTGTTAAATGATTTGCCTAGGCTCAAATTGCGAGTACATTTCTGAGGTGGGATTCGAACCTGAGGTTTTGTGATTCCCAAGTAGAGTACAATCCACAGGGTCATATGGAAGTCAGGGATCAGAGGGTGGGACCTCATCTGCAAAATGGAGGTATCCCCTCTAACTCTTGATCTGTGGTCCAGTAATTGACCTGCCAGCCTTTGTCTTCATTCCCTATAGTGCCTCAAACCCCAAGTTTCTTTTACCCCCAAAGATCTTTAAGTTATAGTCCTCCCACTCTTCCCCTTCCCCCCAGGAACAAGAGGAGGTAATCCGTCATGGTCCATGAGCTTGTGTGAGTGACCTTGTAAGGAGCCTCAATTTGATTTTGAAAGAAATCTGACCCAGTTAGGGATGCAACTGCACCAAGCCAACTTGTCAAGCCTCGTCCTAATGACTTCTTGTATTTCCTTAGCCATTTAAGAAGGGAGATGCTTTTAGAAATAAGCCCCTTTGGAAAATGAGAAGGGCTTTGTTATTTTTTTCCCTGCCAGTTTCTGAGGGAAGAGACTGACTGCATTGTTTTTTGTTCTAATGTGGCAATGCTGAACTTGCAGCATCTATGGATAAGGGGATGGACCCGGGGCATGTCTCCGGTGTCTCTGACAATTATCCCCAGATGCTTTGGAGATGCCTCTTAGGGAAGAGAAAGTGTCCTTGTCTAAGGGGAAGGCACTTCGACACATGCCCTTTCTAAGTGGGATAATGAGGAGGAGGAGGAGGAAGAGGATGAAAATAAAGTCAACTGTCATTTATATAGAAATTGGTGGAGGCAAAAATGGCATTTTACTGGAACAGATCTGGTGATTTTAGTGGGCTGCAAACTTGCTGAGTCAGCCCTGTGATGTGGCAGCTACTAAAAGCTGATGTGATCTTGGCTTGAGAAATAACTTCCAGAAATAAGGAAGAAAGGGTGCCCTTTTACTCTGCTTTCAGACCTCATTGGGAGTACTGAGTGCAAGGGCATGCCAGAGCCAACTCTGACCAGCTCCTGAGAGCCAGTTGTTAAATTGTCAGTGTCAGCATCTACACCTCAGAAATGGGCAAATGCTGAAAATTAGGGCTTGCTTTATCGTTTTGTTGATTATCTAGAATTAAGAAAGTGGTAATAATGCAGATTAACTTAAAAGTTTGTCCTTTCTACATTCTCCTCCCCCCCACCCCAGCTCCAGTGAGCCAGTTGTTAAACATTTACCACTGTTCCCTTGCCTTGGTGCCACTGCTTAGAAAGGAAACTGATAAGCTTAGGAATATCCAAAGGAGGGCGTACAGGTGGTTGTGGGTCTATTTCATATGAGGATCATTTGAAAGAACTGGAGATGTTTAGCATGGAGAAGAAATGACTTGGGTGGGTGGGCAGGTGGGCATGGTATTTGATTTCAGTGATTTGAATGTGACATGGAAGAGGCATTCCACTTGTGCCCTTTGGCTCCAGAGGGCAGAATTAGAAGCAAGGGGTAGAGTGAGACATAGTTAAGGCATAGGTGTAGGCTTGATGTTTGAAAAAGCCCATTATCCAATGGAGCTCTCCAACAGTGAAATTGGCCTGCTTGTTGTGGTGGTGGGGAGCCCTGATGAGAGGTCATTAGTTGGGTCTGGATCACTCTTTGTAAGGTATATTAGAGAGGGTGCTCCTTTTCCGGAAATGGAGAGCCAAGATAGCTGCTGATGCACTTTGCAACTCTCAGATTCTACCATTCTCTAGTAGTTTAGAGTCCTGGGACTTGAAGACAGGAGGCACTGGTTTCAAGTCTGACTTCTGCCATTTACTAGCTATGTGACCCTTAACGAGTCATTTGCCTTTCTCATACCTCAGGAAATTCTCTAGGCCTTACTTCCCAAGTCATAAACTGGTTGCTTTTGTTTTGGTGGAGGAAACTCCTGCACTGGGAGTTCTCTGTCCTTGAGAAATCACCTATTCTTCATGAGACACACATATATCAGGTTGGCAAGTAGAGTCAAGAAGTGGAGATTTGCAAAGGCAGAGCGACACTTGTCTGAAATGGATATGGGGGTTGTCATGGACTTTGAACTTGGGTTCCTACCTTGCCTCTATTACTTCCTAACTTTTTGACCTTAGGAAACTAATTTAATCTCACTTTCCTCATTTGTAAAAAGGCCTTGATGGTTCCTTCAGACGCTCTGAAAATGAGTCCTTTAAAGTCCTGATCTGCTTTGAGCCTGCCTCAGTCCTGTGAGGGAGAGCCCACAGGCATTTTCATCACCATTTAACTGATGCGAAAGATGAGACTGAGAGAGCAAAGATTCAAGCACCTCCACAGCTGGGCTTGGAGCCAGGGAGACTTGGCTTCAGTCCTGCTTCTGACACCTTCTGGGTGTGTGATCCTATCCACCCATAGCCCCCGGACTCCTCTGAGTCTCAGTTTCCGCATCTGTAGAGTGAAGGGGTTGGGCTGGATATAATAGCTAACTCTGATATAGTACTTACTATGTGTCAAACTATGCTAAGTTTTTTGTAGTTATCATTATCTCACTTGATCCTCACAGTAACCCTAGGAGGATAGGTGCTATTATTATCCTTATTTTACAGATGAAGAAACTGAGGCAAACAGCAGTTAAGGCACTTGCCCAAGGTCATGTAATTAGTATGCATCTGAGGCTGGATTTGAACTTGGGTCTTCCTGACTCCAAGCCTGGCATTCTATCCATTGCATCACCCTCTTCATGCTCTAAATCGGTGATTCTATGACTCACTCATAGTCTGAACTTGAACCTCATGGACTGATGTGACATGAAGTAAGCAGAACCAGCAAACTCTGTACACAGTAACAGAAACATTGTGAGGATAATCACTGTGAATGACTCAGTACTCTGATCAATGCAGTGACTCAAGACAACTCTGAAGGACTCATGAAAAATGCCATCCACCTCCAGAGAGAGAACTGATGGCTTCGGAGGGCAGATTGAAGCTGATTTGTTTCACTTTATTTTTCTTGCCTTTTTTTGCAATATGGCTAAGATGGAAATATGATTTCACATGTATATTTGATTTTTTGCCTTCTCATTGAGTATGGGAGGGAGAGAATTCAAAACTCAAAATTTTAAAAAATGAATGTTAAAAACAAATAATAATTCTTTTTTAAAAAAGAGCCTTGGTCTTCCTGACACTACACCCAGTGCTCTTTCCACTACATTGCAACCCTTAGGTCTAGTACTTCCTATTTTTTTGTCAATCTAGCAAGTCCAGGCATCTCTAAGACAAAAGGGATCCAAGCATTGACTTTCTTGCTTATTTTGGCCTGTGTAAATTCCAGCAACCGAAAACATTCAGTCCAAGGTGGCCAAAATCTTGAGGCTTGCAGAATGACCACCGATCATATGATATGACCTGGCCCACAGATGTACTCTGATGACTCTGCATTTATACATTATGAATGGGCCTCCTGGGGATGAGAGTGTGGGAGGGAAGTTCAGGGAAGGCAGAAACCCTTGTCAGCGTTTGTACGTTGAGTACTCCTTGGCCAAGTCATGTCCAAGTCATGTCACCCTTAGATTAGGTTGTTTTTAAAGAGGAAATATGGCAAATCCAAGCAAAATGGCAGCAAGATGGACTCCAGAGGCTGTTCTCTGGGTCAACTGCTCCAGCTGGGCTGTCATTCAAGGCTCAGAAAGGACCTTATGGTTGTCCCAACCTGACCTTGACCATGGTCTTCAATTTGTCATCAGCGTCCTCGGAAACTTGAGGAAGAAGAAGAAGAGGGAGAGGAGAAGATGAGGAGAAAGTATGCTATGATAAAGAGAGTTACCAGAAATCTGGGTTCAAATCTTGGCCCTACCATTTACTACTATTTCCATTCCCTATCTCTGAGTCTCAGCTTCTCCATCTGAAAAATGAGAAGGTCCTAATAGATACTCACTAAGGTCCCTTCCAATGGAAAGAATGCTGCCTGGGTTTAAGCAAATCAGTCACCCATATTGAGACAGTTTCCTCATTTATAAAATGATAGTATTGGACTAAATGGCCTGTAAGGTCCTTTCTGCCTCAGACCTTCAGATCTAGGATTTAAGTACACAGAATTCAGAACAAGAATTATAACAAGTCCCAGAATTAGCTAAAAAATTAAATTTTTCAAAAATATAATTGGGAAATATTTAATGAAATCAATAAAAATATATTTTAAAAAAGAACCTGGCAAAAGAAAGCAAGAGATTTTAAAAACTTAGATAAAAAAGAGAAGAGGGGTCAGGGGTCATGAGGAATTGATGAGTGAAGATACATCACTTGCTTCCCACTGGAGGTCCTCGGACTGACAACGTCCTATATCAAGTATTTTTTAAAGTAACAAAGTTTTTGTTAAATAACAAATTGTTTTGGGAAGGGCAAGAAAAGGCTTTCGGGAGGCCTTAGAGGGCATCGAGTCCAAAGCCCTCTTTTCATAGATCAGGAAAATTGTGGCCTAGAGAGATGACTTGACCAAGGACACCAAGGCTAATCCAAGCAGGACTGCAGGAATGGGAAACTCACTTCTCTGACTGGGTCCAATTTTTGTGGTTGATCTTTCTCCCATGGCACTGATCTGGCCAATTCAGTCCAATCACATTGGATAATGGGAAACATATTGGGAAACGGTCGCTTTTACTTTTTTTTAAATTGGGCCTAAAATTTCATTGGAAATAGCGATTTCCAGCGAGGAAACTTGTTATCATGAGAGAATAATCTATAGTCAGGGGAACACAAGCTATTATGGGTCTTTCCAAGAAGGTAAATTTTAAGAACAGGCAGGATGAGTATGTCTCCTAAAGATCATCTGGTTAAATTCAGAGAGGGTGGTCCCAAGCGGCCATGAAGTTATCATTTGAGTTTTGGCCACAGTAACTGAGGAAAACTAGCTGTTAAGGCATGGAAGGGAAAGAATGCTAGCTACTAAGACATTGGGAGGTGGAGGGGTGGAAAGAATATCCATGAATGCACAATCCACACCAGTCAAGTTTCCAGTAAAGTCTAGGAAAAGATTCTTATAAATGCTGCCACTGGCAACAATGGATAATGACAGTTATTAAAAATAATAACTCATTTATATGGAATTTTAATTTTAGAAAAGCTTTTTATGCATCTATCATATTTGATCATCACAACACCACTATGAGGTAGATGTTCTTGTTAATCACTATTTTACAGATAAGAAGGTTGAGACTCAGAGGCTGTACACAGGTCACAAAGCTAGTAAAAGTCTGGGTTTGAAAAGGATCTAGTTCTATTTAAATGGTGTCATTGATAGAGTGTTGGGCTTGAAGTCAGGAAGATCAGAGTTAAATCCTGCCTCTGACACTTACTAGCTGTGTGATCCTAGGCAAGTCACTTAATGTTCATCTGCCTCAGTTTTCTCAACTGTAAAATGAGGGGATTGAACTTGATAAGCTATAAGGTTCCTTCCAGTTCTGAGTCTATGATATGCTCTGTCGTAGCTTCTGTCTTCACAAATCCTGAGGATGCCTGGTCTTCTTCCCCCTATCTGAGACCCCTCTGCTCCTCCCCACCCCCACCCTCCACCCCCCAGGCTGATTACCTCAGTCAGTGCTCCAGAAGATGTGGCCTTGGTTGGGTTTCATCCCTTGGTGGATGGCTGAGCAGTCTCAACACCTCCCCTTCCTGAGGTTCCTTGGAGACCCCTGTAAATCATCGCCTTCTGGCTGCTGTTGAGGGGGTCTCAGATTGAGAAAGAATAACATTTCCCTCCCTCCTTCCCCAAACAATTAATCTCCTTGTGACCTAGTTTTGGGGAGAAAGAGCCCTGGGTCCCCAATGGGAGAGAGCAAAGAGATCATCTTTCCTCCATTCCCAAGCCCGGATCAGTGCATTTCCTGCTTGGGGAAGGATTTGGTAACAATTTTCCACATAAATCGGACCCGCTTTCACATTTAATTTTTATGAACGTGGCGGTAAATGCTCTCCCAAGTGTTTCCCCAAGTGTAACAAGGTCTTTCAGCCCAATTCCCCCCAGATCTCTGGCTATGCAGAGAGATTTCTGGCTCCAGAGTTTTTTATAAAGAGGAATGCTTTTCCTGTTTTTTGGATATATTCTAGGGGTGGGGGGGAATAAGACCTGTTGTGTTCCATTTAAAGACTTCCTCTGCCTGGGAATTGGCTCACCTGTTTGCACCCTCTAATACTTAACACCTGGTAAAGTCATCCTCTAAGCCTCTAACAGCAGTGATAGGGAAGGAAATGGGGAGTTGAGTTAGCCCCTGCTTTTGTATCACATCATAGAGTTAGCACTGGAAGCGCCTTCAGCATCTTCTAGTCCAATGCCCTCATTTTACATATTGGGAAATGGAAACCCAGAAAGACCAAATCATTTTGCCAAGTGATCAATAACAATTCTTGGAATTTATTTAAGGTTTTAAGATAAGAAAAATGCCATCCCTGCATTGTCTCATTTGACCTTTACCCCCACCATAGGAAGTAGGGCCTGCAGGTATATCACCATGCTCATTTTACAGAAGAAAAAACTGAGGCACTATGGGATCCTAAGATCATAGATTTAGAGCTGGAAAGGACTTTAGAGACCATAAAATCCAGGTCTCTCATAAGAAAAGGGCACAGGAACAGGATGTGAGTTACTCAGTCACACAGCTAATGTCAAAGGTGGGATTTGAACCCAGGTCTTCCTAACTTCAGGCTTAGTTCTCTATCTGCTCTCTAATTCACTTGAGATAGTAGTCTGGGATTCTGGGAGTCCTTAGGGCTCCCTTGGGATTCTCCTGAAGAGAGTAGACCTCTGGGAATACAGTCAATTTTGGGAAGTGATGCAGCCAGACCTTTTTAATTGTGTGTGTGTGTGTGTGTGTGTCCCCAGAACTCAACCTTGAAATGGGCACTTTTCTTTTGGTAGGGAGGAGAACAAATGGACCTATGATTTCACTAGGGTAGGAAATTCCTTTTGTAGGGATTTCTTCTATCAATTCCAGTCAGCGCTTTGTACCTTATAGCATTAGGGACATACCTAGAGGGCACGAAAGGGATAAAGGACTTGCTTCAGTAGTTGGCAGATGCTTAAAATATGGAGGCTGATTAGGGTTGAAGCTAGATCTAGGAAATTATCCCCAAAGGGCACCATCTCTGTGCCTTCTTCTTCTCCTAGGTCTAACTTTTTGGAGCACCAACATGAGAAGCCACATAGAACCGATCTTCAAAACTGTAATCTCAGAAGCCAAGATGTCCCCCCTTCAGATGAGAAACCCAGAAGCCCCTTCTGATCTGGCCCAGTCCCTTCCTTGGAGATTTTCTAGTGAGTAGGATATGAGTCAGATTCCTACCAGCATCATCTTTCCACACTGAAGATAATTGCCTTCTAAAAAAAAATCCCAGCTCTTCATCATCATAACTTTTAATCTCATTGAGAAGCTGGGAGTACAATGGGGAGGTGAGGAGGGAGGGTCTGCAGGATTGAGGGGGAAGATCCCCAGACACTCCACTTTCCTTTTCTTTCACATTTAATCTTTTGTATATGGCTCGGTGCCCAAACTGACACTGAGAAGACCTAAGAGTGTAACAAGAACTGATCCAAGACAAGTTTTTGTGAGTACCTGAAACCCCAGAGGATATAGTGGCCCAGCCCAAGCTCTCCCTTTGACAGCTCAAATCTGAAACGGGGCCAGTGTCCACACAAAGGACATACTCTGTGCGCATCTCACTCCCTCTAGTTACAAAAACACAGGGAATTGGCTAATTATTTCCCCTGCCATTTAATAAGGGCTGCTCCTACCAAGAGATGTCTGATAGGTATGGACCACCCTATTACTGGGGAATGTCGAGTTGACAGTGGATGACCTCGTGGAGCCGCTGGGTCATTAGAAGGCCCCTGACAGGGCCTGGTTTCTTTCGCGTGTTCATACATGAAGGGCTCACACACTGGGTCGATTGTGGTTGGGTCTTCTGCTGAGCAAGCTGCCTTGGCCCGAGAGTTCCAGCACTCTGCCTCCCTCTATCAAATAGCCCACACATGGTAACTATTTTTCTTCAAATTCTGACCAGGTTGGGAATTAAACCAAGGTCATGCTCTATATCTTTTTGTAATAGTAATAATAAATTTTATGGTAATAGATATTGTAATAAATACTGTTTTCCTCTTCCTTACTCCACCAAAACAGGTGATGTGGCATATTACATAGGGCTCTGTAAGGAGTCAGGTAGACCTGGTTTCAAATCCTGTCTTTTACAGCTGGATGACTTCGAGAAAGCCACTTCATTTCTCTGTGCCTCAGTTTCCACATCTGTACACTGAGGCAGTTAGACCCTACATCCTCCCAAGTCCCTTCCAGTGCCAGTTCTGTGCTCCTGATTCTAGTTTGCAGCCTTTGCCTCTTGGCCTTCACCCAATTCTCTGGTCTATCTATACTTTCTCCCTTGTTCATAGACTTGACCTTATAATCAAACAGTTCAATATGTAACGGCCACGACTGTTGAATTCCTTTTTGCCTTCTATGAGTCCAGTCGATGTTTGACCATGAATCATTCTCTAAACCTGCCTTCTCTTCTCTCAGGATGTCATTTAGCTTTCCCAGATTGCCTGTGGGTCCCAGTCTTCACAGAGGTTATTCCAAGCTTTCCCATTCTCCTGAAGCCCCCAATGTACCTCTCAGCAGGTAGTGTCATTGTTACCTTTTGAAGAACTTTGGGTGTTTAGCTTGGGACTCGGACAGATTAGTTGTTGTCAAGATTTGAAGAGTCACTGAATGGAATGATGAGCATTGCTCCCTTTGACCCCAGAGGACTGAACCAGGAGCATTCGGAGAAGGACCAAGAACCCAGCTTAGGTTGAGAAACCCTTCCTCGCACTGAGAGCTGTCCTATTCTATCTCTGGACATAATAGGGTTGCCTCCTCACTCCCGTCCAGAGAGATTTGGGGGCTAAAACAGACTGACCATCTCTCAGGCGTGTTATTCAAAGGATTCTTTTTTGGGGTAACTTGGTCTGGATGGGTGCTCATATCTGGTCTAACTTAGAAAATTATCTGATTTACTGAGAAGATACAAGTAAAACATTTGGAGTCCTCACCTGTGAGAGGCAGCATGATGTAGATGGTGGGAAAAATATGGTCCTTTGAATTCAGAAGACTGCTGGGTTTAAATCAATCCTATCTCTATGCCTACAAATTATGTGATCTGAGGCAAGTCACTAAAGCCTCCATTTTCTCATCGATAAATTGGAAAGACCAATAAGAAGGGCAGCGTGGCTGGAGATGGGACTAAAGTCTAAGAATCCTGTAAAGGCAGGAAAGAGCCAGGAAACTGAAGTAAACTCTACAAACATTAAGTGGTAATAATGAGGTTGGGCATCTTAGCGAACCCCCCACCCAAGAGTTAGAAAGCTTCGTCATACACCTATCTCCTCCCAGAAGCAGAATTCTGGATTCCCTTTCCTCCTCTCAAGTTCACCATACATCGCCTGCCAAGAAGCTCACACACATCCTTCTATGTCAGCACTTTTGCTCCATAGCTGCCATTTTCTTTTTGTGGACCCAGACTCCACCAGAGAGACATACTGTATACAACATAAGATGTGAAGGTGGGCCCTAGAGTTTAATCATGACCCATGGATATTTACAGCTGACTTGAAGAGTAAGCAACTCTATGGCTTCTTTTGAAATATAAGAAGACATGGTTGTCAATGGTTCTTGGTCATGACAGCTCTGTCTCTGCACAATGACTGGAAATATAATTAGCTGAGAGGTTGGATTCTGCAGCTTATGCATTTCAAAGTCAGCCTTGGCTTTGTTTGTTGTATATTAAATGTTCACCAAGATGTGAAGCAACATCCAGTAAGTCTGGCCAGTCTCTAGCTGGGTCCAAAAGTCTGATGGTAGATAATTTTCTCAGGTCTGGCTATGTAAACCTCTTTTAACCTGAGGATTGTCATTCTTTTAGGCTAATCCCTCTGCACTGTAACCTTTCTCCAAGAAACCTGGTATGATGGCAGCTGAGAGGAAGCTTATTGTTTTTATCTATTTCTGCTGATAGAAAGTTTTTCCCTCTATGAGGTTACCATGTCTGTATCATTTTCAACTCGTCTGATCTGGTTGTTTCCTTTGCTATTTGTTTATTTTGACATTGTCCCTTCACTTCACCAAATTGCAGCTAAAGCCTTTGCCTTCACCCCTTCTTCCTTCATTTGGTTGTTAAAGCTATCTCAAACCCAGTAACCCATAGCCACAGCCACTAGGGACTTAACACTGCTTCTTGTATGTTCTTTGTCTGCCTAGCTATTTACTTATTGTCTTTCCCATTACAGTTAACCCTTCTACATTGTGACTTCCCCATTGAGGTTTTGATATATCTTGGATCTGTATAATAAATTAAACTTTTGTTCTACCCACTTTCCCAAAGGGAAAAGTCTGGAAAGGGTTTTTAGACCATAGATATACTTCATATTTCTAGAGAAACCGAAAAAGTTTGAAAAATATGTTCCCACTACTTTCCAAAGTATGTATAAAATGTGGAAATGCAGAATAATTAGAGGGAGGCAGGAACTAGCACGTGGGGCTTGGAGGTGGGGGAGGTTGGTAAGATCTGGAAAGGCTTATTGTAAGGATAGAGCCTGACTGGAGCTTTGAAGGAAGTCAGGATTCTAAAATGCAGAGGTGAGGAGGGAGGGCATTCCAAGAGACAGGAACAGCCTGTGCAAAGGCATGGAGGGAGGAGATTTCATGTCATGAGGAAAGGGCAATAAGCAGGACAGTTTGGATGAATATGATAAAGTGGGAAATGACTATTGGAGCTGGGTTGTGAAAAGTTTTAAACGTGAAAGACAGTTTATATCTGATCCTTAAGACAATGCCTAGCCACTGGAGTTTATTGAGTGAACATTAGGAAAATCACGTTGGCATCTTTGTGGAGGCTAGACTGGAGAAAGGAAAGACTTGAGGCAGTAGACTAATCTACACTCACTTCCTCCATTTCCTTACCTCCCATTCCCTTTTCAAGGTGCCTGAGTGATACCGTAGATAGAGAATCAAAACCTAGAGTCAGAAAGTCCTGAGTTCAAATGCTGACTCAGAGACTTCCTAGCTGCATGATCTGGACAAGTCACTCACTGTACCTCAGTTTTCCCATATTTAAAATGGGTATTGAATCCAGCCTTCAGATACTCGCTTGCTGTATGACCCTGGGCAAGTCACTTAACAGTGTTTACCTCAGTTTTCTCATCTGTAAAATGAGCTGGAGGAAGAAATGGCAAATTGCTCCAGTATCTTTGCCAAGGAAATTCCAAATAAGGTCATGAAGAGTTGGACATGACTGAAAATGACTGAACAACCAGGAAAATGGGGATTATAACAGTAACTTTCTTAGAGTTGTGAGGTGAAAATGAGCTAATGTGAAGGTCTGACCATGTCACTGCTTAAACATCTCCAGTGGCTGCTAGTTTCTTCTAAGAAAGGGGTTCTTACCTTGAAGTCTGTGAATTTATTTTAAAAAAAGTTTGATAACTATATTTGAATATAATTAGTTTCCTTTATAATCCCATATCTTTATGCACTTAAGAATATTATTCTAAGAAGGGGGTCTATAGGCTTCATCAGGCTGCCTAAGGAATCTGTTACACACACACACACACACACACACACACACACACACACTCAACCTTGACAAATATTCCCTCTTTTATACTCTTTGTGCCAATAAAACTAGCTGTTGAGCTGTTTCCTGAGCGCAGAATTCCATGTCCATCTTTGTGTCTCTGTGTTGCATGCCTTGGATGCTCTCCCTCTTCACCTCTGCCTCTTAGAACCCTCAGCTTCCTTCCAGACTCATCTCAGGGCTACCTCATTGGCAGAGTCTCCCATGATCCCTCCCTCACTCCTCATTAAAACTCTGGGCCTTCTCAAATTACTTTTTACTTACTCACCTGTATAAAACTATCCATCTGCTCTAGTTGCCCAGTATCTCTGCCCTAGATGTTCCCAGGAAATTAAAGAGCTTGCCTGAGGTCAGTCAATCAGTCAACTAGCAGCATGGACCAGCACCGTCCTGAGTCAATGCTAGCTGACTGACAGACTGACTGACCCAGGTCTCACAGGGAACTTACTATTGACTGGGGCTCTGACTACTAAGATTTCCTGGTTCCCAACTAAGGCTAAAGAACCAAGGTCTGATTTGAGAAATTAAGGCAGGTCATTTGAGGAGATGTGAGTAGGTACACAGCACATTCTAGCTTCTTCCTCTTCTTCCTCCTTTGTTTTCAAAGCTAATGAAAGAAGATGCTAGCTTGTAATATTTGGGAAGGAAGCCAGAGATCAAGGACGCTGAGCGAAGGAAGGTATACATAATGAAAACAAGAAGCCTCAAAGGGAGAAGGTAATGAGCATTTACATAGCACCTACTATGCGCTAAGTACTCTACAAATGTTATTTCATTGGCAGAAGGTTAGTTTGGTGGATTAGGATCATAGGTTTAGAGCTAAAAGTGACCTTAATAGAAGTCACCTACTCCAACCTCCTCATTTTTAGGGAGGCCTAGAGATATTAAGTGACTTGCCCAAGATCATTAAGCCAAAGAGAGGCAAAGTTGGGGTCTGAACCTAGTTCCTCTGTTTCTAAATCCTGCTCTTTGCTCCCTACATATGGAAGAAAATTTATGGAGGTAACATTTAAAAAATTAAATATTTATGACTTGAATGTGGGGAAGACGATCTCTCCACACCCTTCTCCATACTGGTCCAACGCCTATAGCAGAGATGTTGAACACAGGCCCTAGGGCTGCATTGGATGGTGATGTTCCCAAGAGTGCCCCAGATCAACATGGAGTTGGGAAACATTGACCAAAATAAATAATACCACAAAAGAACATAGATAATGTTAATATGTGTCTGCTGAGTCAATGTGCAGCACAGGGTTCTTCAGGACCTTTGGGTGGTACTTCTTAGTATGGTTAGAGTTAGGCCTTCAAGGTCATTCTCCAAAAACAATGAAGGTATGTAGTTTCTTTTGGTTTCACTCAAGTAGTGAGGGGAAGTAATCTCTCCCGGAATTGTTCCTAATCTTGGAGACAAAAATAACTAAGCCTTTCCAGATGTCCACCAGGGTAGGGGGAGTGGTGGATGGGAAGTCAGTCATTCAGTCAATCAACCAACAAGTATTTGGTCAGTACCTACCCAAAGAAGCAGCCCCTGCCCCCACAGAGCTTAAGACATAACAGGAGAGCCAGTATACATGTGTGGTGTTGTTGTGGTTGAGTTGTTTCAGTTGTGTCTCACTCCTCATGCTCCCATTTGGGGGTTTCTTGGCAAAGTGGTTTGTCATTTCCTTTTCCAGCTCATTTCATAGATGAGGAAACTGAGGCAAACAGGGTTAAGTGATTTACCTGGTATCGCACAAGTAATAAGTATCTCAGACTGGATTTGAATTCAGATCTTCCTGACTCCAGCTGTAACAGGACAGTCAAGGTCAACGTCATAGCAGCTGCATGAAGAGAGACACTGATGGTGTTGGGGCAAAGGAAACAATAGCCCTGCTTGCTCCTCTTTGCTCAAGCCATGTCTGTGAGGGGAGGCTATTGATACTGGGGAGGCAAAGCATAGCTCTCCCTGAAGGGCAGTGTCTTCCCTCTAAAGTGGTTACCGTGTTTCCTGCCTCTCTCTTGTCTGTATATGGTTGCTTGCATGTTGTCTGCCCCATTAGACAGGGAGCTGCCTAAGGACAGGAAATTGTTTTTGGACTTTCTTTGTATCCCCTGCGCTTAGCACAGTGCCCGGCACCAAGTAGGGCTTAATACAGGTATGTTGACTTAAGAGGACTAGAGGAGGGCATGAGATTGTCCTTGTGGTTTGTCCTTTATTCTCAAAGAGAGCCATGCCATCAGGAAAGTGATGCCATGACATGAATTGAATTGAAGTGAGGCAGGGCTGTGCAAGGTCACCAGTCTCACTCTCTCCTCCTGAACCACCTGGGTCCAGTAGCCAGATATAGGTCAGGATGACTGGAGATGGTCCCCAGAAGAAGATAACTAGCTTGGTGAACGGGCTGGGGTCTGTGCCCATGCCACATGAAGGAATGGATTCATTTAGCTTGGAGAAGACGAAGCTTAAGGGGGAGGGGGTTAAGTAGTTGTTTTTAAGTATCTTGAAGGGCTATCCTATGGAAGAGGGATCCTGCTTATTCCTTATTCTAAAGGTCACGGCCAGGAGTGGTGAGTGGATGGGGAACTGCAGAGTCTGCTTATCTTGATGTCAGATAGGACTGCCGACCAATGAGAACATTCTCAAAATGGAGGAGGCTGCCTAGGGAGGCATCATCCTCAGCAAATTTCCTTGATTAAAGGGAACTCCCAGATGAGGACATCCCCTCTACCAGTGTAGGTATCTTCTCTGTACCTTAGAATTGCTCTTTGAGTCTTGAGTGGTTAGGTGACTTATCCACATTACATGTCAAGGTGGGACTTAAATTTAGTCTCTTTGCCTCCAAGGCCAGCTCTAGCTGATAATGCCACATTACCTCTCATACATATTTAGGTGTATAAAAAGAGACAGGTGATTCAGGGAGGAAGGAAGGCAGGCACTTGAGCTGGAGGAATCAGGAAAGGATTGGTGTTGGAGGGGATGCTTGAGCTGAGCCTTAAAGGAAATGAGGGATTGGAGAAGATTGAGGTGTGTTTGGGGGGGCAGATGGAGTGTGAGTGTGTGTGTGTGTGTGTGTGTGTGTGTGTGTGTGTGCACTTTACCTAAGAATATAAATCCAAAGAAGCAGCCACAAGATGAATCGTTTCCTACTCTGAATAATCCCCTCCTCGAGGAAATCACAGAGTCAGTGCTCATTACAGTCGTTATATGGGTACAGTTGTCCTCCCCAGGAGAACAGGATGAGAGCTCCTTGAGGGAAGGAAACGCCAGTTCATTTTTTGTCTTTGTAGCCCCAGCATATCGCGGGGCACCCGGCACATAGTGGGTATTCATAAATGTTTGTTTCTTGATATGATCAGAATATGCATTTTCCCTGTCTAAATGACTTTCTTTAGTAGACAGTTTTTTCTGGATGGATGTGTTATGGTAAGAAGAGCCAATGTGTGCTGCATTTAGTAGGGCTGTTTTGCTCTGATTGTTTTGCCTTCTGGAAATTAATAATAAATAGTTATAAGAAATAATCTGGGGAGGAGGAGTTCCTAAGAACACAATAAGCTCCCAATTAAATTTGACAAGAGTTTCTAAGAGTCAAAACTGGGAGAAGGCATCTGAAGCCTTTTCCCAGGTGTGGATATCTGGGATGCCCTGCTTCCTTCCATGGAGGGAGGGAATCTGACTCCAAAGCCTCCAGTTCCAAGCAATCCATGGAGGTTGTGGTAGAAGGCAGATCTTGAAGGAGAGGGACAGGATCTCAGGCGGTAGGTGCAGGAAAGATGGAAGGGTGGGCCACCACCTTTCCATAGGTTACCTCACCAACCTGTGCTCCAGCTTGTAGGGGAGGGGGAGAAGGGGTAAGGCATGCCCCAATAGAGGTGAGAATCCTGGGGAAGAGGAGGAAGGGATGGTTGCCGGCCTTTGACCCCCTAGAATACCTGCCACCATTCCCCACACTCTCATCCTTTACTTCCTTGGCCCCCCCCCTCCTTCCAGTCTTCTCCTGTGGCATATAGACCACTGCTCTATCATCAACTTTATTTGAAGAAATGGGGAACTATGGTAGTGGAATCCAGCATATGAGAGATTTATTTCAAGGTGTGGCTTAGTTTTGTTTAAACTGGTGTGTTTTCTCTTGTTTATTCTTTGTTATAAGGGGTAACTCTCCACAAAGTACTGGTGGAGGAATACATTGGGAAAAGTATATGGTGGAAACATCAAAGATCTCAATAAAAGTATATTTTATAATACTCACGTGCACAAATCTCCTTCACCCTGGATCTCTTCTTACATTTCTGTTGCTGTACTAGCTTTCTCTTAAAGACACCTGAAGAAAGACATTTTTTAAAAAAAGGAAAGGTCCTATTTATACAAATATATTTCTAGCAGCTCTTTTTGGTAGTGGCAAAGAATTGGAAATCAAAGGAGAATCAATTGTAGAATGACTAGACAAGGTGTGGTATGTGGCATATGATTGTGATGGAATATTATTGTGCTATAAGAAATGGCAAGCAGAATGATTTCGGAAAAACCTGAAAAGACTTACATGAAGTGATACAGAGTGAAATGAGCAGAACCTGGAGAATGTTGCACATAGGAACAGCAATATTGCTCACTGAAGAACTGCTTTGACTTAACTATTCTCATCAATGCAATGATCCAAGTCAACCTCAAAGGACTAATAATGAAGCGGACGATCTGCCTCCAGAGAAAGAGCTGATATCGTTTGAATGCAGACTGAAGCATGCTATTTTCACTTTCGTTCTTTTCTTTTATTTGAGTTTTCTTATATAAAATGACTAATATGGAAGCGTTTTACATAATTGTACATGTATAACCTATATCTGATTGCTTACTGTCTTAGGAAGGGGGAAGGGGAATGAAGGATGGAGAGACAATTTGGAACTCAAAACTTAAAAAAACCCACTAAATGTTAAAAAATTGTTTGAACGTGTCATAATATATATATATATGTATATATATATTTATGTGAATATATATTTAAGTGTGTATATATATATATATATATATATATATATACACTTAAAAACTACCTGAAAACCTCCCTTGTTCTACCTCTCTAAAGCATGACTTTAGATGCACAGGGCCAGGATGAAGAGTTGGCATGCTCTTTCCTCCCCACTGCTAGCATCACTCAGCAGCCACCCCATCTTTTGAAGTTCATCCTATCATGTTCAGATCCAGTTACCCATGGACCATCTATAGCCATTCTCCCTATTCCCCTGGCAAGCTCCATACCTGGCTCACTGACTTCTCTACCTAAACTCCTGCCCCCTTCAAACATTTTGCCCTCTGAATTCCAGTTCTTAGGTAGCTAGGTGACACAGTAGATAGAAAGCTAGGCTGAGAGTCAGGAAGTACTGAGTTCAAATCCAGCCTTTGGTCCTTATTAGCCATGTGACCCTGGGCAAGTCACTAAAAAAACCTAAATAAATGCCTGTTTTGCCCTCTGCTTTTTCATCTGTGAAATGGAGATAATAACAGGGTTGTTGTGAGAATCAAAGGAAGTAATATTTGTAAGATTCTTAGCCTAGCGCCTGACACATAGTAGTCTCTAAAAAAAATGCTTATCCCCTTCCTCATTCTTTACCTCTTTTACCTCTAGGCTAGCTCAATGCAAAGAAGTGATTATGTGGCTATACCTTAGACTATGATCTGTCACCCCAAAAGAATTTGTCCCAAGGTTCAGAGACCTTCCAAGGAATTATCCAAGGTACAAAGGCAGGAAATCATGAGGAATTTGCAGTGCGAGGGGAGGGAAGGGACTGCAGAAAGTCCATTTTGACTGAAGTATGAGAATACAAGATATGTTTAAAGGAGGAGTGAATGGTGCATGGAAAGCCTGGCACATAGTAGGTGCTTAATAGATGATGATTGATTTATAGAGTTGTCCAGGTTTGTTCATATACCTGTTGTTTTGTACTCACCAGTAGAAAAGATGATCTGGTTCAGCATTGCTAGTATATTCAAGATCTCCCTTTTCACCTGTGTCTCACATGATCCAACAGCCTTACTCCTTACCAAGGCTAATCTCTCTTCTTGCTCAAGCCATCCCGTTCTATCACATCTCCTCCAACAGATCGTCCCCTCATCACCCCCAGTTAGTCACTTATTTTCAGTCTCTCTCTAATGGCTTAATCCCTGCTGACTATAAACATGACCATATCCCCCATCCTGAAATAACACTTATGCCTCTTCCCTCTCCACTGTCATCCTCTTCTTCCCTTTGTAGCTAAACTCCTAGAAAAGTCTGTTTACACTACACTAAGTGCCTCCATTTTCTCTCCTCTTCCTCTTTTCTTAAACTCTTAAAATCCTGCTTCTGGCCTCACCATTCTACTGAAGACACTCTCCAAAGTGACATAGAGACTACCATGTGTCAGGTTCTCTCTCTTAGCTGCAACATCCAATGGCCTTTTCTCAGTCTTCATACATCTTCATCTCTTTGCAGCCTTTAACATTGTTGATCCCTCTCTCCTTGATAAGTCTCTTCTCTCCCGGTTTTTGGAATAGCCTTCTCTCCGGTTTTCCTCTGACCTATCTAACCATTCCTTCCCTGTCTCTCTTGCTAGATCCTCATTCAGATTATACCCACTAACCATGGATATACCATAGGGGTCTGTCTTGGACCCTCCTTTCTTCACTCTCCATACTATTTCACTTGGTGATTTCATCACCTTCCATGGATTTAATTAGCATCTTTATGCTGATGATTCTCAGATCTGCCTAATCTGCCCTAACCTCTCTGCTGACATCTAGCCTCACATCTCCAACTGCCTTTCAGACATCTCAAACTCTGTGTCCAGCAGACATTTTAAACTCAACATGTCCAAAACTGAACTTGTTATCTTTTCCCCCAAATCTTCCTCTCCTCCAACCTTCCCTATTACTGTAGAGGACATCGTCATCCTCCCAGTACCTCAGGCTCACAACCTAGGAGTCAACCTGGACTCCTCACTATCTTTCACCCCACTTATCCCATCTGTTGAAAAAGCCTGCTGATTTCACCTTTATAACATCTTTCAAATACCCTTCCTCTTCTATTCTCTGACACTGTCATTACTCCTCATCACCTCATGCTTTAACTGCTGCAATAGAGTGTTAGTGGGTCTGCCTGTCTCAGGTCTCTCCCTATTCTCCATTCAGCTGCCAAAACAATTCCCCTAATGGGCAGGTCCAATCATGTCATCTTCCTCCCCACTCTATAAATTCCAGTGACTCCCTATTACATCCAGGGCCAAATACAAATCCTCTAATTAGCATTCAAAGCCCTTCATGATGTCCCTCCCCAACCCCTTTCCAGTCTTCTTGTGCCTCATTTCCCACCATGTACTCTGTAATCAGAGCCCAATACTGGATTCCATATTATTCCTCAAATAACACTCCATTTCTGGGCCCAGGGCATTTGTCCTGGCTGTCCCCCAGGTCTGGTATACTCTCCCTCCTCCTTCCACCTCCTGGCTTCCCTGGCTTCCTCCAGGTCCCAGTTAAAATCTCATTTTCTACAGGAAGCCTTTCCCACTGTTCTCAATTTCAGCACCTTCCCTCTTTGAATGATTTCCTACATAGTTTGTTTGTATATATTGTTCACTTGTTTCCCCCATTGGATTGGGAGCTGCTTGGGAGCAAGGTCTACCTTCTTCCTCCTTTTTCCATCCCCAGAGCTTAGCACAGTGCCAGGATATTGTAGACACTAATATATGTTCATTGACTGATCCTTGTCCAAACGGGGTAAAACATCACCAGCCATTACAGTAAGGCTTTCATTCATTCATCAGTTCATTCATCTTGTCAGTTGATCAGTCAACCAACAAGCATTTATAAATCATGTGGCACTATGCTAAGTGCTAAGGACATCAGGACAAGGAACAATAAAAAAAATCTTCCTTAGAAAATTACTTCAAGGGGGTGGAGCCAAGATGGTGGAGTAGAAGGACAGATCTGCTCTATCTCTACCCCCACAGCTGGTAAAATACTTGTAATAAATGACTCTAAACAAATTCGAGAGCAGCAGAAGCCACAAAATGACAGAGTGAAAGAGATTTCCAGCCCAAGACAGCCTGGAAGGCCAACAGGAAAAGTCTATCACACCAGCTCAGAGTGGAGTGCAGCCCAGTCCAGCCTTATCCACACTGCACTGCAGGGACAGGACTGGAGCAGGCTTCATGGTGTGGAATCATGGGTAGCAGCTGTGGTTCCCAGATTTCTCAACCTACAAATGCCAAAGACAGCTTCAAAGATCAGTGAGAAAGCTCTTTCACATGAGTGAGAGGGGAGTGAGGTCTGGTCCCAGCCTCAGTCCCAGGGCAGCAGCAGCCACTGCAGTAGCAGTGTCTACTTTTAAAGCCCTCAGTCTAAAGACCCTAGGGGAACTGAATGGCCAATCTGAGTCTCAGTACTGAGTGGCTGTCCTGGGGTGAGGAGGAGTGGTGGCATGGTGGAGCTGGTAGTAGGTCTGGAGAGGGAATCCTGCTCGCAGACCAGAGCACTGGCTAAGAGAGGAGTAAATTACTCTCCCTTGATTGTGCCACCTTGGAGGAACTGAGAATTTACAGGTCCCTAAAGTATACCCTCCATTTGACAAAGGACTAAAAAGTCAAGTAACCAACTGAGAAAAAGGGAAGAAAATAAGACTATAGAAGGTTACTTTTTTGGTAAACAGGCATTTTCTTCTCTCCTTCCAGATGAGGAAGAACAAAACAGACCATCAGAGTAAGGCATCAAAGTCAAGGCTTCTACAACCCAGACCTCCAAAATAAATATGCAATGGTCTCAGGCTATGGGAGAGTTCATAAAGGATTTTGAAAATCATGTAAGAGAGGTGGAGGAAAAATTGGGAAGAGAAATGAGAGTGATGCAAGCAAGTCATGAAAAGTGAGTCAACAGCTTGCTAAAGGAGACCCAAAAAATGCTGAAGAAAATAACACCTTTAAAAATAGACTAACCCAAATTGCAAATAAAGGTCCAAAAAGCCAATGAGGAGAAGAATGCTTTAAAAAACAGAATGGACCAAATGGAAAATGAGGTTCAAAAGCTCATTGAGGAAGAAAATTATTTAAAAATTAGAATGGTACAGATGGAAGCTAATGACTTTATGAGAAACCAAGAATTTACAAAACAAAACCAAAAGAATGAATAAAATAGAAGACATTGTGAAATATCTCACTGGAAAAGCAACTGACTTGGAAAATAGATCCGGGAGAGATAATTTAAAAATTATTGGTCTACCTGAAAACCATGATCAGAAAAGAACCTAGACATCATCTTCCAAGAAATTATCAAGGAAAACTGCCCTGATATTCTAGAACCAGATGGTAAAATAGAAATGGAAAGAATGCACCAATCACCTCCTGAAAGAGATCACCAAAGGAAAACTCCTAGGAATATTATAGCCAAATTCCAGAGTTCCCAGATCAAGGAGAAAACATTGCAATTATCCAGAAAGAAACAATTCAAGTGTTGTGGAAATACAATCAAGATAACACAGGATTTAGTAGCTTCTATACTAAGGGATGGAAGGGCTTGTAATATGATATTCCAGAGGTCAAAGGAGATAGGATTAAAATCAAGAATCACTCACCCACCCATCAGAAGCAAACATTATTGTTGAAGGACTGGTCATGAGAGTGAATGGAATAAAAGAAAGGCAGAATAGGACAGAGGGAAATGTGGTTAGCCTTTTACAACCTAACTATTATGGAAGTTCTTTGTATTGTTGCACATGTATGGCCTATATTGAATTGCTTGTTTTCTCAATGAGGGTGGGTGAGGAGGAAGGGATAGATAATGGAATTCAAAGCTTTAAGAATGAATATTAAAAATAGTTTTAGCATGCAACTCAAAATTAAGCTACGCAGGCAATGGAGTATAGAAATCTGTTCTGCCCTACAGGAAAATAGAGGGGAAGGGGATGGAAGAAGGGTGGGTAATAAAAGGGAGAACAGACTGGAGGAAGGAGTGGATGGGGTGCATGCTGTCCTGAGGGTGGGGGTGGGGAGAGATGGGGAGAAAATTTTGAATTCAAATTCTCGTGGAAATGAATGTTAAGAATTGAAAATAAATAAATTATATATTAAAAAAAGAAGAAAATTACCTCACAGAAAAGGGGGAAGAATCACTTATGAAAGGGAGCAGGCACACAACAAGGACCCAACAAAATGAGCAGCAATGAATTAAAGACTTAAGGAAAGAGAAAAGAGGCTCCAAAAGGGAGGAAAATAAACTAACATAATACGGGCTCATGGCATAAAAGCAGATCTAAGAGCTGGCTCTTGTAGAGTTGGGATGACAGACGTTATCTTGAAAACAGTCAGAAACACACCCATCAATTATCATAAAGAACCCAAATGAAAGTGACAAGAGTTCTCATCTGGTAAGAGAAAGGACAGAAGCTAGAATACCATGTACCAGAAATCACTGTAAACAAGTCTCCAGTCTTCAGTATCCAGAAAAATGAGCAGCTCTTTCCCAAGGGAAAGTTCAACAACAGAATTGCAAGCAACTCTATCATCTCATGGGAAGAAACTTGAATATGTAAATCAGCCAAACAATCACAAAGAAGTGTCTTTCTAAGACTTTAAAATAATGAACAAGTGTCTAAATGAAGCCTTGACAATTGGTGGTGGGCAGGAAGGCTGATGTTTCCTTCATGATCCATTTTGCAAGAATCACATCATGGTGGAGGTGCTACTAGCATAGAGCTTAGAGGGGCTTTCTCCAGGGGAAGGGACATGATTTTCCTAGCTAACACCCTGCAGCTGCTGCCATCTTGCTTTGCAATACCTTTGCACCTGGATCTGACCTGCACTATCCTCTGATTGAGACCCTCCCTGCCTCAGGATCCTGTCACGTTGGTGAGAGATTGGACAGCTCTCCCCTGAGTTACTGCACTCAAGGTCCTACTGTCCCAATACCTTTCACTCTCCTCTTCCCTGGGCTTTTGTTCATAGGGTCATTTCTACTACTCTCTTCACTTCTCCTTTAAAGTCTTTATCCTATTTTTCCCCACTGAGGTTTCAAGCTGTTTCCTGAAAATATTACCATGGAATATTAAATTGGAAGGTACCTCACATTATCTGGTCTAATCCATACCTGAACAAGAATGATTTATTAGTCAAACTGGTTTTTGTTAAGTCATTTCAGTCATGTCTGACTCTTCATGACCCCATTTGGGGCTTTCTTGGCAAACATACTATAGTGGTTTTCCATTTCCTTCTTCAGCTCATTTTATAGATAAGGAAACTGTGGTAAACAGGGTTAAGTGACTTGCCCAGGGTCATATAGCTAATAAGTGTCTGAGGCTGAATTTGAACTCAGGAAAATGAATCTTCCTGAATCCAGGCCTGGCACTCTATCCACTGTGCCACTAGCTGGTATGATACTTTAAAAACAGTGAACATGATTTAGGCCACAGATAATTTTATATATGAGAAAAAAGGCAAAAATCTTAAAACCTTTCCTTTAAAGACTATAATGCAGGGACTGGAATTTTCAAATGTGAATTGATTTAGCTGAATTTGTTACTACTTTTGTCTTTAATACCATTTTTATCATTTCTCCAAATTTGGTCATTATATTATTAAGCAAATTATTTTTAGTTTTTTTGTCTTATTAAAAATATTTGCTAAATAGCTCTTATGGTTTACATATTAAATTGGAGGAACAATAAATTTATATTAAAAAATAAGAGCAACAGTATCGCAACAGATACAATTTATGGAATGCAAATAAAGCAATTTTCAGAAGCAAAATTTTATCTGTGAATCCTTTTCTTAAAAAAAGAAAAGACTGAATTAAGCATGCTGTTAAAAATACAGTTAAATATCCAAGAAATTCAAAAAGGAAATTAAAGTGATAAAAGCAAAATACGTAAAATTAAAAGGATAGATTAATAAATAAAGCAGGTTTTAAAGACAGCATGGAAAAACTCTCAGAAAAATGTAATCAAAATAGGGAAACCAAACTGTCAAAATGAAAAGAAGAAAATCATGACAATTTGAGAGGAAACAGACAATTATCAAAGATCATTGTGCCCAATTAAATACCAGAAAATGGAAAATTTAAATGAAATTGAGAAATAGATATAAAATATGCACTACTCAAACCAACAAAACAGGAAATGTATTGCCCAAGGAAACTAAGCTCAGAAAGACATGTTGTACCAAGGGAAAAAGCTAAAATATGGACAAGAAAGTTTTAAATCCTACTTCTGCCACTGGGTGACTATTGACGGCTTTAGTGCCTTCGTCTTAAAACTGCATGTTCCTATCCTTTGATCATTTATCAATTGGAGAATGACTTTTAATTTTATAAATTTGGCTCAGTTCCCTACATATTTGAGAAATGAGGTCTTTATCAGGGTAACTTGCTGTAAACCTCCAGCCCCCTCCCCCAGTTTCCTGCTTTCTGTCCAATTTTGGCTACACTGGTTTTGTTTGTGCAAAACCTAAGTCCTTTTCAACTCTAAATCTTATGACAAGGTGATAAATAAGCAACAACGGGAAAAACACATATTTACTCATCACGAGCAGAAAATTCACAAGCAAACTATAATAAACTTTTAAAGAATTTGCAGTATCTGTGATACACAAACTTTTTTTAAAAATAAAGATACCACAATATATAATCTTTATGCTTAAGGATATGATAATGAAAGAAAACAGTAGACCAAAATCACTCCTGCATATTTTTTCCTTTAAAAGTTTTATTAACAAATTTTGTGTTTATATTATAGAAATTTCTCCCAGTATCCCTCTCCTTACCTCCTTCACATATCAAAGAATTGATGAAAAGAAAACAAAGAGGAGGAAAAATTAGCAAAATATATTAATATATTGAAAAATTCTGGAAAATGGGCAGTTCTCTACACTATGAACCACCAATCTTTTTAAAGAAGCAGGGAAGTAATGTTTATTTATAGCTCTTCATTGGAACCAAGTTTATTCTTTATAATGTTGCAACATTCACTTTTGATTATTTTCTGGTTGTTCACCAATGAATTCTGATAAATACTGTCAATTCTCAACTTATGTGGGGCAATATTCCTAGAAAATGCCATGAAAGTAAAAAAAAAAAAGTGAATGTTGGTACATTGAACCTATGGGAAATGGGAGGTTAGGTTCCCACAACTGCAAAAAAAAACCCAAACTATAATCTGCTAGAGACTGCTTAAAAATATGTTTCTACATATAATTCTTTATAATAAAACATTAATTTTGATAATATGCATTTTTACTAGGACAGTAGCCATGGAAGAACTTGTAAAATGTAGTACATAAAGTAAAATTGGTAATGTGCAAAGTATTTTTTTCTTGGTAGTAATTTGCTAGTAAATATACAAAGGGAGCTCTTTACAATGGTTGAGTGAACAAGACCAGTGATGCTCCTAGTTGGATCCTAGCACTTCCACAAACTTGCTCACATCACACCTTTCATATTTTTCCTTTGTGGTACAGAACCGCAAATGTGGTGGTCAACATGAAAGTGAAAATGAGCTTACTAACAAAATCACAGGAATGCTTAGAGTTGACAAAGTAAAACACAGGTATGTTGAGGACTGACTATGAATAGATCTGAAAACACACAGTACTAAAATTGAATTTAAACCAGGAATGCCAGGATAGTTCAATATTAGCAAAACAATTCACATTATAAATATGAATAGGTTAATACAAAATAATTATTAATCATATTAACAGAAAATGATAAATTCACTGGATGAAGAAAAGTCTTTGAGAAAAATATGGCAACATTCATTCCTGTGTAAAAAAATTAAAATGTATCATTTAATCTTACAACTAGAGTTAGAAGAGACTTTCAGTCATCTAGTTCAATCTGATAATTTTTAAAATGAGGGAACTGAAGATGAGAAAAAAGGAATGACTTGCTCAGGGTCATGGAGTTAGTATGAAAATAGGAATTCAAATCCAAGTCCACCATTTTCAAATCCATTACTCTGTTGGTAATACCACCATATATTATGACAAAATTGTTTTTATCATGATAAAAAGGTTTTTTACATGAACTACAGAGCTAACATTATTTATCCTGGAGAAATATTTGAAGCTTTGTCACAAAGAATACAGTAGAAGTGAGGAAGTTGATTTTTAGTATCACTATTGCATATACTTCTAAGGATGTTAGTAATAACAACGAAAAGAAATTAAGAAGTGAAAGGATAAACATCAGCAAACAAAAGACTGAAATATCTCCCTTTTTGGATGTGATGGTTTAATTAGAAAACTCAAGTGAAGCAACAATGAAAAAACTGAGACAACAGCTTTAGCAAAATAATCCAATGAGAGAAACCACCACACAAATCATCCACTTGTATGGAGATCACTTTGAGAAGCAGAAAGAAAACATAGACGGATAAATACTATTTAAAATAATAACAAAATGCATTACTTATCTTGGAATCATCATTTCAAGACGCACAGTGACCTTTTATAAACAGTTTTAGAACAATGTTTACAAAAACAAGAGAATTAAATATTTGGAATGATGTTAAGTGAACATGGGTAAATCAAAATAGATCATAGAGTCAAGATGACTGTATTAATCCATAGACTTAATTCTATGTCAATGAGTATACCATTATTTAACAAAGCTAGATAATGACAATCAAAATTCATATAAACATCAAGACATCAAGAGAAAAGTAAGAAAGAGGCACACACCCTACTAGATTTAAAATTACAATATTTTAAGTGAAAAAAAGAAATAAAATTCTTTGAAAATGGATAAAAATTGAAAAGTAGATCAGGGTAATAAATTAAAGAAGAAAGATGTAGAAGAAGATATCTACAGTAGTTTGGCGTTTGAGAAGAACAACCGTTGCTATGGAAGGAATTGGTCATTTAACAAAAATTGCTGGGAAGCTAGATAGCAATTATGTGGAAAATAGAATCCTGCATCATACAGTCTGACAAATTTGAAATGAACCAGTGATCTAAAGGAAAAAAAAATGCCATTGAAAATGAGAAGAAAATGGACGATTGACTTAGAGGAAATTTATAAGAGTTCCAACAGACTCATCCAATTATTTAACAATAAAATAATTTTGTACAATTAAAAGCAACTCTAGAATAAAAAATGGATGTGTGTGTGCATGTGTGTGTGTGTGTGCGTGTGTGTGTGCGTGTGTGTGTGTGTAAATCTTTACAAGAGGTGTTTCTGGTAAAAGCTTGACATTAATTCATTAAGGAAATGACAAAAATTTTATGAATAATCACTATTCTCCAAAATATAAATGGTCAAATGTTATAAAAAAATTTTCTCAAAAGAATAATGCAAGATATTAGCAACCAATTTTTTTGAAAGCTATTAATTAGGAAAATTTGAGTTAAAATAATTCTGATGCATCATCTTATATACATCAAATTAGGGAAAATTATATGATGAAATTTAATGTTGGCACAATTCTTTTAAGAAACTGTCAGGCTAGTCAGCTGTTGGTAGACTTGTGAATTTGGACTACAATATGGAATTATACAATAAAATCTATCAAAATGTTCATACTCTATGACCCTGTGGCTAGGTTCCTTTAACTAGGCTCAAGTTCTAAGAACATTGTTGGCAGGAAATAAAAAGTCTAACCTGATACAAATATTCCTACTAGTACTATCTGTGATAATAAAGAACAGGAAACAAAACATGTTCCCAGCGATTGGGATGCAGTTGAGTAAATGACATTGTATGAACACAGTGGAGTGTTATTGTGGCATGGGTAATGTCGAATGTGAAGAAGGTTTAAAAACAGAGAAAGAAAAATGAAACCGTAGAGAAGGACAAAAGAACAATGTATTCACTGACTCTAGCGAGGTTAAAAAAAAGTCAATAATAATCACAAATTACACAGGTGTGTGTGTGTGTGTGTGTGTGTGTGTTAATCAATAAACAAACACCAGAAAACACATGACCAGTCCTACAACTATTTACAATCACTCCATGGTACCAAATTTCATTCATAGGATCATACATTTAGAGTTGAAGGGGACTTTAGAGGCCCTCAGATCCAACCTGCTCATTTTATCAAAGGGAAAACAGGCACAGCTGATAAATCCAGGATCTGAACTCTCAATACCATTCACCTATTTTTTCATCCATCCATCCATCCATCCATCCATCCATCCATCCATCCATCCATCCATCCATTCATCCATTCATTCATTCTTTTCATTCAGTGTTTTCTTGTCCATCTACTTATTTATTTATGACTTTGTCCTTTGATTATGTCCTTTTCTTTGTCCCCCTTCATTGAGGTTTGAGATAGCATGGTGTATATAAAATTTGATGTTGGCACACTTGCTTAAAAAAAAAAACAATTGAGATGCATCATGAGGTGATGGTGACCCTGACGGACCTGGCATCAGTAAATAACTAGGTTCTAATCTAGACTCTGATACTAACTAGGTGTGTGATGCCAACCTCTTGTGCCTCAGTTTTTCTCTTCTGTAAAATGGGAATGATACTAACCTCAAAGGGTTCCGATGAAGGTCAAATATGTTGCATGTTCTGCATATCTAGAATTCTATGTAAATGTAAGAAGCTATAAGTGAAAATGATGATGATGATGGCTCTAGTTACAATAATTAAATATGTCAGTTGGTAGAATTTGACAAAATGTATTATTAAAAATGGAATTAAATAATAACAATATTGTCAGCCAAAGCAAAGGGCAAGAAGTGGTCCATTTCCATGTGCTATCCCAGTCTCCTGCATCCCTGGGGTAGACTAATCCTGCTAATTCAGCTGAACTTTTGTCCTTGCCATTGCCTGGATTGTAAAAAGGTGTGACAGGAAATGATTCTTACAAAAAAAAAGTCTCTCATAACTTGACACGATACCAAATTGTCTGGGTCCAAATAATAAAACATGAGCCCAAGCCAAACGAGAGGCTAGAAATGTTATCCAAGCCAAAGAAATAAAAGAGGAAATGGTGCTTTATTTGAGGGAGGTAATGGGGGGGGGGCAGAGGGACCAGATGTTCATTTTTCAACATTGATTTTTCTGGGCCCAAAGAGCATATTGCTGACCCAGGCATGATAAAATGTACAAGGCTTTCCAGAAAGGCCTAGTCAGCTGCCCTGCTCTGGGAGAAAACAACAATTTTGAAATAACAGGAATGGGGTTGTCAATATCGTTTTCCCACTCTAGAATCTGCAGAAACTTTATTATATTGCAGAATGAAAAGGGGATGCTTCGACCAGATCAGGCCTTCATTGAAACAAGCTTTAAATATGATGAAGCTTAAATATGAAGTTTCATCAGATCATCCAAGTAGAATGTGGTTATTTTTAATTGGATTGTCCCCAAATGAATCTGATTCAATGACCTTCCTGGCTTTTATCAGGAGTAGCTTGGTTTAGAAGAAATAAAGATTTTCCTTTGCTTACTGATGATTGAGCCTTATAGTTCTGAAACCAAGGCGGGGTGAAGATCATTTCCGTGAACAGTTTTTCACAAGTTCTTCTTGATATATTCTTTAAAATAAAATGATCTGACAAATAGCTCTAAGGGAGGCATACCCCTTTGAAGTCTAGGACATTCTGGTGGCACAGTGGTATCTTTCCAAGAGGGGGCTTTCTGTGTAGTTTCACGTTGGCGCTGGCATCATCTGAACAAGAGGTTAGAAGGGAATGGGTTTGCCTCAGAGCCCGACCGAAACCCTGGGAGTTTGGAATCTGTTCATCTCCGGAGAGTTGACCACAGCCCTGTACGCAATCCAAAAGTCTTTTGTGGTTTCTACACTCCAAGAAGGATTTTTTATCCAAGTCATATTTGGATAAGGCAAGGGATAACAAAACGTCCTATATTTCCAAGAAACCAGATTTTGTTTTAGCAGCAAGGGTGCATTTTCTCTTCCTCAGTATTTATGGGGCAGCCTATACTGGCGGCTTGTTTGAGGGTTCTCCTACAGGAAGAGTAATTTATTGCCTTGAACGAAGATAAACAGCTGAGATTGTAATTTTCATGGGAGGTCTTTTCAATCGAAAAATAACATTACCATTGAGGCATCACATCCTGAATAAATATCTTGTCCTTTTTTTGTCATAATATGCCATTTACATTTTTCTAACCCAAGGGTGCAGTGGGAAAGATTATCTTCAGCCTAGGCTAGTGAAGTTATTGGGGCTGCCCCTCTGGTAGAGAATCAGGGGATAAGTTTTTGTCTGCTTTTAAAAGCTATTATCAAACCTGGCGTCTCACTCTTTATCACTGTGCCCTGCATACATTATGGCTCTTGGAGTTTGGAATAATCAATCAATTACTCAACTAATCAATTTATTAGACATTCATTAAATACACACTAAAAAACCAATTTAAGTTTTCATAACTAGTGTGACCAGTGACGAAATCCTGATGTTTCTAGTAGGAAGAGGTAGATTTAAAGAGAGACATAACCACACGAGGAAGGGTCTAGGGGTTCTGACACCCAGGGTAATGTATTTCATCCCAGCGGCAACTCATATCCCAATTCCTGTCCTTGAAGTCTTCCAATCAATCAATTAGTTGACATTTATCACATGTCTTCTGTGCCCCAAATCTCTACCAAAAGTGCCTTGAGGGGGTGGAAAGATTCCTTATCTTGGGCGATCAGACCCCTTTTAGACTCTTCTGTACATTCCAGCTGCTGTCCTGCCCTAGTCCCAGTCTAATTGTCTTCTGTCTCAGCCCTGTCCCTCTCAATGAACTGTTTTAGAATGAAGTGAGAAAAAACAATTCCCAGTTATGGATCTGCTTTTAAAATAATCTCAGATCCCTTGGAGATTGAAACCTAGACAATGGAGGTCAGTGTCCAAAGGCAGCTCCCACAAAGAAAGAGTCAAACTGAGAGTCAGTCTTCCTTGAGAAATTATTTCTTAACTTTGGGCTGTGTATTGTTGATGCCCAAAGGCTGAGAAATTAAAATAAAGAACCCTTGGGTGTCCTAAAGCTATGTGCTTATCCTCAGCCCAACTGGCCACAAAGGGAAAGGCAAGGTCTTTGTTCACACTTAAGACTCAGCAAGTGAGACCGTATCCCAAAGCACCAGCATCTTAGAGGAGGGAGGTTGCTTTCTTCCTCCAAGATGGTGGTCCTCCCGCACGCGCTGTGTGCAGGAGTGCAGCAGTGGAGGGTGTTTCATATCATATGATTGTAGCAAGTCTTGGCAGACTGGGGGCTCTGAGCTATTGTGATTGTATTCATTTTTTTGTCTGATATAAATTCCATAAAAGCAGCAGAAGAAAGGACTGTGTGGATCTGAGGAGCAATGGCTCTCTCCCCCAGGTAAAAAAAAAAAAAGTTAGTTATTGTTTTAGAGTGTGGCTAATTGACTTTCCAGTGCCAGAAAGCAACTTATCACCCTGAGAGTACATCTATCTGAATTAACTTATTAACCCTAGCTTTGAGCCAGCATTTGAATAGCATGTATTTGAGTAGCCTACCAACAGTAGATTGACCTTAGTTATCCTAATAACCCTGGTTTATCCTAGCTTTATATTCCTACCATGATTTCTTTCCAATTTTTACTTGCTCCTAATGAGAATGAGAAATAATAAGCATTATTAAATCTGTTCATGAAGATATCTTAGAACCATTCTCCTGTAGTGATTATTGCCAAAAATTATTATATCTTTTAGCTATTTGTACATTAAAAGAATCCAGAAATACTGGATTTCTTGCAATAGTATGTCCTTTGCATGGGGCTTTCTATAGTAGCATGACAAAATTCAAACACACTAATAAATCAGAGGAAATGATGATGGGCATTCACTGTTTACCAACCTAACTGAAATTCTCTCTAGTGTAGGGCTTTCTTTCTATCAGACTGTGGAAAACATAGTCTTCCATGGAAACCAGTCTGATGAAGGAGCTCATTTCCACAAGCCCATGAGAAATAGCCATTCCATTATAACTTTGATCCTAAAAGGAATTTTTTAAAAAGCCTTGGTTTAGCCTATCAAACCTGCTAGCTACCTCCCCCAGTCCCCTCTCCCCCTCCCAAAACTTCCAGATCTTTCTCTGGATATACTTGATCACACAGTTCTCAGAAAGTCCTCCTGAATACAACTTGACATATCATATCTAAGCTTGCAAGCATTTCCTTAATGTTAGTTTGCAAGTAAAATGAAATACAGATAAATGAGCTGTTATAGAAAATATACATGAATATGAGAATATGCAAATGGCATCATTCAATAGGATACTTCAATTCCTCTCTCTTAAAAATTAATTTAAAAAATCACAATCGCCATAACCACCACCAAAATGAATCCCCAAATAAATGAATAATTTTTAAAAGTCTTGAATAAAACTTTAAGTCATCTATAATTGAATAAATGAAAGTAATAATGATTTTTTTCTTTTGTGGCCTCTTCCAACCTCTTATTTTCTGTATATATTTTTAAAAGTGCTTTGTTACTATTATTTTTATTATTATTGATTGCTACTGTTGGCATCTTGGAGCCATAGAATGTCAGGCTGGGAGTTAGGATGACTTGGTTCTAATCTCACCTTATGTAGAGTGTAGAAGTAAAAGGGACCTCAGAGGGTATCTAGTCCAACTACCTCACTTCATAGATAAAGACTCTGAGGTCTAGAGAGGTTGTATGACTCTCTCCAAGTCACATCGGTAGTAAATATCAGAGGAGGATTTGTAACCCAGGTCTTCTGACGCTAGACCCTGAGCTCTCTCTACTACGGCCCCCTAATGCGTACCAACTTAGGGATGCTGAGCAGGCTACTTAAGCTCGCAAAGCCTCAGTTTTCTCATCTGTCAAATGGAGACAATACTACTTTCTTGCACAGAGGCAATGTGGCATACATTAGTGTCAGTCATGGAGTCAGAAAATTTTGTCTCTTCTCACCTCTGCTCCATGCTGAGTGATCCTGGGCAAGTCACCTAATTTCCCTGTACCTTAGACAACTCTCTAAGGCGAGATCACCTAAGTCTTTGACTCTTTCTTGGTGAAGGAGTTCCCACACTTACCTACACACATCCTACCCTGATGAACTCATATTCATGCATTATTATTATTTTTAAGTAGAGGAATTGGTGTGTGGATTGTTCTGACTCTGCTTTCTTCACTAAGTATCATTTCAGATATTTTTAAGGCATCGTGATCTTTCTTTCTTATGATGGAACAGCGCTCTATCACATTCGTATATCACTATTTATTCAGTCATCATGCACCAGTGATCGGGCTTTTTAAAAAATCTTAGCTATTACAAACAAAGTGGCTTTGCATATTTTTGCACAGATAGGTCTTTATTTCCCTTTCTTTCAGCCTTGTAAAAGCAACAACCTGGAATTGAAAATATGAGCCGAGACCAGGAGTTCAACCATAGGGATGCTTATTCCCATAGGAGTTCTGGAAAAGCGCAATTCAGGGGGAAGTTATGCAAGGAGGATGGGCAACTAAAGTGACCTTCTTTAAAATGCTATCACATGACCTTTTGGTATGCAGAATCCCTATGCAATTTTTACGTGGTCCATTAATGAGGTCATCTCAGGGGACAGAGCAAAAGAATGTCTGTTAATCCATCACGGACCTAAGACATCAAATGTTATTCCCGGGAAATTTCCCAGTGAAATACCTCCCTGTCCTGTTTAAACTCTATTCTGATCAGTGCTTGCAAGACACTCCTAGTCCCAGCTGATGTGTTAATTGCAAAGTCTGTTCTACGGATAGAATTAATTAAGAGACAATTTACTTGTAATAGCTATTTAATGGAGTAGCACCATTTCCTCAAATAGACAAGATCAATAAAACGAGTTATCACGTATTTCCTGATGACTTTCTGGTGGAGACAGTCTTGGGAATCATAAATAACAGGGAATGGCTATCATATTGTCCCCATGTACACATGCCCTCCACTACTTGCAAGGGCAATCCAACCCTTAGGACAATGCTGAATGTTATAAATGGAGTTTCATGACTTTAGAGGAAAGGTTGATTAGAATATTTCTTTGCTATTTTGAAAAATAGTTTTCCTGATGATTATGTATGTACATATATGTATACATACATATATATGTGTTTACATACACAAAATATAAACAAAATTTACCATAATTTTGGGAAAGAGCAAGAGTAGCTGGGGAGCAAGAAGTGCTTCATCAAGATGGTGGTTCCTGAGGGAAGTCTAACATCTCATCAGGAATAGGGTCTAGCCTGAGTCCCTCAGGATAATCAAACAGAATACTTGGTGTAGGGGTAATCTAGCCAACTGGAAAGGCTTTAAGTATAGGCATGGAGGGTTAATCATTGACTGCCCAAGGGCTGGTCTAGTGAAGAATGACTCAATCCTTGCATGATGGTCACCAGGTGATGAATTTTGGGGATGTTAGTATTCTGGGAGTAAAATCATCCCTTCCCTACCCAAGTTAAATTAATTTCTTTCCAAAGTCTATCCCCTCCCAAACCTCTTTTTGTCCATTGATATTTCATGGAAGCCTCACAAATCATAAACCTTTTAAATATGCCATGGAATGAAGATGTTAAAGAACTCTCAATATTCAGAAGGACATGGGTATGGAAGCTAACTGAGATGAAAACCAGCTCCTAACAAGTATTATATGTGAGACCTTAAATGAGTCACTTAGGCTCTGTCTGTCTTTGTTTTTACATAATGGAGATAAAATGTAAAATGGGGATAAAATAGGACCTAGTCCTAGGGTTGTTGTGAAGATATAATGAAATAACATATATAAAGCCCTTAGCACAGTATCCTGCACCTAGTAAGCACTTAATAAATGCTTGTTTTATTCCTGGTCTGCCCTCTCTTTTGTCAGTCACCCTGAGTCCCCTTTACTTAATCTCATCCCCTCCTACTTTCCTGTCAGGTAAGATTGATTTCTAAATTCAACTGATTGGATATATTATTCCCTCTTTGAACCAATATTGATGTGTGTCCTTCACTGCCAAAGAAGACTGTGCCATCAGAGAAATGATGACATGACTTGCACTTGACTTTGTTTTGAGTGAGGGACGGCTGTGCAGGTCACCAGCCTCACTTCTCCTCCAGAGCCATCTGAATCCAGTGACCAGATATTCATCAGGATGACTGGAGATGGCCCAGGATGAGGCAATTGGGGTTAAGTGACTTGCCCAAGGTCACACAACTAGTGAGTGTCAAGTGTCTGAGGTGAGATTTGAACTCAGGTCCTCCTGACTCCTGCACTGGTGCTCTATCTACTGCATCACCTAGCTGCTCCACCAACACTAATGAGAGGAAGGTTCAAGTGACACCCATCAGCCACCCTCTCATCTCTCCCTCCACTGTAATAGGTTTTTTGTGCCTCTTCAAGTGAAAAAATTGACCCCATTCTACCTCTCCCTTCCTTCTGCACCCAGTGTATTCCATATATAGATACACACACACACACACACACACACATATGTATTCCTTCTAGCTGTACTATTGGTGATACAATTTGTAACGATTACAAGTATCATCTTCCCATGTAGGGATGTCAACAGTTCAGTTCTATTGAATCTCATATATTTTTTCCTTCTTATCTATTCATGCTTCTTTTGGACCTTGATATTGGAGATCAAATGCATGCAATTTCCCACTCTAGTCCCCAACATTCATGGTGGTCCTTTTTTTGTGTTAATCAAAATGTATGAACAAGCGGTTGTCCCTTTTTAGGAAACAGCTAAGCAAATTGAATATAATGGCCTCCTGTGGTTGTTAAGATGGTAGAATCCTTGTTTTCTATAGATCTCTCTAACTGGAGGATTTCAAGTGAAGGTCACATGGGCCAAATCTAGAGAATTAAAACTGGGTCTACCTGATAATAGTAATAGCCATTATTTACATAAACACTTTAAAGTTTGCTTTTTTGTGTTATCTCATTTGATCCTCACAAAAACCCTGGGAGGTGGGTGCTATTATTATCCCCATTTTACAGATGAGGAAAATGAGGCTAAGAAGTGATTTACTTTGAGTACTACTACTAGTAAATATCTCAGGGAACGTTTGAACTTAGTTCTTTCTGACCCCAACTCCACCAGTCTATCCACTATACTGGGTGACTCCCTCAATAAGAAGACAGGGACACTTCTTTCCACAGAGTTTGCTGTGGCCAGGGAACTAGTTAGACCTTTACACTACCTCCCCCACCCAACCTTGAGGAGACCTAGAAGACCCAGCTTCAGGGATCTATGTGAGAGAAAGACTTCCACAGAAATAAAAAGAATTAAGAGCCAATCTAGAGGCAAGCTGTTGACTATAAGAAAAAGAAAAAACAAGTAACTCTCTCTTTCTCCCCCCCCCCACCCTGGTTGAGTATGATGCTGTCTCCCAACCAAATAAACCAAAAATGAGACTCATCAAGAGAAGAAAAAAATGAGCAAGAATTCCAAAAATGCCACACCACATTGAACAAGTATTACAATATGAAGAAGAATGAACCAAAAATTCCCAGTGGGGGAAAAAGTATTTGTAGCCTCCCTAGAGTTCATGAAACAATGCTGAGAAATTCCAGAATAGTTCGGAAGAGAAACATAACTTTTAAAATAAGATATTAGGAAAGAAATTAGCTTGGAAATCAAATGTCTCAAAGCAAAATTAATGAAGACATTCCCCAGAGGAAATAATCTAAGATATATTACAGAGATTCTATCCCAATGGGGCTTGGCAAAAGGAAATGTTAGATTTGGAGCAAAAAAAACCATAGAGAATTTGAAGAAAGTTTGATAGAAGAGAAATAAAAGTCAGACTTTTGTATAAAATGGGGTATTATTGCATTGTAAGAAATGCTGAATATGAGAAATTCAGAGCAATATGAGAGGACTCGTGATAGCAGGTGCAGAGTGATGCAAGCAGAACCAGGAAACATACATACATATATGACTCCAGTAATGGGAATAAAAAGGATGCTAAAAGGCCATTCAAATTCAGATTCATTATAGAATGGAAATCCTTGATGCTGGAGAAATTACATTTTCTCTTTTTATTCCAAGAAGCTAGTCAAGTGCCAAATATACAGTTGTTCAGCCGTGCCTGATTCTTTCTGACCCATTTGGGGTTTTCTCAGAGATATTGGAATGGTTTGCCATTTCCTTCTCATTTTATAGATTGGAACACTGAGGAAAACGGGAAAAACTGACTTGCCCAGGGTCAAATAGCTAATGAGTATCTGAGGCTGGATTTGAACTCTTGAAGATGTCATCCTGACTGTAAACCTAGTAGTCTTTCTGCTGTTCCACCTTGCTGCCCTACAAGAGGTAGACAATAAATTTTTTTTAAAAGGAATTCAATTAATTTTTAATGGAAATGCATTAAATTAGCAGGATTTGTTGGGAAGCTAGGTGGCACAGTGGATGAAGTGCCAGGCCTGAAGTCAGGAAGACTCATCTTCCTTAGTTCAAACATGGTCTCAGACACTTAGTAGCTGTGTGACTCTAGGTAAGTCCCTTCACTCTGTTTGCCTCAGTTTCCTCATCTGTAAAATGAGCTAGAGAAGGAAATGGCAAACCACTCCAGTGTCTTTGCCAAGCAAACCCCAAACAGGGTCACAAAGAGTCAGACATGAATGAAAATGACTAACCAGCTACAGGGTTAATTGTGATGGCCATTTTTGGTCTTGGAGAATAGAAAATGAAACATGACCTTTCTCTCCCAGTTGAGAGGTAGGGGACCATGGAAGCAGAATATTGTAAAGCATGTTTAAGTTGGCACTTGGTTTTATCCAACTTTCTATATTTTAACGGAGGCTTCAATGAGCTTGGGCGTGTTGGAAAGTGATGCAAGCACTGTAAGGCATCACATATGTGTGGGCACGTAACGCCACCCAAGTAAATTGATGTAAATGTAAGTAAAATACAATATGGTCCAAATGAAAAATCAGAGGCTACCACAAATCAGAGGATGGAAAGGCTCCTTCCAGTGAGGGGGTGCGCGAAGGCTCCAGGAAGGAGGTAACACTACATGTTGGCCTTAACAAAAAGGAAGGATGCATTCCAGGTACAGGTGACAGAATGAGCAAAGACAGGGAAGTGGAAGAGGGCAAGAAAAGGGCAGGAAGCAGTATAATTAATAATTAAATCAAAGGGAAGAGTATATTCCCAGGTTGAAGGCAGGTTGAAGCCAGAACATGGGGGATCTTAAATGTGAGTCTAAGGACACTGTATTTTGTTTGTTAGACAACAGTGAGCCATTGCCAGTTCTTGAGCAAAGGAGTGATATTTCCACTCATTCACTGAGGGGGGAAGGGAACAGGCATCTATGAAGTACCTACTATGTGCTTTACAAATATTGTTTCATTTAAGCATTTAACTGCCTACTGAGTACTAAGCACTAGGCCCTGGGAAACACTCAAGGAGCTCTCAGTCTCTTGGGGAAAGAGAGGTGGGAGAGAGCACTGATACAGAAATAAGCCATTATGTGTTATATACAAAGTAAATCCCAAATGCCATTGATTCCAACAACATAGGGGGATTCAGAAAGACTTTGTGCAGCCAAGACAGGTTATTTGGAAGAATAACTTAGTAAAGGAGAGTTGGAAAAGAGATAGAGGAGAAGTTGGGAGAAGAGGCAAGAGGTCTACTGAGAGCAGACCAGAGTCATGTGGGTCTGAATCAGGGCTATGACAGTGGGAATGCAAAAGGGAGAGACTTTCCAGAGAAAATTAAGATGAAGAAAGAATTAGCTGGACTTGGCAACAGTTTGAATGTGGAGATGAGTGAGAGGCAAGAGTCAGAGATGACTCCAAGATTATGTTTCTTTAAGTCACTCAAGGAATAAGTTCTGTTCCTTGCACAAGACATCCCATCTTCCAACTCCTGGTGTTTCCTTCCATGCATGGAGCTCTCTCCCTTCTCATCTCCATTTCCTGGGTTCCCCAGGAGTTTCCTTTAAGTCTTAGCTAAAAACCTGACTTTTGCAAGAAGCCTTTCCCAATTCCCCTTAATTCTCCTGCTCTCTCTCTCCCTTCCTTCCTTCCTTCCTTCCTTCCTTCCTCCCTCCCTCCCTCCCTCCCTTTCTTCCTTCCTTCTTTCCTCCCTCCCTCCCTCCCTTCCTTCCTTCCTCCCTCCCTCCCTCCCTCCCTCCCTCCCTCCCTCCCTTCCTTCCTTCCTTCCTTCCTCCCTCCCTCCCTCCCTCCCTCCCTCCCTTCCTTCCTTCCTTCCTTCCTTCCTCCCTCCCTCCCTTCCTTCCTTCCTCCCTCCCTCCCTCCCTCCCTCCCTCCCTCCCTCCCTTCCTTCCTTCCTTCCTTCCTTCCTTCCTCCCTCCCTCCCTCCCTCCCTCCCTCCCTTCCTTCCTTCCTTCCTTCCTCCCTCCCTCCCTCCCTCCCTCCCTCCCTCCCTCCCTCCCTTCCTTCCTTCCTCCCTCCCTCCCTCCCTCCCTCCCTCCCTCCCTCCCTTCCTTCCTTCCTCCCTCCCTCCCTTCCTTCCTCCCTCCCTCCCTCCCTCCCTCCCTTCCTTCCTCTCTCTCTCTGTGTCTCTCTCTCTACCCCACCTGCCTACTTTTCAGCTCCTCTGTATGCGGTGGCTTCCCCATTAGGGCATACGTTCCTTTAGGACAGGGATTATCCATTTTTTCTTGTATTTATATTGCTAGTGCTTAGTATATAGTAAGTGCTGAATGAATACTTCTTGATTTAGAGCTCATTTAGTCTACTCCTCTTGTTTTAGAGATGAGTCAACAGCCTTATTTCCCTGGCTACTGTTCCTTTAGATCACAGATTCCCAAAGTGGGTGATACCACCCTCGGGGAGGGGCTCCTGGAACAATCCAGGAGGGCAGTAGGAGTGTTGGGTGCAATTGGGACAGGTGAGACATTGAATAAAAATAAGGGGACATTAAAAATATAAGGAAATAAGAGGACAAGAAAATGTTGAAAAACCATTTGTACATATTTCATCTGTTGTATAACACAGTTAAAGTCATACTGATTATATTATATTCCAAATAAATACACAAAATGCAAGTTATGACCTATCAGTGGTCAAGTCCGTCAACAGGTCTTAACAAGCAAGTATGGCAGACAAGTATGTCATGCATTGTCTGCATTAGATGAAAGTCCAGCATGCATCGGCAGGAATGTGCGCATGTAATGCACTTGTTTACAATATGATACACTATACTTACATGATGCAATATTGTCTCATCAAAATTTCAGTGTGTCAAAACCCTCCACAAGTTTACAGTAAATTATTAAATTTAATATGTGTCATTTAAAAAATATTTATTTTATAGTTTTTGAAATGACGCAAATTTCAAAAACATTGTTAAAGGATTAAAGAAAGTAGATTTTTGGGGTCACTGAGTAATTTTTGAAAGGGCTGTGGTAGGCCAAATAAGTTTGGGAACCCCGGCCCTGGATACTAAATGACCTGCCCAAGGTCACAGAAAAAGATATGGTGTCTTGGAAATGCTCTGAAGAGTAGCTGCTCCTGTCAGTGTGGCAGCTGCCCTGGAGAAGTGAAAAGCATCAAAGGAGATCTTTTTCTCCAAGATACTCCATCATGGACTTAGCCTAAGGAAATCTGAAAGGGGGAAGTTGGGCCAATTCTGCAACTCTCTTGTTTTCCCTCAGGGTCCATCCCTTTCTCCTCTGCAGTCCCCCAGAACAGAAAGGAGAAAGTCAGTATAAACAGGAGGAATTCCTCCAGATTCCTTTCACTGAACAATTTCACTTTCTTTTAAGAAAAAAAAGAGTCAAGAGCGCCGACAGATTCTTTAAGAAAGTGGTTATAGAGGCAGCTCTGTAGACATGGACAGTGTTTGTGGCAGCATCAGGCATTTGGGGGTCATGTTGCACTGAGGCTAGACTGGTTTCTAGAATCCCAGGACCAAAGCTCAAGGGTCAGGTTGTCCTCTTCTGACCCATGAGGGAGCTGAAGCCCAGAGGTGAGAAGGGATTTGCCCACAGTCACCCATACAAGAAGCAAATGACAGTCAGCCGAGATTTCAGCTCCAGACATTTCTCCAATAAGAGGCTGCCTCACTCCTAGGAGGGAAGAACTATAGGGTGCAGAGCCTCAGAAGACTCTTGCTTACCTCCTAAGGTTGGTGCTCAGCTCAGGGTACGAGCCTGAGGCTTTGGTTTACTGGTCAACTTCTTTAGCATGGAAACTCCTTGTGGGCAGGGACTGTCCTCACTTTGGAACGTGTGTCTCCACTGCTCAGCCCAGTTCATGCCACATAGACAGTGCTTAACTCTTCCATTAATACTATGTCTGGGCACTGGGTAGCAGTTGGATAAACCGGGTGTTTCCCCACAACACGTAAATGTGTTGGGTAGGGTAAATAGGCAGGGTAATAGGCTTATGGCTTTTTCACACCCTCCTGACTTTTTTAGATTTCCTTTCAGTTAGATCACATCTTTGCTGGAGGCAGAGCTGTTCCCTTGGCTCTAGCAGGTCACACACAGTATTTGAAATAGAAATGCCATCCAGGGTAAGGTGAGGCAGTTTGGCGTAGTGATTAGGGAGCACGCTTTGAAGTCAGGAAGATCAGAATTTGATCCTTCTCTAATAGTTCCTGGCACTGTGTTCCTGGGCAAGTCTGAGCTCTCGTTGTCCCAAGTCTAAATTTCCTAAGACAATTATAGAGCATGCAGGAGAGCATGGAACTCACCAGGAGTTCACCATCCCCAATAAAATGTCAGATTATTTTTATTTTATTTTAAATTCAGGCTCTATCCTGAGAGGTAAGAGATCTGAGTTCCAGTCTCAGCTCTGCTTTTAACTTGCTGTATGTCCTGGGGGAAGTTGCCTAAATACTCTATGACTCAGTTTCCTCCTCTGTAAAATGAGGAAGTAAAAGTAGATCATGTCCAAGTTTCTGCCAACCATCTGACTGTGAGGGTTCTAAGCCCCTAGGCAGATAGCGAGTTCCATTCTGAGTCCACACTAAATGTGGGTGGGTAAGGGGGTGCTGGCAATGAAAAGCAGTGGCATAGAGGATGCTTGGAGAACCAGATGTAAGAGTGAAAAAATGCAGGAGGAAGAGAATGCGGGTGGGGTCATGGCAATCACAAAGAGAGTGGAGTAGATGAACCTGTTAGAGAAATAATGCGATGCATCCATATTTCTATCTGTGGCAGAGATGGATACTGGACCTTCAGTGTCCTTGTTCTAAGAAACTAGAAACTCCCTCCATGCATGCAGGTTGTCATCTGGGCAATTTAGAGAGATGCCTGGTGTACCCAGAGGTGACGTCGCTGGCCCCAGGTCACAGAGCCGATGTAGGGCAATGGAAGGCTTGAAATTGAAATCTTCTTGGCTCTAAGACCAGCGATCTATCCACTACACCATTTCTCCGCACCTCCCCCATCTCTTTCTCTCTCTGTCTCTGTCACTCTCCATACACACACATACACATGTTTATATATATACATACACACAAATTTAATGTTTTCACATTAATGCAATCAATGTAACCTCCTCCCTTGAGAGCTAGTGTTGGCTGGGTTCATATAAATGCATGTATAATATATATTATAATAACAATATGTACCTGTTTAATATAATATACACATATGCATATGGCATAATGAACACACCTTTCATTCCCAGGTGGATGGACAGCCATTTACAAGGAATCCCAGCCTTTCTACATTGTTCTTTCCAAGTCCTTTTTGCTGCCACAAACATTTTTCTAGGGCAGCCTAGTAGGAGCAGTTTCCATAACAATTAATTAATTTTTTTATTACAAGCTAGAATATCACCAACAAACAAGAAAATTTCCATACACAAAGAAAGCTAGAAATTAGGATTGTATATGAAGCCATGAATCTATTATATGTATCAAAAAAACCTCTCTATGTAAATTTGACACACTAGTGCTACTTGTTGAGGACCCCTTCTGATCTTTATTCTCACGTTTATTTCTTTTAAAATATTCCACTGGTTCTTCTTTTTTTTCATATTCATATCACTGCTCCCCTACTCTCCTCCCCACCCCCATCATATAAAAGCCCTCCCTTGTAACAAATAGCTGTAGTCAGGCAAAACAAATCTGCGTTCTATCAGTCATCTCTGAAAGTACTTATCTCATCCCCCTCCCCCATTCCCTCACTTTTCCCCCCAGAGGTGGGAAGCATAATTCATCCTCAGTCTTCTGTAGTTATAATTGGTCAATGCATTGCTAAGAGTTCTTACATTTTTCCAAGTTTCCTTCTCAAAGTTGTGGTCATTGCACAAAAAGTTCTGGTTCTTCTCACTCTGCATCAGTTGATATCCATCTATACTACCCCAGGTTATTGCAAATTTATCTATTTTATCATTCCTTAGATCTCAGTAATATTGCATTGCATTCACATGCCATAATTTGTTTAGGTATTCTCCTAATTAGGGTTCAGCAAACGCTGATCTGTGGGCTAAATTCGACCCACACCTTCTTTTAGTAGGGTCTGTGAGCTGCCCCTATAAAAACCATTCTTAACTTGAAGGCCAAAAAACAGGTGGCAGGCCCCATTTGGTCCATGGTATAGGGGATTCCAAGATGGACAGCCAGTATGTGAGAAGGAATTTAAACCTTGAGTTCAGGTCAATTATACCAAAACTGTATTTTATATGTCTATGTCTATGTCTATGTCTATGTCTGTGTCTATATCTGTGTCTGTGTCTGTGTCTGTGTCTGTGTCTGTGTCTGTGCCTATGTCTATGTCTATGTCTAAGTCTATGTTTCCTCAATGGTAAAAGAAGGTTGGAGTAGAGGTCCCTTCAAACTCTTTCTTTCTCTGGATATATCATATGGATATATACATTCACAAATGCACACACATGTGTACACATATGTATATGTAAGTATATGTACACACAGCATATTTATAAGTATGTGCACACATGTTTAATGTAGACATGATACAATACACTTTAGTATATGCACATATTTAATGTAGGCATGATATATGCATGTATGTATATATGCATATGTATTAATATGTACACATACACACAAACACAGAAAGAGGAGAAAAAGAAGTGTGAGAGAGAAGTAAGTAAAACGAGGAGAAAGAGGGCAGGAAATTCTAACTGAGAAAGTAGCTCAGGGACACACTCTCCTGAGAGTGTGGTTCTGTGCAATTGTCTCATTCTGGCCTGGTGACTTCCCAGGAAATCCCTTTCGTGGGTTTGGGTCTTTTCAGTTCCTTTATAGGCATATCTCATTCTTCACTTCCAGCCCCATTACTTATCAGTCCTGGGGATGCATCACTCTAAGTCATCAATCCTAGCTGGTCACCTTCTTTCTCTCTCTCTCTCTCTTCTCTCTCTCTCTCTCTCTCTCTCTCTCTCTCTCTCTCTCTCTCTCTCTCTCTCCCTCTCTCTCTCTCATTTTTTATCGTAACCTGTGCATGCTTAACCACTCTATTCCTACTATATAATACATTAATTTTAGGTATTCTATGGTCATAGGATCACATGCTTAGACTTTCCACCCTCTCCTTTTACCAACAAGGAAACTGAGGCCCGGGGAGGTCAAGGGATTGTCCCAAGATCACACAGGTAGTAAACACCAGTAAATTTGCTGCTTTTTCCAGGACACCTGAGTAACAAGTCATGATTCTGCCCTACTAGCTTTCCCGGGGTTCCTGGGGACTCCCACTATGAGATTCTTTCCTGCCCAAGTATCTCAGTCAGAAGGCATAATTATATTTCTTTACAATTGATGTTTCGGATTGCAGCTCCAGATCCTTTTTTCTATTTGTTCTTAAGTTCACCTGGCTCTCCACCCCCCCCAAAGTTCCACTCCCCTCTGATGATCAATCCTTCCCAGGCCTTCAGCTTTATCTTTAATTCTGGTCTAGGCACAGTTAAGCATCAAGTCGAGTGCCATTAATGTTCAATGAACATTGAAGTTCATTCGAACCACCTGGGTTGGCTGCACCCCAGAGCCCAGATCTTTTCTAAAATTTGATGGCCTTAGTGGGGACCTGACTTGGGCTCTATTCTAAAACAATTCTGTACTTGCTGGAGTGCTCCAAAGAAAAAGGTGATGGGAGTATTTTCAAACACCTCACTAGGAGATGGTAACAAGGCATGGCAGCCAGGGCAGGAGGACACTAACAGTGCCTTCCTGGGTCACCTCCTGTTCTACCACAACTCTTCTTGGCTCTGTGCCAGAGGAGGTGATCCATCCTCCCTGCCCTGACCCATCCCGTCAGGACTTCAACCCCTGGCTCCTTTGCCCCCCTGCCCAGTGGCACTACTCACCTGCTTGATCCGTCCTAGCACTTAGAAGAGTGCCTGGCATACAGCACATCCTTAAGGAGGGCTTGTTGGCTGATTGATTCATGGATTGTCCAACAAGTCCTCCTTTCCTAGACCAGCTCTGCTCCCTGCAGGGCTGTCCATGGACTCCCTTACTCTCCTGTTCAGCTCACTGTCCCCAGCTCCTCCCAGCAGCAGTCCAGAAGCAGAGTAGCAACCTCAAGGGGTTCTAGACTCTAGGTGCTTCCTTCCCCTTCCCCTCCCAGGTCACACTCAAGTCTCTATCCCTCCCACTGCTGTCCTCCATTTTCTAATCAGGATTCTGAGAATACTATATATTAGTGGGCCACAGTAAAAGTCTTTGGATCAGCCATTTAGAGTTGGAAGAGACCTTACGGGTTATCTATTCCAGGTGAGGAAATGAGGATGAAGAAATAGATCCAGAGAAGAGAAGAGGGTTGCTCAAGGTCACACAGGAAATACAAATCCTGGAGGTCAGTTCCTCTGACCCTTAAGTCAGCCCTCTTTGGATTCTGTGTTGCTGACTTCTGGCTAGTTGCACTCTGCTCCCCTTTAAAAGAAGAATCCCTTATACATGAAGAATCAGCTTTGGTTTCAAACCAAACTACATTCCTCTGCTCTTTCCAGCTCTTTATCATCTTCTAAATAGATGCTGCCATGACTGAATTTCCAGGTTTGGAGAACCATAAATCGTGCAGTGTTTTATGTCCCTTGTGAGCAGGCATTGGTTTATCTGTGGTCCCCGGGGAAAGAGGGGGGGGGGGGTTGGCATACAGTAAGTGCTTAATTTGTGCTGCTTGATTGATGACATGATTCACTTATACGATCTTAGGATGTTAGCATTAGAAGGAATCTTAGTCGTCATCAAATCGTAACCCTGGCACAGGAGAAAGACTCCTCCATCTGTTGCTGTTGTTTTTGTCCTATGGAATATGCTATGGAAACAACTGAAGGATGATGGACTGCTTTTAAAACCCTCATCCACAGAGAGGTAGGGAGGGAGGAAGAGAGAGACAGACAGAGAGAGTGAGAGAGCGAGAGAGAGTGAGAGAGAGAGAGAGAAAGGGAGGGAGGGAGGGAGAGAGCAAGAGAGAGAGAAAGGGAGAAGGAGAGGGAGGGAGGGAGGGAGGGAGGGAGGGAGGGAGAGAGAGAGAGAGAGAGAGAGAGAGAGAGAGAGAGAGAGAGAGAGAGAGAGAGAGAGAGAGAGAGAGAGAGAGAGAGTCACAAATGAGTTTAGTTCCTTTTGGCACGGAATAAGGAGAATGGTTCAGTCCTGCCCTTGTCAGGATATGATGAGTGGAGTCCTATACTTGGACCCAGAAGCCTGGTTGGACTCCTAGCTCCGTTCTGCTACTTATTAGCTTTGAGTAACTCCATTAACCCCTTTCATCCCCTCGGTCGATTTGTCTGTAGAATGGGAATGACTTGTGCTATAATCCTGGAGGAAAGCGATTAATTTATAAGCAAGAGATGATTATATGATCAAGTCACGACTTACTGTAGGACCTTACTGGTGCCAAATGCTTCAGTAGAAATTAAATGGTGTTTTGTTCACAACTTTATCTTAGGAAGACTTGGTTAAGGTGAGAGAATGCAAGAAGTGACCCAGACCCATTGACTCAGGCTCACACAGTCTCTGAGCTGCAAGCGACCTAAGTGGCTGTGCGGTCCAACTCACATATAAATGATAATGCTTTCTGCAGCATCCCGGACCAGTGGCCATTACTTGTAGATCCCCAGTGAGTAGGGCCCCACCCACCACACTTTATACAGCTCTAATTGTTAGGAAGTTTTCTCCCTAACATTAAATCTTATTGAACATCTTGGCTGCTTCTAACCATTGTTACCGGTTCTATCCTCTGGGATCAAGCAGAACAAAGCTAATCCCTCTTCCACTTGGCAGCCTTTCCAATATTCCAGTGTAGCCATCATGTTCTCCACAGTCTTTCTCTTCTGCAGTAAATCATCCTCAGTTCCTTCAGCTGACTCTCACAAGGCAGGGATTCAAAGCTGTTTACCATCCTAGCTCCAGTTTATCATTGTGCTTCTCGAAAAGAGCAGAGTAGGTCAAGTCTAAATCATTCCTTTATTTCAGGACATTGTCTTTCTCTTGAGCAGTCTAAGCTTGGTCTAGGGTTATTGGCTGTCATATTGCTTTGTTCACTTGTCATGAGTTTGATCCTATAAAATTCCCAGATTGTTTTTCAAGTGAGCTGCTCTCTAATTATACCTCACCTACCTTGCATTTCTGCAATTGTTTTTGAACCACAATAGAAAACTTTATGTTTATCCCAAATATATTCTATCACATTCAGTTAGCATTCTAGTCTATTAAGATCTCTCTGTAGATGAAAAACAGCCTAGTAATACCAGATTTCAAACTGTGTTATGGAGTGGTAATCATCCAGCCATATGGTACTGTCTAAGTAGTGGATCAGTAGATTAGATTAGGTACATGATACACATTAGTAAATGACCATAGTAATCTACTGTTTGATAAATTCAAAGATCCAAGTTTTGGGAAACAAGAAGTCACCATTTGACAAAAATTGATGAGAAAACTGGAAAGCAGTTTGGAAGAATCTAGGTATAGACCAGTATCTCACACTATATACCCAGAAAAAGTCAAAATGGATAAGTAATTTGGACATAAAGGGTGATATGATAAATACATTAGGGGTGCATGGCATATTTATACCTGTCAGGTCTATGGATAAGGGAAGAGTTTTTGACCTAACAAGAGGATCATGAGATGTAAAATGGATAATTTTGATTACATAAAATTAAAAATTTTTATACAAACAAAACCAAATGCAGCCAAAACTAGAAGCAGGAAACTTGGAAAAAATGTACAGCAACTCTCTCTGATAAAGGCCTCATTTCTCAAATATGTAGGAAACTGAGTCAAATTATGAACCATACCCCAATTAATAAATGATCAAAGGATATGAAGAGGCAGTTTTCAGAAGAAGAAATCAAAACTATCAATAGTTATGTAAAAAATGTTCTAAATCACTATTGATTAGAGAAGTACAAATTGAAACAACTCTGAGATACCACCTCATAGCTATCATACTGACTAATGCAGCGTTAAAGGAAAATGACAAATGCTGGAGGGAATATAAAAAATTGAGACACTAATGCACTGTTGGTAGAATTGTGAACTGGTCTAACCATTATGTAAAACAATTTGGACTTATTCCCAGAAGGCTACTAAGTTATCTAAACCCTTTGACCCCATAATACCTCCACTAGGTCTGTATCCCAAAAAGAAAAAAAGAAGGAAGAGGGAAGGACCTATTTTTATGTTAAAAAAATATTTATAGCAGCTCTTTTTTGGGGTGGCAAAGAATTGGAAATTGAAGGGATGTCCGTGAATATGGGAATGGCTGAACAAGTTGTGTAATGTGATTGTGACGGAATATTTTTGGGCTCTAAAGGAACCTGGAAAGATTAATATGAACCCATGCAAAGTGAGGTGAGCAGAATCCAGAGGACATTGTATGTAGTAACAGAACTATTGTAAAGACAATCAACTGTGAAAGAGCTAGCTCCTCTGATAAAGATCGTAATCCAAGACAATTCCAACAGGCTCGTGATGAAAAATGCTCTGTGCCTTCAGAGAGATCTGATGAATTCTGAGTGTAGATGGAAACAAGCTTTTCCATTTTCCTTATCTTTCTTGCTTTTTTTGCAACATGGCTAATAATGGAAATATGTTTTGCATAACAACATGTATAATTTCTATATTGTTTGCTTTCTAAATGGATCTGAGAAAGGGAGAGAATTTGGAATTCAAAATTTTAAAATGTGAATTTTAAAAATAGATAAAAATGTTGTTAAAAAGATCTCTTTCAAAAAAAAATTTTTGGGGGGATCCTACTGTCATGTAATGTATTAGCTATCCTTACCTGCTTTGGGTCATCTGTGAATTTTCTAAGCATGCCATCTGGGCCTTCATCCAAGTCACCAATTAAAAATGTTAACCATCGAAGAACTAAATAGAATCCCTTGAACAATGTGCTGGAGATGTCCTTCCAAATTGACACAGAACCATTAATGCATGGTTCTTGGGGCCTGGCTGTTTTACCAATTTTGAATTCATTTAACTGCCATGCCATCTCTCCATAGAATCTCTCAGTAGGATCATAGAACTTAGAAGGGGCCATAGAGATTGCTATGACACTCTTCTCTTTGTACAGATAAGGAAACTAAGGCAAGAATTTCATGGTTTTATTTTATATTGCACAGTTAGTAATTAGAGGGGCAGAGATTTGAATTCATGTCCTCTGGTTCCAAATGCGTTTATTTTCCCTCTAGGCTATGTTACCTCTGGGGAGAAGGGGAAAGGAGAAAGTTCTGTGTGTCTACCCTTGAGCCATGTGACTCTCACTTTTGGCCTTGTTATATTCTTCCATCTAATAAAGCAAACTATTTTAAAGTTTGTTTACTTGCTGAAATGTATCAGTATTAAACATCAGTTCAAATTGCCACGAGGCTGGAATAGTAAAAGGGAGTGCTCAGAAGAAAAAAGCCTTTCTTTGGTGAGCTGCAAAGGGCAGGTCCACCAGAGCAGGTTTTCCTGCTGCAGATTAATGACCAATTACTCTTTCGCTGATCTGTTCTGGATAAAGCGACATTTTCCATTTTAAAGCATAAATATAAAAGGATGCCTAAATAATTGTTCTGGTCCTCTTAATGCACATCACTTCCACATGTAGAGATCCCTTTGAAGGCAATATTAAGTTCCAAGAAGAGAAGCAGAGTGGGAGGAACATTGGCCCTTCCTTTGGTCCATGATTTCGTCCACCATGGGCACACACACACTCCATCGCTGGGGATCTCAACCCATCCAGCGTTCTCATCTTCGGTGATGCTTGTCTCTCTCTTTCCATACGTTCTCCACTGAGGAGCCACGTCATGAGTGACACGATTTCTTTGTAGCCTTTTTTAGTCTACTAGGACTATCAATGTAAAACTCATGCCCAGAACCAAAACTGTGGGTTTATGCAGCCTGGGTTTAGTCTTGGGGGCTTTTCACAAATTTCTCTTTTTGGCCTATTTTCCCTCCTGGGAAATCAAACTGGCTCGTTTTGCTCTTTTCTAACGTCTTATATGAGAAAATCAGAATGCAGTTTGTGCTATGATGGTTATAGAAAAGGTAAAAAAAGATCCGTCTTTTTTCATACAAGCACTTAGACAAGTGATATATTTGAATAAAGAACAGACTTTATTTCACTCAATGGAAAATGCATAATGCAAAAATTGACACCCAGGACCACAGATGGTCAAGACAACTCTCCTTCCCTCTTTGAATACAGTTCCTGAAACACAGTAGGATCTTGAGTCTTTAAGCTAATTTATTGTCATTTGCTTCCATGAAACTCATCTCCCTCGGACTTGTAGTACCACTCTGTGGCTGGGGTGTCCCAAAGATGGAAAAGCACTTTAAGAGTTGATGTTCTTTCCCCGAATATCTGCTTAGTTCTAATAATTCAGGCTACTAATGAAGTGAAAGATCTGGTTGTGTTCCTCCTCAGCACCAATGTTTCTTGCTCCTCAGCACCAGTTCCCTCTTGGAGTCAGAATTCTTTCATTTGGTGCAGGGGTGACCCATCCCCTTTTCTTTCCCCTTTATCTCTTCATTTTTCTCTCTTCAGCTTCAGATCTATGCCAGTTCTCTCTTTTAAAAGATCAAGTCTAAGGGTATATATAGCCTATGGACATTATCATGTACAATAGACATGACTCTGTCAGTCATCATTAATGTACTGCCAGTAGGTCAGCTGGTACCTAGGACATTGGTGCTCTCCTGCATAGCATCAAAGCCATATTCTCAATACCAGAACAAAATCTCAAATGTGAAAAAAAATCTTGAATGTGTTGTCAGTAGGGATGTTTATTCCTTTTATAGAGAGGCATCTTCAGTGTCAGAATAAAGACTTCCTCTTTTAATATTATTGACCTTAACGAGGTTTCTCTTCATCAAAATCTCTGATCTTTCTTTTCTTATTGAAATGATTTGTCATAATGAATGTCTTCCTGATATTCCCTTTTTCCTAGTATGACATCACCTTGATCATAATAGCCAACTTTTTCAAATGTTTTGTTCCATTCTCTTTTTTATTTAATATTTTATTTTATTATTTTTATAATTATTTATAAATAATTAATATTTATTATAATATTTTATTTCTCTCTATTTTATTTTCTGTCTACATTCTCTATTTTATTTAATATTTTAACTTTATATTCAACATGTCAAACATTAGAATTCTTTGGAATGTGTAACAATAGAAATAACCTTGCTCATTGACCTTCTGATAATGAACATTAGTTGAGACATAAAACAGGGAGGTGGATGTTTAACAAAACATTAACCAATGTGATGGAAATCTATGCAGAGTCTTTGGTCAAGAAGAGATTCACTGTGGATGGTCAGGTCCTTCAGATGCTCCTGTTTGTGGATGACATTACATCGATTTCCTCGAGCCTCAAGTCACTTAAGATCCTTGTGGGAGAGATCTGTGGTCCCTCAGAGGAGTTTGGCCTTTTCATCCATCTAGGAAAGGCCAAATGGATGAAATATGGCTGTTGTCCGGATTACAACATTCATTGGGATGGATATCCTATTAAGCTTGTCCAATAGTACATACTTGGGACAAACAGTAAGGCTAGACAGTGAGCTAGGTCCGGGTTTGAACAGGAGGAGAAGGAATGAGATTGCTTTAGGCATTTTTCATACATTCCAGAATGTCAGTACTTAAAAAATTTGTTCTTGGTTACACGCAAAAATGATTTTTAGCATTTATTTAAAAAAATCTTGAGTTCCAAATTCTCTCCCTCTCTCCCTCCCCTTTCCCTTCCTTAAGAAGGCAAACAATTTGCTATAGATTATATGTGTGCAGTCATGTAAAACATGTTTCCATGTTGCAAAACTAACCAAAAACCCCAAGAAAAATAAAGAAAGAATAAAAGTGTGCTTTGATCTCCATAAATACCCCAACTATTTTTTCTGTGGAGGTGGATAGCAGTTTTCATCATGAGTCATTCAGAATTGTCTTGGATCACTGTATTGCTGAGAATAGCTGTCATTCACAATTGATCATCATTGCAACGTTGTTGTTACTGTGTACAATACTCTACCGGCTCTGTTCACTTTGCATCAGTTCATATAAGACTTCCCAGGTTTTTCTGAAAACATGCTGCTCATCATTTCTTGTAGCACAATAGTACTCTTTCACAATCATTTACCACAACTCGTTCAGCCATTCCCCAATTGATCGGCATCCCCTCAATTTCCAATTCTTTGCCATCACAAAAAGAGCTGCTAAAGATAATTTTGGATATATAGATCCTTTTATTTTTCCTTTGATCTCTTTGGAGTGCAGACCTAGTAGTGGTATCAGCACTATTTGCAAAGTAGACAACATGTAGCTTGGTAGCAGTCTGACCAATGGACTCGATCTAGCTAGCAAAATGAATTCAATCTATTTAAACAGAAATGAATTACTCTAAAGTCACTTTAGAGAGCTCCTGTCCTACTGAGGCAGAGCAGAGGGGAAACCCTACTTCAGAGATGCGTATTTATTCTCCCAAGTGGAAACGTAACAATCACTAAGGCCACTATCATTCAGCCAAACTTACTTTCTTACAGAAACTCACATCCCCCCTCCACTTTCTGTCTCTACATCTTTGCACAGGCGATCTTCTATGCCTGGAAGTATTCCCTACTCACCTCTGCCTCTTACTATCTCTAGCTCCCATTAAGACTCTGTTCATGCACCTATCCTATGCAAAGCCTTTTTTGGTTTCCCCTATTATTTGTGATCTCTCTTTTCCCTTGTAACATCCTATTACCTCACAATAGGATGGAGCTCCTTGATTGTAGGAAATTATTAACTGGGACTGGGTGTCTGGGGCTTTGCTAAAGGGTGCTAAAATTTATAAGGTGCTAACTGCGCTTCAGTTTTTAAGCAACATGGAAGTAATTGAATTTATCAGCTAGTCGTCAGCTATTAGATGGTTCATTTCCTTCCCCCAGGGGCTACATCCCAAGTGAGAGCCTCCCTCGCCCAAGACTAGCTTCCCTACTCCTGGTCAGCAGTGATCTCAGGGTATTCCAGGGTTTGCCAAGGCTCCCAGATTTCCAGTTGTGATTCTTCATGTTACCTTCTTCCCAGAAATTGTCTGAAATAGTAGCAGTTAGGTGGTGCTGGAGTCAGGAGGACCTTAGTTCAAATCTTACCTCAGACACTTGACACTTAACTAGCTGTGTGGCCTTAGGAGGGTCACTTAACTCCAATTGCCTCAAAAAAAAAAAGCTGAGATTTTTTTTTTCCATTGCTGATGATTCGTTCAAGTCAACAAACAAATCTGTTAAGTAATTATTGTGGGCAAGACACAGTGCTAAGTGCTGGGCAGACAAAGGTATCACATAGATTTTGGTTTCAAGGAACTTGCAATCTAGTCCAAAAATACACATGCCCTAAATCTCTGAGGTCTCTGTAATGAAGAACACACTCCCCGTTTGGTCCTCTGGACTCAAGAATGGTCATTCCATCAATCAGATTTCAAAGTTGTTTCTCCTCAGATCCTTGTCATTGTAAAAATGTTTCTCTTTGTCCTACTCTTTGGGTTCCTCTTCAATTTGTAAATATCCTCAAAATTATATTTGTATAATATTGTATCATAGGAGATTTTGTTTACTTCATTCTAAATTAGCTCATATGAGCTTCTCAGAATGATACACGCATGAACATATACATGTATGTACCTCCACACACACATGTATATTTGCATGTAACCACTGAGGGAATGTTGCTTTTGCTTGTTTTAATGTTTGTTTTGCTTGGCTTTACATATTTGTAAAAAGAAATTTGGTCTTTTTGATCAATTTTTTTCTAATGGTGTAAAGGTGGGAAGTAGAAAAAATAGATTTCTGTTCTTTTTTTTTCTTAAATAGAGAGATGAGAGAGGAGTCCATCTGTAGACAAGAAATGTTGCTTGTATTTTCATATGAAGACACTAAATTATTAACTTTACTGAACTATTTTATTTTGTAAAATAAAGAAACCTCTCAGGAAGTGAAAATAATCTATAAATGTATGTAATATAAAAATGAAACACATCAAGAAAATTTTGTATGTATACTATACATATTGTATATACAAATATCTATCTCGCTGTTCAGCCTTCATTCTTGAAGAGGGCCAGCGACATCATGAGGTCACACACACTCACAATGGTGATCTGAGGATGAGTAAGAAGCTGAGGTCCACGCAAAGTGCTAGGGGTCTCTGCTAGAGGGAGAACTCACTTTCAGCCTGCAGGGTCTCTGAAGCCTTCCTGATGGAGGTGCTGCCAGAGTTAGGATTTGAATGGCGGGAGGGGCTTCAATCAAGTCCAAAGAAGGTGATGAAAAGTGCAGAAGTGTCCGTTCCAGGTGTGAGGCCCACGTGGACAAAGGCCCAGAAGGGAGATAGTGGGACTGGAACAAGCCCAGGAGAAAGATTGATTTCTAGATTCAAGGAGAGTTTATCTCTAAATAAACCATAGCATAGGTTTTTCTTAACAAGACTTCAAAGTTAGTGTTTTAGGATATCTCAAATAAACAGTACATCCTATGCTTTTAGAACGATGTGGCTCCTAAGTTCTAAACATGAATGATTCTTACAGGTCAGAAGCAATCTATTAGCCTGAAAGGATGTAGCAGCAGTCAGGTTTCCAAGGGAAACTTCCTTCCCACCTCTCCCACTGCCTATTCCTCCCCCCATTCCATCTTTGCCCTTGATGGGCAAACTGTTCGCAAAACTTCTTTGTGGGCAGTAGTCACAGGATCATAGATTTCTGAGCTGACTGTAGAGGGCATCTACGACACCCTTCATTGTACAGATGAGGAAACTGAGGCATAGGAAAGGTAAGAAATGTGCCAAAGTTCACGTAGGTAGAGAGGGGTAGACCTGGGACTTCAACCCACATCATTCACTGCACATTCAACATTTTTTCTACTGTACTGGCTCATAATGAGGAGTCAGAAATTTTACTACCTAATGGACATTGATGCCTGACAAAACCCAGCAGAAGAACATCAGAAGATCTTAGAGACCTTGACACAGAAGCGTGGACTTACCCATTTGCAAGACAAGTTTGGAATTAAAATGGAAGTGAGGGAAGAACAGTTGGAAAACACCTAACAAAAGTGATAACCCTCTCTGCATTCCCACACCTGGGTCCCTCACATCTGGAACCCTGGTCTCCTTCTGCCAATCCTGATTCAGCAAGGTTACTTGACATTGGAATGGATACTCAGGGCTAAGTCCTTTGACTGATCTGTTTCCTGATCTGTGATGACATTCAGAACTCCACTGAGCTTTTAGGGAGGAGAAGAAAGGCTAGGCCAGTGGTACTGTTGGAAATCTATTTCCATGCCATCTCCTTCTAACCCTCCCCTCCCATCCAAGTTACATACATTTTTATCTACATCAAAACTATTTCTGGGGCCCCTTTGGTATTAAATTCCTTGATCCATCCCTGGTACCAGTAGAAAAGAGGGAGATGAATGATTCCTTCAAATCTCAGATGTAAGCAACTGGTGGTGGTAGGGACGGCAGCCATACAGCTGTGGCTGCCTGCTGCTGATGCATTCCAGGGGTTCCATCCACCAGACTCAGAAAAGAAAATACTCCTGCAAGGTTCCTATTTCACAACTGTTAACTGTCAGGTGGGCCCAAGCTTTGTGAGGTTTTCATTGCAGTATGTGTGTGAAAATGAGGATGTGAAGAACCAGGTAAAAGCTTTGGACTGTGTGAGGCAAGGAGCTCACCTGGAATGGTCTGGGGTTTGCTTTTATCTTCCCCCTTCTCCTCTTCTGTTACTGTTTAGTTCTGGTTGCTGATCCTGGAGTAGGCAGTGGCTCCTTGTTCAGATCCTACTTTGGGTGCTTACTACCTAATCCTATGATCTTGGGAAAGTCACTTAACTTCCATGGGCCTCAGTTTCCTCATTTGTAAAAAGAGGAGGTAGAATCATAGAGCTTCTCAGAAGTCTCCCAACTCTCTATCTGTGATCTCTCAAAAGTCAGAGTCAGAGAAATGAGTAGTGCCAGAAACCCAGAACTGGGAGGAACCTGGCAGTCCAACACCCTCTTTCTTTTGTAGCACCACTCTGGTGTCCCTTCCCCAACTGACACTGGTGGTACCTGGCTGTGGTCCCCAGAGGGCAATTGATTACTTCTCCTCTCAGTGTTCTAAGGGCAATCCTGAGAAGCCCAAGTTATAGTACTGTCATAAGCCCCCACCAGTGTGCTTCCCAGTAAATAGATTTACTGAAAAGCTTGCCAAATTCAAGAAGAGTTGGTACAAAATATTCTTCTCAACTTGAGGATGCTCTTTCTCTTTGAACCAAAATGTCCCTTGAGAAACTGTGCTCAAACTTAATATACAAAATGTGGAGAATACATGTGGACTCTGGCCCCTGGAAGTCCTTTTTCCCTCTTTTTTGGAGTACTCATGAAATTACCCTTAGATGTGGCTCTCTGTTGGACTCTGCAGATCATTAGTTTTCTATAGTTCATAAGTTGGAACTTCTCTCTGTCACGAGAGATCATGATTCTTGAGGCTGTCACCATCGTTGGGAAACTGTTTATCCAAATACATTAACAGGTATTTCCTCTGCAATTAGTCACTACTGCTCCAGTGGCCAAAGTCAATGGGACTTCTCATGGCCCTGGGAGGTCTCCTGAACTCTCTTAGTCACCTGGGCACTGTCTTCTTAGAATTCTCATTCAAGCAAGATCAAGAAAGAATAAACTTAGAAACAAGGGCACCCCGAGGAGCTCAGGGATGCATCGTGATGGGGTGAGAGATTGGGCGAGTTCTTTTCTCCCCAACCAGCAGCTCATAGCAGTGCTTGCCTCACTCATTTCCAGGAAAGAAAAGAGACCAAGAGATCCACAAGTTGTCTTCTTGGTATATGAGCTCAGTTCCAGCTCCACACCCCTTGAGAGCATGGATACATGAACTTATAGAGAGGCACATATGACAGTCATATGTAAATCACGTGCTATCACCTTCAGTCACACTACTGGCACTCAATCACTACATCTTCTCATCTTCTCCTCCTTCCTTCCTTTCCCTCTTCTAGGCTTCTTCTCCTTCTTCTGCTCCTCCTTCTTCTCCTCCTCCTCTCCCTTCTTCTTCTCCATCTTCTTTTTCTTCTTCTTCTACTTCTCCTCCTCCTCCTCCTCTTTGTGCTCCTCCTCCTTCTTATTCTTCTCCTCCTCCCCTCCTACTGCTCCTACTCCTCTTCCTCCTCCAAGCAGGACTAGAAGAACTCAGACTGCCTAGTTCAGATGAGGGAGACAGTGTGATACAATGATTGAAATTGGTAGGAAAAGACTTAGGTTCAAATCCTGGCTCTGCCACTTAGTACCTTGTAACCACATTCAGTTTCTTCATCTGTAAAATGACATGGTTAGGCTAGATGACCTCTGAAGTCACTTCCAGCTCCCAATATACCCCTCAGGGGTATGAAAGGAAATCTAACAATATTTTCATCTTTGCTGCTCATTGAAGCCTTCATGTGCTCTTGGCTGTGTTCATTGCTGCCTGACAACAGACTCTTTCTCACCATGTGATCAATTCCCCAAATATTGGTGGGCTGGATGGCTTGGGGCTATGCACTGAGAACTCAGCCAGTGGTTTGGCCTTTCCTGCTACTGCCAGCACAGCTGCTTTGGTAGGATCCCTGACTATCCCGCTTTTCATGCTCTGGTTTTGGTGGCTTATCCTTGGACTGCCCCCTCTAGCATCCTTTGGTTTCTGAGCTTCTCCTCTCCTTTGGTTTCTGAGCTTCTCCTCTCCTTTGGTTTCTGAGCTTCTCCTCTCCTTTGGTTTCTGAGCTTCTCCTCTCCTTTGGTGTTTGATTCTATCATCCATCCAGGAGAGCCCTTCCAGCAGATCTTCTGACTGACACAGGGTGTAGGTGGTCTTCAATAATCTCTCATTTCAAAGTCATTATCAAGACAACCTCTGCCTCCTCAAATGGCCCTTGGGATACCTGAATTCAACAGTCCAGCATACCTTGTCTTCTTTCCTAATGCTCCAAAAAGTTACTTGGAATTCTCTAGAGTGAAAAGATGAGTCATTTCCTCATAACAGGACCATTGGCACTGCCATCCTTCTAAGTTTCAGTTGTGTGGGATTATGCCTTGCATGCTTGATGACAACACCCTCCAAAACTTGGAATTTTCTCCATCTTTCCTTGGGAAACATGGGGAAATAAGATCAATGGCTCCCACCGATGGATGGAAGTGAGGCACCATAGAACCTTAAGTCTAGAGCTAGAGGTTACACAGTTCAGCCTTCCTATTTTGTAGATAAGGAAACTGAGGCTTGGGAAAGATGAATGACTTCCCAAGGTCAGAAGGGAAAGAGCACTCTTCCAAGCAGTTGTATTGCTCTGGGAATTTGGTGACAAGAGCTTGGAGTTGCTTCATTGGTTGTCCTAGGTTCTATATCAGCCTCATGTCCAAGGAACCATCTCCACGACAATGCTGGTGTTATGGGGATAAACTCTCCCCTTGGGTACACCACCGGCCTGTCTTTGCTTCAGTACTCATGGCCTGCCAAGTGCAAGTGCTTTGGGCTGGGAGTGGACGTCCCAAACTCAAAACATTGTTGAAATGCAGCAAACCAGAATGATGTTCTCTCTAAAAGAAAGACGTGAGTTTAGATACATGATTCAGCTGACTGTAACCCCAGTTTTCACAGTGTTGTCTCTTGTGAAAGACAGCTTTTCCAGTCTGACCTGAGTTTGCACTCAGTGCTGCCTGTCAGGTTGGAGAACCTGTAGTCCTGGGAGAGCAATAAACATAGACCTAAGGGAGAAGCACAGGAAATGGTTGGACCCAGAAAACGCCAAGATCCTTACAAATGGGTTGACTCTTTGGCAGGGACTTTGGCAGGAGAAAGGACCATCTGGGTGAGAAGGGAGCCAGGGCTTCCATTCCCTACAAGTTGAGATTCTGCTGAAGAAGCTTTTTCTTGGGGTACTTTCTTAAAGCAAACACTCAGGTCCCTAAAATGAAAGGGCGTGAGAGTCTTTACCCAGGAATCTGGGGGCCACTCAGGCCCATGGAGTCAGTGTAGTAGAATAGAAAGGGGAGAAGAGTGGCTGCCACTTTTCTGCATGTTTCTTATCTCCTGTGTTCTCCCTATTCTATGGGAGAATTGTCTAACGGACAATTAGCATGAAGGACACCTGAGGCACTTTGTCTGCATTAGTCTTTCTCTAAAATCTTGGTAAAGGAGAACAAAATAATTACCATCTGTGTATACTGAAGGTCTGTCATATGGGGAGGGGATAGATTCCTCTGCTTGTCCCCAGTGCTTACTTAGCACAGTGCTTGGCACATGGTAGGCCCTTAATAAGTACTTGTTGACTTGATTTGACCGTTCTTGCTTGGCTCTAGAGAGAAGAATTATGAACAAGGAAGTAGAAGTTGTAAAGAGGCAGATTTAGTCTTGATAACAAGGAAAACATTCTTATTACTTAGAGCAATTCAAAAGTGGAGGGCGTTTTCTCTATGTGTAGTAGGCTTCTCTTTGGGGAGTTTTGAGCAGAGGCCTTGAGATCAAGCCAGAGGCAGCATGGGGTAATGAACAGAATGACAGAGGGAGTCAGGTAGTGGATTTAAATCCTACCTCAGATACTTACTGGTTGTATAACCTTGGCTTCTGTTGCTTCAGCCCATCTCCTGGGAAATAAGGGAGTTGGACCAGATAGCCTGTGGTAGCGTTGTAGTGGAGATTCTTTCTTAGGGTAGGATGGGACTGCCTGGTTATGAGGTATCCTCCAACTCTGAACTTCTGTGAGGTTTCTGTCCTTCTTTATTTGAGAAAATTCTCACTCCCTTTTCTCACTTCTCCTACTCAAGCCCACCTCCTTTCCATTATTAAAGAAACAATTTAGGAAAGAGACAATAAAGCTAGGGTAATAAAACAAAATGGAAGCTCTAGTCTCCCTTTTCTGGGATTTATTGTCTTAAGGATCAGTAAATGGAACTGGAGGACAAACTAACTTTGGATGAAAGGTTTCTGCAGACACACATACGACCATGTTATTTTTCTCAGGGGTGCTCTAGGCTCCCATTTTGGATGAGGTCATTAATTAGCTTGATCTTCCACTTGGCTTTGAAAGCAGGAGTAAAGGGCTCAGGTATAACTGCCAAACTTGGCACCAAAAGTTCCAGCTTCCATTTCCACATTTCCACATTGGAGGTAGAATGACATTTGAAGGATCAGCTTCTTAGCATGATGGTTATGAAAGCATGTCTGCCATGTTAGATTCACCCAGAAGAAAATGGCATACATAGATGGGCTGCCATCTTTATCATTGCAGAGAGGGCCCACATCATTGTGCCCACAGATCCACTGATGCATTGAATTATGAATTTAGTTGTCTGACTTTTGCAAGAAGTTGGGAGAGATTCCTTTCCTATACTCAAAGACCATGTGTATAGACAGGCTATTATCCTGATCCTCATTCTCCTCCTACAATATCTTCTATATCTAGAGCTGTTCCTCAGGCTGGTCAATTATCTTTTCTGTTCTCCATCCTCTCTTTGTCCAACTTCCTTCTTCATACTCAGGGTAATGACTTTTGGCCCACTGAAATCAGGGTGCCATGTGCAAAAGTTATAATGCCACAGCTCTTTTACTTTCAGGACCCTTCCCCACTATGGCAGTATGAGGACCCAAGCCCCATGCATGCCCCCTTATCATCCCCCTGAAATACCTCTCCATCTCTGCCAAGGTGAGCCTGATTTACTATCAGGCCCTGGCCATGCCTCACACCCTTCATTAAGGTTTGGGAAAAGAAGGGACTGCCCCACCATTTGAGTCCCTGTATATGTCCTCCTGTATGGCCAAATCTCTGGGGATCAGCCACCATGAGGGTGTCTCTTCCCCTGTCCAACTGTCTCTGGTCAAGAGTATGTGTTCAACAATCTGATTTCTTTACCTTCACATTGTTGCTACTTCCAAATTACCTCTTGGCAACTCCCCTGGATGTATCTGACCTTTGGCACTATGTATGGGTGCCTTAGCTTATAAATCCTGGACAATAGGTGGTCTGAAACTCTCAGCAGCTGCATGGACCTCCCAATGTTCCTTAGGATGTGTAGAGATCAAAAGATGGGATCTTGTGTCCCAAGGGGAGTGACAATACCCAGATTGGGACCAGGGAGCTTCCCTCAAACCTCATGTCCTTTGGTTCTCTTTCCTCCAAACTCATAAGCAGACCCAGTAGGGGTGAGACACAGGGCCCACCCTCAGTCCCTTTGAGTGGAATGTGGCTCCTCACTTGAGCTCAGGCCTAGGACTCCTTTAGGGGGTAAACCCAAGGAGAAAAGGACTGGGGGAGATGCTTGCTGATAACAAAGTGTAGAGGATCCTAACTGACTTTCTTGGTTGTGTCCATTGGACCAATATAATTTCAGTGGAAGAGCTCCTTGGGAAAAAAGGGAGTAAGGATAAGAAGGAAGCTCTTTGTGTATCTGGGGACTCTAGAAGAGACTAGCCCTGTATCCTATCCTCTGACTTACTGTCTCCCTTAATGAAAAGAAGACTTGGGTAAGGTCATGTGTTGAGGTATATTCATGAAAGATAGATTCGTAACAGCTTGCAGTAGGAAATCTCAAAGTTTTGAGGGTAGAAATGACAACCACCATGCTCCCAGGTGAAATAGATCTTAATGCCGTGTCAGAGACAGAATGAATCTGACTTCATTCTTATCATCTCATGGAAATCTCTCTTTTCTTTTTATTTTCATTTGCCCATGAAATGTCACTCTTTCTCCCCTCGGAACTATGGCCCTCACCAACTTCCTGATTCCTTCATGAAATGCCCTATTTGTAGAATCATAAATCATAGATCCAGAGATGGAAAAAAATCTTAGAGGTCATCTAGTCCAAATGCTTCATTTTACAGATGAAGAAACTGAGGACCGTGGACTGTAGATGAGTTGCCCAAGGTTACATAGGTGATAGATATTAGAAACAAGATTTGAACCCAAGACTTTCAATTTTAGAGTCAGTATTCTTTCCTGTGTTCTATTCCTTAAATCCAGTTCAGTTCAATTCAATTCAAGACAAATGAAATCTATGCAAGTGGTCCATTTAAGTCAATTCAGTTCATACCCATTCAGTTCAATCCAGTATGGCACGTGCTTATTATCTGGTCTTTTGCAGACTAGATGGCTCTGGCACTTATTGATGGAATTACTGCGGAGAATTCTTTTAACTTCTCTGAACTTTAGTTTCCCTGAAGATAAAATTGCGACAATAATACCTTCCTTGGATCTGATGGGATACTCTATGGGAAAGCACTTAATAACTGGAAATTAATATATAAATGCAAAGCTAGAGGTGAAGCTGTGGGCATAAATACTGTCTAAGTGGCCCCGCAGCAGGGTCCCCTCCTTGGAGGGACCCCTGGCTCCTCTGAAGATCAGTTCCCTTTTGTAAATCATAATCCAGCTAAAGTAATTGGTCAGCTCTTATCTATTGGCTTACACTATATACCTAAAAGACCAGAAATTAATTTTGCATCCTGATATGGAGGAATTAGAACAGGGGGATGAAAATTTTTTAAAGTAGGTTGGGACCAAAAAAAGTTACGATTTTCTGAGACAAGACAAAATAAACCCAGGGGAAGAGGCAATAAGACTTAAAAAAAATGAAGATATTCAGGGGGTGGGGGACAAGGAATTCTTGACAGAGGTTGGGAAGAATTTTTTTTTTCCATTTATGGGTCCAAAATATTTGGACATTATAAGCAGATGGCAATAAGTAGCTCCATCCTTTAAGTCTGTTGAACAAACCTTGTACCTGCCTCCTGGCTCGAGCCATCCTAGCTATCGTTCCCAATGCTGCCACCTGTCAGGAACTTGAATGCACAGCACTGAACTGCTCTTTTACCTCTTCCTGCAGGTTTATCCCCGCTACATGTCTATGTTGCATTCATTCTTCATTTCTTTGTTTACTCATTTAGTTATTCATTCATTCGTACATTTATCTGTTTGTTTATTCATCCATTCATTCACTTGTGTATTTGTTTGCCCAGAATTATTATTTCATCTGAGTTTGATGCCCAAGGTAAGGACATTTCCTCAGCCAAGACAGATCTCAACTGCTCTGCAGCTTAGACCAAGAGAATTGCCTGCGGCTGTCTAGAATTTAATAGGCTTGCCCCAGGGTGCCACAGCCAGTGTCTGTCAGAGGTGGGGCTCACACAAGTTATCCCAGCTTACAAGCCAGATCCTAGCACCAACAATGTTCACTCCCGCTTTTTAAACCCATTTTGGAAGAAATTGTTAAGGTTACTGTTGTTAGAAAAGCAGGGGAAGGAGGGACATAAAAATAACTTTCAGGAGCCTCTAATTCTAATAGACAACCAGCCAGCTAGATAACTAGCTAGCTAGACTTTAGAGTGGGTGGGCATTTATTAGGAGCTTACTATAATCTGGGCACCATGCTTGAGGTACATTTAAAATGAAACCAGCCAGTTTCTTCCCTACAGAAGCTTATTTCCTTATGGGGAAAAACAGGACATTCAAGAGTGTTGAAAAGGGGAGGGGGCCTTGATGAGGGGGCTACAGCACGTGACTTGACAGCTTGGTTCCCAGCTAGATAGGGTAAAAAGCTCACATATCAGAGCCAAAGGGGAACCAGAAGTAGACTCTTAATGCTGAGATTTATATAATGTTCTAAGGTACGTCAAACACTTGACATGGATTAAGCACTAAGTAAATGCTCTGTCTGTAATTCTGCCTCTCTCTTTTCTTTTCTCTCTGCCTTCTCCCTCTCTGTCCTCTCCCTCTGTCTGTTTGCCTGTCTCTGTCTGTCTGTCTGTCTGTCTCTCTCATTCATTCTCTGTGTCTATTGTGTTCTTTCACTTTCTGTCTCTTTTACTGTTTCTCTCTTCTTCTCTCTGTGTCTCTCTGTCTCTCATTTAAGTCTCATAACCTTGTGAAGTAAACACTCTAGGTATCATTTTCCCCATCATGGAATGAGGAAACAGAGACTCTGAAAGGTAAAGTGACTGCCCATGGTTACACAGTCATTGTCAGGGCTAAAATTGGAACTCAGGTCTTTCTGACTTTATGTCTAGTGCTCTCTGCTATGACACATCGTTTCTTTTCATGAAGGCATTCCAGGGCAATGGGGCACCTAATTTTTTTTCATTTTCTTTCATTTGTAATAGATGCATGCATGCAGAAATACTTCACAGGCACACACACACACACACACACACACCACTCTCAAGAGCTATATTGACCAGTCTTGATCTAAAGTTTCAGCTGTTTCCTCTGCACCCATGAAGAATGGGGAAGCAAGAGTCAGACAGGGGGACTTCGAAAGGAAACACTGAGGCAGAAACTCTCAACCGATGTCTTTAGTCAGTTCTCGCTTGTTCCCAAGGTCCCCTTAAGGTACAACCAAATAAAAGCTACTTTTGTTTTTGGAAAAGCTAGTAAGAAAGGGTTTGACAGGTACTTCCTAACTCTCCCATGACTACCGGTTCTGCCCATCTAAAGGACAATGGTAATTAATGTTCATCATGAGAGAGGCTGCTGTAACTGGCTTTGGAGTAAGAGGAACCTGAGTTAGTTTTGCCTCTGCCTTGCTGGCCTTGAGACACTCTCTGGGAAAGTCATTAACCTCATGGTGCTCCTAGGTAAGTCTCTAATTCTGTAAGTTGCAGACTAGGAAGTCGGTAAAGGAGTCTCCTCCCTATGAAATCACATGTCTGGATCCCTGGATCCCTGGATCCCCAAACCAACTGTTGATTGATAGATGACTTTTTATTAACCAGCACATTGTACCAGTCCTGGTTCCCCAGTTCCTCCCACCCCTCACTGTGCCAAATGACAAAGGATTTATTGTAGAAAATTAGATTCAGAGGATCATAGGATCAAACATTTAGATCTGGAAGGAGGCTCAGAAGCCTCTAGTCCAACCACTTCAGAAACTGAGGCCCAGTAGAGTGAAATGACTTACCTAAGGTCACACAGATAGATGCAATTTCCGAAGGTGTATAATTTAGGGTGGCAGATTTAAAGCTGGGGGGGATACTTTAAGGGAGATTTCAGAGCCAAAAGCAATGGGTGAAAAAGTTTAGGTTTAACATCAAAACAAAACTTCTTAACAATTAGAACTGTCCAAAAGTAGGTGGTAATGGGTTTTTATTCCTTGGAGGACTTCAATCGGAAGTTAGACAACTACTTATATAATAGCAGAGATTCCTTTTGGGTATGGGTTGGGCAGGGTTCAAGGACTTTTGTGTCATGAATTCCTTTGACAGTTTGGCGAAACCTGTGAAACCTTTCTTAGAATAATGTGTTTTAAATATCCAAATAGTGCTAGTAGGTAGCACTTATATAATTCTTGAAGGTGTGCAAAGCACTTTTCCAGATATCATCTTGTTTTATCTTTGCAACAAACCCTGGGAAGTAGTACTATTATTATTGCCATTTTATAGTTGAAGAAACTGAGGCAGTAGTGACTTCCCAGGGTCACACAGGTAGGAGGTGTCTGAGGTGCTATTTGAATTCAGGACTTCCTGATTCCAAGTCTAGCACTCTAGCCAATATACCTACTAGCTGCCTTAAATAGAATATCCGATTACAAAGGAAACCAATTACATTGAAATAAAGTTATTGAAATAGTAATAGAGCAAGTTAATGGGCTTCAGGTTAAGGCTGTTTTATTTGTTCTTTTTTCTTGAAGAGGACTGTCACATCAGGGAGGTGATGCCATGACGTGCAAGTAAATTGGATTTAAGGTCAAAGTCACCAGCCTTACTGTCTCCTTTGGAGCCATCTGGACCCAGTGGCCAGAGATAGATCAACATAACTGGAGATGGCCCACTCAGGTTAAGCTCCCTTGGACTAGATGATTAACTCTTCTAACTAAAAATCTGTGATTTAGTCCAACCCACTCATTTTTACAAAGGAGGAAACTGAGTCCCAGAGATGTTAAAATGACTTGGCCAAGTTCAACAGAGAGCAAGGATAAAACTGGGATTCAAACCCAGGTTCCCTGACTCCAAAACCAATATTATTTTCTACTTCTCCCAGGGAAAATCAGTAATTTATTAACAGCTTCCTATGTGCCAAGCACTGTGCTAAGTGCTGGAAACATTGGAGGCTGAATGGAGGATAAATAGTTGTTTCCCCCAAAGTACAAACTTTTTATTTAAGGACTCCTTGCTTGGTTTGGCTGCCATTGAGCTAACTGAAAGGGGGGAGAAGGGAACCCTAAATCTGCTGGACCCTTTCGAAACAAAGAAGCATCTTTTCTGGTGGTTTCATTAACTCTTACACTTAATCAGAATGTCCAGATGTTGAAGGGCCAAACTCACACATTCGCAGGTGTGGTAGTGCAAACACCTTCCACGCTCCCCGGAGGACTGGCTATTTATAACAGCCAAAAACCAAAATGAAGCATAGAGCTCAGGCTGTTTAGCCTGTTTGGTGGCATCTGTAAGAAGCACAATTGGCCAATATCCATCCACTCTTTCCATCATCAGCCTCATTCCATGAGGGAAATGCAACTAGTCCTGGGTCTACGTTTGGATTTGATTTCTCCCATCTCCCCGTGAAAATAATCCCAGCCAGCTCAAAGGTTGGATCCTCATTCACAAGAGGACAGAATCAGGGGGTCTCCCATTTGGAAGGGTCCTCAAGAATCTTTCTGTCCAATCCAAACCTCACCATGAATTCCTTTTACCTACAACAAATGCTTCCATGGTGTTAGCTCGAAGACCTCCTCTGATACTGCTCTCACTAACTCCCAAGGAAAGCCTTTCCACATTTGGCTAGCTTTCACTGTGAATAAGTTTTTCCTCAAATTAAGCCAGAATTGGACTCTTTCTACTAGATGACCTTAGTTCTTCCTTCTGAGATCAAGCAGAATATAGCTAATTCCTCCTAGGAAGGCAGCTAGGTGGCACAGTGGAGAGAGTGCTAGAATTGGCATCAGAGAAACCTCAGTTCAAATCTTCCCCTAGGTATTTATGAGCTGTGTGACCCTGGACCACCGCCACCACCACATCCTCATCACTAACCTCTCAGACTCAGTTGTAAAACAGATAATTATAACACCTACTTCACAGTCATCGTTGTAAAGGTCAGGTCAGATAAGGAAAGGAAACACACATTTATGAAGCACCTACTATGTGTTTTGCTAAGCACTTTGCAAATGTTTAAGTGTTATACAATACTAGCTGTTCTTATTTTCCAGGTGACAGGCTTTTAAGTGTATAAAGACAGGCATGGTGTCTCACATAAACCTTCTCTTCTCAAGGTTAAAATTCTCTAATTCCTATGACTAATTCTCAAATTTATCATTTCTCTTTAACCCCAGATTCCATTCCAAGCCCTTTTCCTTTTCTTCTCTGGCCACCACTGACTGAGAGGAGGTGCCTAGTGAGATCAATAAAGCCGAAGACTTTCAGAGGCTAAAAGACATTGAAAGGTAAGGGGGAAAGACTTCAGATGGAAAACCGACCTTACCCAGCCTTGAAAGGCTGAGAGGCTTAATTGCATAAGAAGAGACCAACCAGGGGCATAGACTAATTCCACTCCTTTGTTTCTAGACTCTCATCTCCATAAGATTCCTAAAGGAGTATGGGAAGCAAAAGAAACAGAGATCACCCTAATCAAAATGGGAGCTATTTAATGAGGGAATTGACTTTTGAGCCTGAAGAAAGTGTCATAGAGAGAAGAGCTAAGCTTTCTCCTATATAGGAGATGACAGAGAACTCCAGAATCTGAGGGAGTCAAAGGAAAGCATTGGTTTCAATGCATTTTTTTGTCTCTCTGTGTTAACTTAATAGACTGTTCAAAAGGTTATTCACACAGTGGGTGTTTTGATGGCAATTCCCTGTGGAGGAGCATGGAGGGGTTCAATATTGCACCAGTGAAAGGAAGAGATTTACAGTGGTATGATCACAGATCCATGTGGTTACAAGAAAGTAAATGTTCCTGACTGTCTTAATCAAATTATCAAATAGATCAAATTATCTGGAAAAAATGGCATGATTTTGAGCATGAGAAACCCTAAATCTAGTCTTTGCCCCCATGGAGCTTACAGTCCAGTAAGAAGTTAAGATTTGCATAAAAAATAATCCAAGGGGAGAACATGAGCTAGGTACCATCAGTGTATGTGCTAATATTGAGGGGACAAGAGAATACTTCTTGAGAAAGGTGACATTTGAGTTGGGCTTTAGAGAGAGGTCTTTGAGGACTTCACTAGGTGGAGATAAGGGAAAAGGAGGGAAGAATAAATAGTTGATGGTCATATGGGTGATCTGAGGGGCACTTAGAAGAGAGCACCCCAGATTCACTAGGAAAAGGTCAAGTAGGTGAACAATGCCCATTTTCCAGACTGACATGACGTGGGACTGGTAGCTCATTGAATTAGTCCATCAGTGAAATTTGAGTAGGCATTGCATATGGATGGTGAGCTGGGCCCAGGATAGTGAAAGACATTGAACTATTATGGTATGTTCCACTATTTCCAGTTTGTTGATGCTACAAAAGCCACTATTTTTATCACCAGCATTTCTTGATGGTGCTAAATGTCTTTGAATCATGGACCAGCACAGCCTTTTGAAGGACCCCATGGGCACACACTCCAAAAAGCAATGAAAAGTAGCATGGTGAATGTCAGTAGGCAGTAGTATACATAGCCATTGATGACTTGGAAAGAAATGAAAGTTCTCTGAGGAGACTTGAGCTTGAATCCTGCTTCAGACATTTACTAGTGTGCATGCTAAAAACAATTTCTTTAATTCTCTGGGCCTCAGTTTTCTCCTCTGTAAAATGAGGGGGTTGAACTTCATGGCCACTAAGTCCCTTCCAACTTCAAATCTCTGTCTCTGTGAGTCTAAAGCTAGCCCAAAGAGGAACTTCGTTTTTTTGTTCAACTATTTATTCCAAATGATATTTCAGTGATGGGCTCTCCCTGCAATGTGGCCAGAACAGTGATATTACACCAGGCTCCTGAACACTTAAATATCCTATGAAGTGTTTGAGAATTGAGGGTAGAATGGCCAACAACTGGGCTTCATAAGCAAAAGCAGAAGGTCTTGTGAGAAGGGGGTGCAAAGAATGACTGAGGAGCATCTCTTTAAATGCTAAAAATCAAAATGAAACAAAATACTGGATCCAAGCAATATAGCAGAGAGACTTGAAATCACAAGCTTGATGGTTAGATTCCTAGGAGATAGGGCTTCTGATCTTGCCTCTGGTTTCATCTTGTGTGATCCTGGGCAAGGGACTCAATCTCTTTAGCTGCTGTTGTCTCATTTGTAAAATGAGGATAAAAATAAGCTGTAGAACCTACTTCCTAGGGCTGCTCTGGGGCTTAAGTGAGATAAATACACCCAATGTGTTTCTCAAATCTTACATTGCTCTATAGATATGAGCTAGTTTTATCCCTTCTCATTTTTCTTGCTTTGTATTTGATGGAGTTCAGAGCGATTTGACAGTCACTATCTTTGTTATTCTCTTATGTATTATGTTCAGTAAAGTCAGTAGATAAAATAATTGCCTTTTGTAATTGAACAAAAGTGTTGGTATCGAAGGGAACCTTCTGTAGACCTACTGAGAGCATCTCTAGAACAACTCCAAGTCTCACCTAAAAATCCTACCTTCTGTAAGAAAAGTATCCCCCTTTACGCTAACGCATTCCCTCTAAAAGGATTTCCAATGTATACTGCATGGATTCTGTTTGCACATAGTGGTACCTATTGTTTTTTGTTCTTTTTTAGTTATTTTTTGGTTGTATGGGACTCTTTTCGATCCTTGTTTTTTTTTTGGGGGGGGGTGTTGAGCAGTTCTTGGCACAGATACTACAATAGTTTGCATTTCCTTCTCCAGCTCATTTTACAGATAAGAAAACTGAGGCAAACAGGGTTAATTGACTTACATAGGTTCTCATAGCTATGAGTTTGAATTTGAACTCAGGTCTTCCTGACTTCAGACTCAGTGCCCTATCCACTTTACCACCTAGCTGCCCTGAATGGCACCTAGTAGGTACTTAATAAATGTTGTTGGCTTAACTAGATACGCACTTCATCCTGGTCTCACTGGTTTTGATTTTTTTTTTTTTCCTGTTAGCTCTCTGCATTTGGAGAACTTTTCACTTCAGAAAGTTTGGAGGCTTTGAGTATTTGCACATCTAGTAAAATGCTAATTTATAAGTATTTGTTTGTCACTGTTACTCTCAAGTGATGGCATATAACAGTTTTTACCATTGATAGCACTCCATTTCCATTAGGGTTTAGTTGCTGGATGCTCGAGGCTATTTGGGGAGTGGTCTATAGGAGAGGGATTTCAGTCTGTTAGAGTTATAAAAGGTCATGAATTCTTAGTGCAAACTTCTTGTCATCATACCCTTTGAGGTAACTAGCAGCCTGCATATATGTTACAGTATCCCTCAGCATCGTCACTGTTACCACTGTTCTGCTCTCATCTTTTTGGAAGATGTTCAGTTAGAATCAGTCTGAGGGTAGGTCACTAAACTGCAATTAAATCCTCTGTTTACATTGGATGTCACCAATATAGCTATCATCTTAATTTTTAAAGGAAAAAGTTAAAGGGATGAAGCTCAATTTTGTTACAGTCTTATAGCACATGGGCTTTTTTTTTCTTTGGGGGTATCTTTTAGCAATGTACAGAACAGGTTACTTTTTTTTCCCCCTTGAAGACTAATTGCATACTATAACTTCTTTAAATAAATTAAGAGTATTGGAAAATGTAAGCTCATCTGCAAGCACCCTGAAAGTGTGTTTGGGACCACTCCAGTAGCAGACTGGACAAAAAGGTTGACATGGATTTTGTCCTGTTCCCCCATGGGTTTAATTTCTCCCACTAGACCACTCTGTTCTAGTTTGGAGATTATGAGTATCCATTATGGAAACATAAATTAATAAAGTCTTTTTTGAATTTCTAAACTCTTTGCAAATAGAGATTGTTTCATTCTTTGTACTTGCATCTCTGTTAGTCCTGCACAAGGTCTTGAACGTAGTAGGTGCTTTAAGAAATTCTCGACGATTGATTAAGTCTAGGCTGTTCAGTTAAAAAGAAAAAACAAGTTATTATAATTAGTCTCAGTTTTCCTCTTTTAACAAATGAAATTTAAGTAAAAATGATCTTGGACCAAGTTGCTATCCCTGTGGGGAGAGTTACATATGCCCTGGGGTTACTGTAGACACTCAGCTTTCTTTCTGAGAAGGGAAATTTGATTTTCTTTTGAGTTAAATGATAAAAGCAGCTTTGGAGTGTGGACCCAGAGTGGGGAGGGGGCTTAGTGGAAAAGAGAAAAAAGGGTGAAACAGCAGAGACTCCCCCCAGACCAGTCAGTTGCCACAACATTAATGCTTTATAGACTGTTTACAAAACAGTCTATAAAATCTATGCCAGCCTTCACGACTTTTACAAACTTTCCCATGTATCATCTCATTTGATCCTTGCAAGTACCCAGGGAGGTGTGGGCTATCGTTATTCCCATTTTATAGATGAGGCAGATTGAGGTTAAGTGACTTGGAATCACAAAGACCCGAGTTCCAATTTTACCTCAGAAGCTTACTAGCTGTGTGGCCCTGGAGAAGTCACATAACCTCTTCCGGCCTCAGTTTCCCTATTTGTAATATAGGGATAACAATATTATCTAAATGACAGGGTTGTGAGGAGCAAACAACATTGCAGATATCAATATAAATGCCAGCTAATATTGCTGTTTTTCTTTTAGCTATTATATGAATCCAAACTTACTGAGTTTCTACCAAGTGCTGAATCCCACTGGTAATTTCCATCGGTAGGATGTGTGATTTAGGGATTAAGAGTCCTGAATTTAGAGCCAGGGGGCCAGATTTCAAGCCTCAGCCTTGCTCATAATGTTGAAGCCCTTTTCTCTCTGGGCCACCTTTTCTCATCTATAAGAAGAAGATGTTGGATTGAATGACCCCTAATGCTCCTTCCAGCCCTAAATCTAAGTTCTGGTGACCTATTACCATTAATTGAAGAGAAAAATTAGGGATTTTTTCATGGATTGATCTGCTGCATTCTGCCGTTAGCAAATCAGACTGGCATGCTTTGGGTCTGACCCCATAGACCAGTCATTGATGTCAAAGGAAAATCAGTGACCTTCCTAAGGTTAATTCTTTGTGTCTTACATTCAGTCTTGAAACATCTCCAGCACATGCCTTTCTCCTCCATAAATCAGATAAAAAAATAAAATATAACTCCTTTCAAAATGTCTCTGTGGCAAGTTTACTATAAACTAAGGTGGGGGGGGAAGCCCCTCAGGCAGGACCTTAACCATTTCTCATTGTCCCCCTCTCCCCTCCCCAAGCCTGAGTTAACTTCTTGGCAGGTCATAGCTCTCCTTAGCTTTGTGGTTTTTCACCCAATGGCTGTAGGGGTTAGAAGCTGGGGCAGGGTTACCATATTCCCACCTCACTCCCTTAAAGGGTATTTTTATTTTTGGAAACCTAGGTTAAAATGAATTTCCTTTGATGTAACTGAACTCAAGTAATTAAGTGTGTATTTCAACCCATGCCTTTTCCCCCCAGTGAGAATCTCACATTGTTGGCCAGGGAGGTTACTGCTTTGTCAGAGAGCGAAACAGTTCCTTTAACCAAAGACACAGAGTCCCCTTTGGGTCTAATTAGGTTACACACCTTTCATGTTAAAGAATGGGGTGGGGGGGGCACTTTTCATTGCAGGTCACCTGAGTGAATATGAGTTAAATATTACACCATGACCCCCAGCCCCTCCAGCCTCCAGCCCCCATCCCCTCCAGCCTCCAGCTAGGTTTCTGAAACTGAACTAACACTCAGTTTGCTCTTTCCTTTCAATCTCGGTGAAGAGCTTTTCACTGTCATTTGAATGCCACCAGTACTTCTTTTAAATTTGGAAGCAGGGCGCCTTCGATTCAGGGTCTTTTTTTCATTTCTCTCTGACGCCAGGGCATTTGGAGGATGCACAGACGAAGTGGCTCCTGGTAGGATGTCACTAGGAGTCGGCAGAAGACTCAGAGATGTTCTGATAATCTGAAAGAAAACTTCTCTTAGGAGCAGACCTTATCTGATCAAATAGAATGAATGAATGATTCAATGGATGGATGGACAAATGGATGAATAAAAAAACTTATCAAGACTTACTATGATGAAGGAAAAACAACTGATTACAGCAAATTAGAAGTGTGTCTGTGTGCATGTGAGTGCGCATAAAGGGAGATCTGTAGTTTGACTTCAACAAACCACAGGCCCCTCTCTTAAAGAATAACTAGATTGTGTTTTTAAAGGGAGGGAGAGACACACACAGACAGAAACAAAGAGGGACAGAAAATAGAGGGATAGTGTTAGGAAGGGAGAGGAGAGAGAGAGAGAGAGAGAGAGAGAGAGAGAGAGAGAGAGAGAGAGAGAGAGACTAATCCTGACTCTTAAAAGATTTACTTAATACAAACTGAACTGGAGGAAAGAAAGGTCTTTCACCCCCTGCTATGATCGCATTTTCCCACCCCCACCCCCCTCCAAATTAAGTCAGGATTAGCTTCTCACTTTAGACCCCTATCTTGAAGACTGCAGAACCTTTCTCTAAAGGCTTCAGTCTGGGTGACTGGATGGGCCCTGCTTTAGACGAGGGGAAGCGACTAGATGAGATTTAAATTAGACTTAGCTGCTCTCATTCGGGTTTTCGCTATCTGCCATTGAGGGATTCAGGGTCACTTTTTGAAGACCGTCACTCAAGGCTGTTTCTGAGGCCTCTCTCTTCATTGCTGGTCTCTTGCTCTCTTGGCCCATGTTCCAAAGTGAGGAGAGTGAAGATAGGGGCAGGAGCCTTGGGCAAGAGTGGTTGGGTCGTGTGGAAGGAATCTTCTCTCCTCCCCAGTTTATAGTTCTTTCCATTTAAATTCTACTTTGAAAATTTGCTCTATTAAAAACAAATTTAGACCAGAGGTTTTTCTTTTCTCTTCCTTTTTATAAAAAGGGTATGTATGATACTGATTAGCAATATTCTCAGTCGACTTGTAATTGAAGTCCTCCTGTATTAATTAAGGGAAGACTCCAAACCACTCGGAAAAAAAGAACAAATAAAAAGGAAAGGGGAACAAAGTTTAGATGGAACGAAGCGAAATCTGTCTGCAAACAGCCCATTTTATTTTCAAAGGCTTCGTTTCAGCGAAGGCAAACAGCGTTCTTGCCAAGGAAAACTCTTTGGGAGAGGGGAGGGCTACAAAGATGTGTTGGCTGCAACAGCCACGTTGTTTGTAAACAGAGGGTGGGTGCGATTTGCCGTGAAAATAGACAAATCACGGACGCGACTGCCAGGGATACCAGGCACGTAGACGTGCAGCGGGGGCGGCTCTGGGGAGCATCTGGAGTCGTCTGCGAGGAGCAAGGACTGCGGGATACAGGGGGCATGGCACCTGCAGGAGCCTTGCGGCTGTTCGAGTCTTCTCCACGGACAAACAGCTGTGTACCTGTCTATGTAAGTATGCGCACGCGCGCACACACACATGTATTTACATGCATATGCACATGTGTGTATATACATATACACACATATGTATATATATACATATATATATACACACACACACACACACATACACACACATCTTCCCCCCCCCCCCCCAAAGGCGGTGCTGTGTTCCGGCATGGGGATGGGGTCTGGGATGGAGGCACTAGGGAAAGCGGGAATGCAGTAATGCGGTGCCAGCATGGAGATGGAAGGAGGAAGGGAAGGGGAGAGCCCGGCCCTGGATGGGAGGGTTGGCTGTAACTAATACCCGCCCCCCCGCCCCCCAGCAGAAGCTCCCGCCGCTGGGCCAGGGGTGGGTGGGTAAGGGAAGGCGGGGTGAGGGTGGCGGGGGTGGGGGGGGGGGTGGTGGTAGCTGCAGCAACAGAGGCCGCGACGGGTTTAGACCCACCCCCCTCCCTCCCCTGCTCCCTCCTTCTCCATCTGCTAGTGAATGAATCACCCGCCAAGCCGCGCCTCCAGGGGCCAGCAGAGAAGCTAGAGGGCCGGGACCGCGTCTCTTAGCGTAAAGGCGAGAAAAAGCCAGCACTTACTTTGGGCTTCCTCCCAGGACCCTCTGCCTCTCGCCTGTTTGCCACTCCTACTGTACCTAGCGCCAGGAGGCAGAAGGCGCTGATGGTGGGAGCCACCCAACACATAGCCTACGCTGCGCCCCGGCCCCACGACCACCTCCCCAAACCCCGTCATCCTCTCTGACCCTCACACTCCTGGCCAGACCCTTACCGACCCCGCTCCCTCCTCCAGCACCCTCTCCCTTCTTGTAATCAGTCTGTCTCTTTCTCCCTGGATCCGAGCAGAAGGGACAGGCAAGGGTGAAGTCCCCCTGACTCTTCTCTGGAGCCGGGGATGCCCAGAGACTGTCTCGGGGCCTGGAGGAGGAAGGACGGGCGGTGACTCCAAGGTTGCCTCGGTTTCTCCTTCGGGATGATCCCGATCGGGGCTCGCAGCTAGAGCTTGCTTCTTTTGGCTGGAAGTTCAGGGGCTGCCTGTCCAGAAGACCCCTGCCGCCCCAGTCCCCAGCCAGTCAGTCCTGGTGTGCAAAGGAGAGCGCAGGGGTGCAAGCGTGTGTGTGTGTGTGTGTGTGTGTGTGTGTGTGTGTGTGTGTGCGTGCGCGCGCGTGCACGGGACCCACGGGGAGGGGGCGCGGAACCCAGGGCGGGAGTAGGGGCGGTGACAGCTGCGGCGGCCGCCGCTGGGGTCCGGAGCACCCGGCAGGGTCCCTGCGGTGCAGCGGCAGCAGCCAGACAGCCCGCCCGCAAAGAGCGTGTACTGTGCGGCACGGTGCGCCCCGCCGCTGCCACTGCCGCTGCCGCTGCCGCTGCTGCTGTGCCCGGGCTGGGGCTGGGCTGGCTACCGCTGCTGTGCCCGGGCTGCCTCTAGCTCCGGGTCTGGCTCTCCACTCCTCCAGCCCGTTCCTCCTGGTCTCTGGCTCCTCCGTGTCTCCGGTTATCTCCTCTGTCTCCTCTGTTTCTTCCTTCCCGGTCTGTCTATCAGTCCGTCTATCAGTCCGTCTATCAGTCTGTCTGTCTGTCCGGCCGTCCATCTGTCTGTGTTCATCCGTCTTTTCTGCCCCGCCTCTCTGCTTCCTCCCCACGGGGCGGATAGATAAGGTTGAGTTAGCCGGCACCCAGTGTGTCAGTCCATCCTCAGTCTGTCCCTCTACTCCGCCCGCCGCTTGTGTCTGGCTCAAGGAGGGTTTGAGGAGGAGCCTCAAGAAACTAACTCCCTAAAAAAAGCCTCCTAGGATAAGAGCAGCCGCGGGCCGGCCCCCTCCTCTCGGAGGCCCCCCACCCCTCTTTGCTTTCCTCCTCCCTACCCTGCCTACCAGTCCCTCTGCATCCCTCCCCGTCTCCCGACACGCCGGCTGAGAAGCAGTTCTTTTCTCTGAGGAGAGGAGGAGAAGGAGGAGGAAAGAGCAGCGGCGGCGGCAGCAGCAGCCTAAGCAGCAGCAGCAGCCTAAGCAGCGGCAGCAAGCCATCCTTCGGCGCCCCGGGTTGCCTCCAGGTGACGATGCTCTGGCTCTCCCCCAGCGTCCGGGCTCTGGCTCCGCGGCAGTGGCTGGCTTCTCCTGGGATTACCTTCAGTGTCTGGCTGCTGCTGAGCAACCTGTGGGTCCAGATGTCTCTGGCTTCCTCATTCCTGACAGGTAGGGGAGAGGGGAAGCCGAGGCAGCCTCCCTGCGGCTGTTGCAGGCTCTTCTGAACAGTCTGTCTGCGGAGACGACCTGGGAGGGAGCTCTTGGAGGGGCCGGCAGCTGATAGAGCGGAGCGTTAGCTCCTTTCCTTCGGTCCTGGCAATGCCTCGCCTACAGAGGCTAACCAAAGCCTGGGACGCCCATCTGTTAGAGTCAGCGATAGGCACCGAGTCATTGGAGCAGCGGCTTGGGAGAAGACTGAGGCAGGAGGAAGACTGATTATTTTCACGTGGCCAGAGTTCCCTAGACCCGGCTCCTGGTAACGCGTCTTCGATCCCGCGATCCCTCTAGCCTTTGAGGACTTGCTTGTCTTTCTTTCCCCTCTCCCAAAGTCAGGCAGCATTAGCAGTCCCCGTTCTCGGGGTGCACGTACGGCTAATTTTCTTACCCTACGAGCTTCCTCAAGGCTCGGGTGATGCTGGAGCATCGAAAAGCACCAGTTTTCCAAGACTTAAATTTAAAGAAAATTTAAAGGATAATTTTCATAGAATATAATTATATGTTTTCAGGCAGGTGAAGACCTAAGCTATTTTTTTTTCTGGAGGACATACTTTACTGACACCTGGTGCATAAAAAAGGGTGTTGAGACAATTTCTAGTAAAAGCAGCCAGGATTACGTTTCAAAAAATGATTTCAGGAAGGATGATAAAAGGCCGAGCAGAGAAGGGGCCAAGGCAGAGAACTCTAATTGGATCCATTTTCAATTTTTGCCCAGGAGGCTAATCAGATTTTTTTGGGGGGTGTTAGATTAGAGCGTCCTTATGGTTATAGAATAGTTATTCACCCCTAATGGAAAAGTTCCTGGTATGGTTACCCCAATCGAGAAGGGGAAAAGGCATAGTTTACTCAGTGACGGGGAAAGACTGTCGCTTCTTTCCCCTCCCCAAAATAGTCAAAATGGGCTTTTGGAGACCTGAATTGTTTCTGGATGTTTCATTTTCAAGGTTCTTTTATTTGGAGGGGGATCATTGAATGTCAGTAAAATAAGTTTTTGGGGGACTGACTAGTCCCTCCCTTTCTGTCTTTGTAGTCCTGATGGCTAGCAGAGTTTGGGTACAGTGTAATTGTCTATTGGGTTGGAAGGAAGACAGATCTACTGAATGTATGCCGCAGTGTCCAGGAGTACATAGTGGGTACTCAAAAATGTTTACTGACAGTGACACTCCCACCTATTGACTTCACTCCCCCTCTCCCAAAAAGAAAAAGAGAACACAAACCTAATAGGAAGAATTTCTGGAAAGGGATGGGAAGGGATCAGAGGAGCCACTATAAAATCACCAAGTGTCGTTTTGTTATCAATTTAAAAACTGTCTTGATCTCATCACAGGTTCAGTTGCTAAATGTGAAAATGAAGGTGAAGTCCTCCAGATCCCTTTTATCACCGACAACCCATGCATAATGTGTGTCTGCTTGGTAAGTCTGACTCTCCTCAAGTAAAGAGGGTTTAGGGTTAGAGCGGGGAAAAGAAACTAAATGTAGAAGAAAATCACTCCTATGGGGACATTGTAGGTATCTGAGGCTTTTAAACAATCCTGGCTTGTTTCTGAACTTTGCTAGAGAGAGGAAATTCCAGGCCTCAGTCCTGGGAAGCAATCATCCCCTTGACATCAAGAGTGACAGAAGTCAGCTGAAGATTGACATTGAGTGACATTCTTCCCATTGGTGATGGTAGTTCCACAATTGCGCTTGATCCTAGGTCCCCCTAAACTTTGTACCCAGGTTGTTACTTCTTAAGAACCCATAGAAAGGGATGGATGACATTTAAAGATAATGGAGAGAGGGGTGTGGCTTTGGTCAGGGAGAGAAGAGGTTTGTGTGGTGGTGGTGGTAGAGGTGGTGGTGAGGCTGAGTGAGAATAGCTAAAGGCAGAATGAAGATTAGTCAGCAACCCTAGGTACTTTTCCTTTTTTGACTGATGGTTCAGGATAGGGAATCAGTATCTGACTGGGGTGTTAGGGAGGTTGGAGGGTGGAACTTGTTTCTAGTAGATACTAGTGACTGTCTAGTAGAAGAGTCAGAGGACCTGGGTTCAAATCCTGATTCTGTCACTACCTATATGATCTTGGGCCATTCACCTCAGTTCCCTTGGCATCAGTGTCCTTATCTATAAAACAAAGGAGTTGGACTAGGTGGCCCCTGAGGTCCCTTGGAGCTCAGTCATCCTGAGTTATCTTTACCCATGAGTCTACCATCACCATAATCTACCATAATGAACAGCAGTTTCATTTGTGATCTTTTTTTGGTGAATTTTCTTTAAAAACTTTGTATTTGAAGAGTGGCTATTAAAATAATTGAAGTAACCAGAAGAGAGGAATTGGTTAATGAATAAGGTCTACTGAAATGAAATCACTAGATCTGTCTTTCTTTTTCTTTTTCTTTTTCTTTCTTTCTTTCTTTCTTTCTTTCTTTCTTTCTTTCTTTCTTTCTTTCTTTCTTTCTTTCTTTCTTTCTTTCTTTCTTCCTTCCTTCCTTCCTTCCTCCTTCCCTCCCTTTCTTTCTTTCTTTCTTTCTTTCTTTCTTTCTTTCTTTCTTTCTTTCTTCCCTTTCTCTCATTCTTTCTTTCTTTGTTTCTCCCTTTCTCTTAATCTCTTTCTCCTTTTTCCCCTTTCTCTATTTTTTCTCTTTACTTCTATTTATCTCTTTCCCTTTTTCTTTCTTTCTCCTCTTCCTTTTTTCTTTCTTTTTTTCTTCCTTCACTTCTCTCTCTGTCTGTCTCTGTCTTTGTCTCTCTCTCTCTCTCTCTCTCTCTCTCTCTCTCTCTCTCTCTCTCACACACACACACACACACACACACACACACACTTTAATGTGTTTTACACGCCGTTTACCAGGTCACATTTTTTAAACAAAGCCACACGTGTCTATAAAGCCCCCCCTGGAAAAGTATAAAGGCAGAGACGGCTTCTGTTTGTTGGCGTCCATGGTGAATAGGTGAAAGTGTGCTTATCAGTTTTAGCAAGAGCCATCTGTGTTTAAGCCACCCAGACTTTCCCCCAATAAGTAGTGAGGTCAGCGTTAAGAAATGATAAATGGGGATCAGGAATGATTAAGTAAGATCTAAGGATGAAGTCAATCAGTGGCAGCAGAGGTGGAAAATGTATTGTCATTAGGATTTTAAAGAAAGAGCAAGAGACCTAGAAAGAGGCCTGCTAGAGAACTGGTGGGATTTTACAGTGGAGAGTTTAGGTAATGATGTGGATATATGGGACTGCTTGACAGAATCTGTTGGGGTCAAATCTTGGTTTAGCCGAAGATTTATTGACTAGTTTTAAGGCGAATATCCTAGTTCCGACTCCGTTTTCTTTATTTACAAAATGGAACTGAATGATTCCTATTTAATCTCCTAGGGGTTCAGAGGAAATTACTCTAATTAGGTAATATTTAAGTGCTTAAAGTTCCAGAGATGAAAGATTATTTTTCTCCAAGAAGTGATTTGAGTATTAAAATGTAAAGTGATGAGGGGCTTTTGAAAATCTCCTTCCATTTCCATAAACATTTCTCTTTTGTCTTCATATCCCCAACACCTAGCATAGTGCTTGGAATATATTAAGTGCTTTATAGATGCTTGTTAAGTGAATTAATAGTTGGAGGAAAGTATTTGAAAATATCTAGTAAAACTAAGGAAATCATTTTCAAAATAAAAAAAAAGATTGGAAATCCTATACCTTTCTCTGAAGGTGGACATTGTTTAATGTGCCTGCCCTGGTTAGTTCTGAAGAGGATTGTAAGATCATGCATTTATAACCAAAGTTCAACCACCTCATTTTTCATCTGGGGAAACTGAGGTCCAGAGAGAGATCATGGTTTCCTAGCTTTAGAGCTAGAAGGTTTCTTAGAGGTAAGCTGGTCCAGTGCTTTCACTTTATAGTTCAGGAAACTGAAGTTAAGTGAGCTAGTCAAGGTCACAAAAGGTGCTAAGTAGCAGCAGTTATAGCCGGTCTCATGTCCCGCTACTCCAAACGTCGTTCTCTTTCCCACGATGCTGCTCTGGGGAGAGGCATTCTATTTAGAACATTATCGCACAAAGTTAGAAAAGATTTGGTGTAGTTTAGAGAGGTGATAGGACCATTTATTTTTATCTGCCCCTAAAGAAACTAGAATTTGGGGGGCTCATTGATGCCTACTATGAGATCAGGAAGAATTATTTTAAAATAAAATTCGTATGTACACAAGTGCATAATATACAACATAGTCTATGTATATGTGTCATGTAGAATACATATTGTATATAACATAACACATTTGCTATATAATATACGTGTTATAGATAATATATATGTTATATGTAATAAATGCATGCTTAACTTATATATAAGGCAGCTAGATGGCCCAGTAGATAGAATGCTGGGCCTGAAGTCAGGAAGACTCATCTTGCTGAATTCAAAGCTGACTTCAGACACTTAATAGCTGTGTCACCCTGGGCAAGTCACTTAACCCTCTTTGCCTCAGTTTCCTCATCTGTAAAATGAGCTGGAGAAGGAAATGGCAAACCACTCCAGTATCTTTGCTAAGAAAACTCAGAATGGGGTAGTAGAGTATTGGACGTGATGGAAAATGACTAACACTATCACATATTATACATGCATACATACATATACACACACATACAAACTGACATAATTTGGCAGCTGGGGGCACAGTAGATAGAATGCAGGCTTTGGAATCAGAAACGTCTGAGTTCTAGTCTGAGCTTAGATATTATCTGTGGGACCCCGGGCAAGTCACTTAACCTTTCTGTACCTCAGTTTCTTCCTCCAAAATAGGAATAATAATAGGATCTAATTCCCAGGATTATTGTGAGGACAAAATGAGATACCTTTCATAAAGCACTTTGCAAATTTGAGAATGCTCCATGAATACCGTTATTATTAACTATGGAAATTGGGATTGCAAATGAGCAGGAGCTAAGGTGACTTGTGCCAGCCGACAGACTCATAGACATGATGGGGAGTGCTTGAGTCTAGGGCCCAAGTTGCTAAATTCCAGATAGTCCAAAGCCAAGAAGCCTTCATGGAGTTCAGAGCCTTGTCTAAGCTCCTTGGTCAAGTGATGTCACTGGAGAGGGGCTTAAGGGTTGACCTGCAGCTCATCTCTCTCCCTGGATGTGTCTGCTTCTTTCTAGGGCTGCCCTCCCCTGAACTCCAGCCACACTTGGCATGGGAGCTATTGCAGGGCTATCTAGATCATGGAAATGGCACTTCCAGAAAGAGAAGAGTGAGTCACTGCCTTCTCCCAGTCTCCATTTCTTCAGCTGTAGAATGAGGGGTCTCAATGAACTGATCTTAACGACCTCTTTCCAGCACTAAGTGCTAGGATTTCATAGGGGACCTAAAGATCTGATGAGAGAAGTGAAGAAACAGTAAAATAAATGATCGGTTCATCGACCTCAGGGACTCCCTGAAGCTCTCCCATGTTTTTCCTTTGAGCCTTTCAGTGGTGTCCTGACTAAGAAGCACCCTCTCCATGGGATGTAGTGCTAGGATTTCAGCTTACCTGTGGGGAAGCTTACATCTGAGCTGGTTTTATGTACGTACTTTAATAGGGTATAGAACAGTATAAACTGTACTTTGGATGAAGAAAATAGCCGGATTTGGTTTCTGCTGGGGCACTTTTCTGGCAGAGAGACGCCTAGTGCTCAGAAAAAGCTTATATCTTATTTCATAACATGTAAGGGAAAAAAAAAACGACTTCAACACAAGCCTAAAAAAGACGTAAAATGTTACAGTCTGGAGGAAATAGGTGGCATGGAGGCCTGTATATAATTACAGTGTAAAAGTTTGAAAAAGCCCACAAAGTCAACTTTGCCCGATTTAAACTCTTGGCATTAGAAACAGTTTCAAAGAGGGAATGAGCTCATTTCAAGGGGCATGCTGATGATGACAGTGAGGGTGGTGGGAGCCATGGGGGGAACTGGGTAATTCTATTCTCATTTATCATCATCTGCATAAGCCTCAGCATCTTGCCAGAGCAAACCAGGCTCCAAGAATAACCTGTTTATTGGTTGGTGATGGATGTAGTTTTAAAACGAATGGGCCAAAAAAAGTCAGGCCATCCATTCAAGGGAAAATCTGAGAAAGATGGAACATGGTCCTTAGAGGTAATGAACCAGTGAGTAGTGGGGGTACTTCAGTAGACAGATATTTGTTTTATTTTTTTTGGTACCTGCCTGTGATTCAGAAACTCTGGCTACTTCGAGCCTATCAAGGCTCATATGAACTTTAATTTGGATCTGGAAGAGAACGCTGGTATCATCTGAGTCAACAGCCTCATTTTTTTGAAAAGTCCTGTGATGAGAGACACAACTTTCCCAAAATTATACATATAGTAAGCACCTGGGTCAGGACTTGAACCCAGACCCTCTACTGTAGAACCAGGGTCCTTTCCATTCTATGACATGGCCTACATTCAAAGGCCATCTCCTAAAAAGCCCTTTGCTTATTTCTCCAATCTACCTCTGATTATTTTCCAATAGAACAATAATATTTTTATTAAATGATATGTTTAAGGTGGTTTCCCCTTAATAGCATTTAATTTCTTTGAAAGTAGAGACTTGTTTTGCATTTTTCTTCGTGTCTCCAGCACATAGCCAGGCACAGAGTTGGTGTTTAATAAATGAGTATAATTAGAAGCTCATTGGTAGTTTAAAGGATGAGAGGATAGTTTGAAAGAACCCAAGTTAAATGGTTTGTCCATGGAATAGAAATGGATTCTCAATGGCCTAGGGAATTCTGCGGGGTTAGGAGGGGCTTGAGGGAAGGGAGAGAAACTTCCCTCTCTCAATGCGCATCAGCAAGTTCTCTGTAGTTCTTGGTTTTAGGGTATTACTTGAGGTACCGTGACTTGCTTAGGGTCACAAAACTAATATGCATCAGTCAGAACTTGAAACCAGGTCTTTCCAAGATCAGGCTTCTCTCCGCTAAGCCAAGACTTATTCTTGAATAAATGCTTATTCATTTGGCAGAAAGCAAAGCATTACTTTTTCCTTGGTTTCAATGATAATCTTCTAGTTTTTATTTTTTACTTTTTCTGAGTCTTTTTCCCTTCTGATCATTATATATTTCTTTTTAGAATTTTGAAAAAAAAATTATTTCCAAAGTAACATCTGCTAAAACCAGCAATGCTGATGTGATTTTCAGCATTCACTCTTTTACCTCTGCAGTTTGAACTTTAAAACTACTATCAGCTCCAACAAATACACCTACCTGAGAAGAGATCGTTAGGTTTCCTGAAGTTGTATCACCTAAATGGTGGAGAAAAGGAGACTGAATGGAAGGCCAAGACTTAGGTTGATGCTGGAAACCTGAGAAAAACTTGGAGGCAGGAACTCCGAAAACTAGACATGAGAATTGTGTTTTATTCTGTACTAAACATCAGCCTGTAGTTTCTTCCTTTTAAATTTTAAGTTTCTTCTTTGAAATGCCGTTTTGCAGTGTCGAATTGACCTTTACTCATAAAAAGCAAAGGGAAATGCGACAGAAGAGGAAAGAGTTCTACCCAGTGATGGGGAAAAGAAGGAATGATTGGCTCCGTCCACTCGTTTAAAAAAAAGAGACTCATCTTTGGCAGCTTCCAGTCTAGTGGATACACTTGGATTTTTTCCCTGAGTCACAAGTTTTAAAGACTTAGGAGAGGGCTGACCTTAGCATCAGGAAAAGTTAAGTTCAAGTACTATCCAGGTATTAGCCATCTGACTCTGGATGAAAGTCATTTGACCCCTCAGTGACTCAGGCACCTCAAGATTATAGATGGCCCCAGCTGGTGCTGGTCTACATTGGTGGAAGGAATATCCATACTGAGAGCCCTCTGTACTCCATACCAGTGAAATCATAGGTCTAGCTCCATGCTGTTTGTTGTTTTTAGCAGTAGGAGAATGGATAGATCCCCTCTGTCTGTGACTGACTCATGTTTGAGAAAAAGGGAGATGGCTTTCATGAGGCAGATACTGTGTCATCATTGAAAGATTTAATTCTTAGGCCTTTACACAGGCTTGGTGGGTGCCTTCCTATGCATATTATGCTTTTGTTTCTTTAAAATGAAGGAATTGTACTGGATGGAGGTCTCTTTCACTTCTCTTGCTCAAATCTTGGATCATGGTGACAACCCTAGATGAATTTCAGAGAAACATTATATGTAGATCTCTAGCTCGGTCAATAAACTTTTAAATAGTGTTTTATCCCACTCTACCCCCAATTACACATAAAAACAATTTTTGACATTTAAAAAAAACAGTTCTAAATTCTATCCCTTCCTCCCTCCCTGAGCTGGTAAGTAGTCTGATATAATTTATACATGTGCAATCATGTAAACATTTCCATATTAGTAATTTTGAGTCAATAAACATTAATCATCATCAACTGTGTGCATTGTGCTAAGAGGGGTTATTACAAAGTTCTTGTTGTCAGTCTAATGGGGGAGATAATATCCAACCAACCATAGATGGGCACTGGGTAAACACAAGGTCATCTCAGAGGGAGGGAGGGATAAGGTGGGGGGACAGGGATGGGTTTCTTGCAGAAAGTGGGATTGGAGCTGAGTCTGAAAGGAAGTCAGGAATGTGAGGAGAGGAGGGAGTTAATTCTAGGCATTGGGGAAGCCAATGCAATGGCATGGCCTTGAGAAAGGCAAGCTGTGTTCAAGGAAGAACAAAAAAGTCAGGCATTGGTCATGTTTGAAGATAAAGAAGGGAGTGAAGTGGAAGAAGACTGGAAAGGTTGGCAGGGACTTGAGCCAGTGCAGTTTATGGAGGGCATGTGTGTGTGCGTGTGTGTGTGTGTGTGTGTGTGTGTGTATGTGTTTCAAGAACTATCTAGTCCAACCCCCTCATTTTACAGATGTGGAAACTGAGGTCCAAGGTCACCCAGGTAAGAAGTGAGAGGTGGGTCTCCAAACCCATCACTCTTTTTTCCATTGTACCTTGGTTCAAGGTACCCTTGGGGATACTGAGGATACAAAATTAGCCAACGACACAATCCCTGACCTCTGAGACACAATCTAAAAGCTGTGAGAGAGCGCATACCTACATACGCAGCCTTGCACAATTCTGTCACATCCCCCTTTTATTTTCTGATTGTTTCTACAGAGTGTGGGGTCATACTATGATGGAACTGTGGTCTTTGCAAGTCATAATTTTATTATTTAAAAACATGCCTTCAGATAATTGCTTAAATAATAATAACAATCGCTTTATAATACTTCAAGATTTGCAAACTTCTTTACAAATATTATCTCGTTTGATCATCACAACAATCCTGAGAGGTAGGTCTTACTCTTGTCTACATTTTATATATGAGGAAACTGAGGCAGGCAAAGGTTCAGTGACTTGTCCAGGGTCACACAGCTAGTGTCTGAGGTCACATTTGAACTCAAGTCTTTCTGACTCTAGACCCGGAGCTTTATCCACTGTACCATTTAGCTGTCTAACACACATGTACATACATGTGAATTTTTTTTAAAGAATTCTTCCAGATCTCTTCCAAAAAAGGCATCTGGCTGCCCTTAATCTTCGACTTCTCAGTGCCCCTCTTAGAAAACTCTCCAACACTTTAATTACAGATAATTGTTCCATATCATTGGGTCCTTGTTCTAGAACTGGAAGGGACCTTAGAGGTCCCTGAGTCCAACTTCCCTGTTTTACAGATGAAGAAACTGAGTCCCAGAAAGGATCCATTTCTTTTCTAGATTTGAACATCTAGTGAATGTCTGAGGGGGCATTCAAACTCAGGTTTTATTCCCTCTTAGAGACCTGCCCTGATGAGATCAAAGACCTTGGCAAACAACAGTGGAAATCACCACTATAATTATTCTTCCAAAAAGGGACAGTGGAGAATTCTGAATAAAATCTCTAAGAATTATGTTGTCCTCTCACATCCTTCTTCAATTCTAAATTCTCTGAATAGTGACGTCTTAAAAGAGCCAGAAAAAAGGAAGCAAAGAAACTTGAGTATTTTATGCTTTCTGGACATTTCCCCCTTCCCCTTCTGGGACTCCCAAACACCTGTAATTTCTTGATCCCCTCCCTCTCAAAAAGCAATAGCCAAACGCATTAGAATAGTGTCATCTCCCCTCAACCAAATGAAATGGAATCTTTTTGGAAGTTCTATATCAATCTTTTACATACTTGTAAGAATTTATGCCAATGAATTTAAAGGTTAAACGTATTCAAGGCTTTCCAGGAATATTAACATTATTTGGCAGTTTAATGTTTGCAAAATGTTTCACATACACAATCTGATTTGATGCTCACAACAATCCTGGAAAGTTAAATGAAATCGCCTCATTTGAAAGATGAGATTTAGAAAAGTTGAATGGATTTCAGATAGTTATACATCACTTGTGGCAAAATTTGAACTCAGGTCTCCTTGCCTCCTAAATAATCAAGACATTCCCCCCACTCCCATCCCCTTATTATTGGATAATGAAAGACTTTTCCCCTGTTTAAGAAATTTCCAGCTATATATTAAATAAGAATGGGGGGTAGTTTTGCTTGGGACTGGATGGTTTTTATTGACTTTTGACAAGATCCTCTTCAGATGTGGATCTCATTACTTCTCAGAATCCCCTGGCAATTGCCAGCTGGTCTATGGCTGTCCTTTTTTCTTTATTTGCCAGGTATGTGTTCTTCTGGGATAGTGCTGATGCTGGAGCTTGACGGGTCATGACTTTTTAAAAATTTTAGGTGGAGCTGGGGAAGGTTGGGAAAGCAGAGCCCTAGCAGTCTTGGGATAATTGCCTAGTGCCTTGGGACCATGGCATTGTCTGGATCTTCCTCGTGGAAGATGTTCATCTTTGGTTTATGTACATGGGCTTTGCGCTTCATTTTTTATTTTAGGCATTATAGTTTTTCTTCTATATTGCTTTGTTAATGGCTGAGCAATAATTACAGTGTGCAGAAACAATATTAGGTGCCATGATCAGAGTCATATGAACTCTATTGACCTCCATTGGGAATGGGATAAATACTAATAATAATGAAAGATGTTTTTATAGCACTAAGCTTGGCAAAGTGCTTTAGGGGAGACATTGTAGCATGGTGAAAAGAGAATTGGCTCTGCAGTCAGAATGTGGATTTAATCTCACCTCTAACACCTCCTACCTATATAATCTTGGGCATGACACAACCCTCCTGTTAAATAAAGGGGTATGTGTACTAGCTGAGTTTCTAAGTCCGCTCTAGCACCCAAACTATAATCCCATATTATCTGGTTTGTTTATCACAGCAGCTATGTGGGTCAGGTTTTATTATCCCTAATTTACAGAAGAGGAAACTAAGTCTCAGAGAAATTAAATGACTACCCATGACTCCGCAACTAGCATTTTAGCCACAGTGCCACTTAGAATGTAAGGAAGCTATCATCCCTATAAATGAATGAATGAATTAAAAAAATTGTTAAGAATTTACTATGGCTAAGTGCTGGCAAGACAAATTCCAATTTGTGGGCAATCCTTGCCCACAAAGTTCTTACATTGTAATAGGTGAGTGGTGGCTAGGGATGGGGCACTTCACATAGGTGATGAATGGGACTGTGGAGGAGTAGATTGATGTACCTCTAAGCACAAAGGCAGAGTTGATTGGGTCATAATTCATGGTTTCATCTATAAGATCATGAAATCAAGAGATAATGATGTGTTCTAGAATGAAGGATGGAAAGAATGGCCAATTAATAAGTGTTTGTTGAATATTGAAAGACTAGATGAAAAATGAATGAATGGATTAAATTTAGCTTTTTCTTCCTTCTCTACCCCTGCCCAGTGTATCTCACCTTAGCGATATTATATGAACTCCTATGGCATGTTGAAATAGTAATAATGTCATGTCAATGAGCCCTGGAGGCCAAGTATATTTTCTGTCCTAGACCAGAGTCAGTGCATTGTAGAATTTGCAAGCTAGCTCTCAAGCCTTCTCTTTCTCGATGATGTCAGGTCATAAATCTAGCAGTGCTTTTTCCTAGGAGAATCTCAATGGAGAGATGTTGTGTCCTTCTGGCACCATTTGAGTCTGTGAGTAATGAACGCTTTGCTCGTCTCCAGGGCTAGTCTTGCTGAACACTTGCAAACGGGATTGGCTTGATTAGGGATAAGACTTGGCAGAAATTCTTTGGGAGGGAGCCAGCCATAGGATTGCCATGGTGATGATGAAAATTTGGTACAGCAGCGAGATTGAAGGAAGAACTCATTTGGGTAAAGCTCCGTCAATATGTCAATGACTGGTGATTTTGTTAGTGTGTGGGAACTCCTTCTACTAAGGCAGATACCAACCAATCTCTAACTTATGCTCTTAGAGAGTTGGCTGGCGTTCAAAAAGATTGGAGCTTGATCCAGGTCACAAAGCTAGTAAACGCCAGAGTCCCAGTTTAAACTCAGGTCTTCTTGACTACAGGCCCCCCTTTCCTATCTGTCACACTATGGCGCAAATGAATAATAAATTATTAACAAATAATAAATCCTTTAGCACAAATAAGGATTCCATCATTTGGAATAGAAAGGATTTTAGATAACATGGTTGAATAATAAGGCGTTGTTAAGGACCTGAAATCCCATGAGTTTCGTGTAAACAATCCAATAGACCCTCAAAATATCCTTGGAATATTCCTCTGGTCATGGACCAGGCAGCATTAAGGAAGAACAACTCTATTGAAGAAATTGTTCCGTGTCAAAGTGGAATTTTAGCCATACCTGTGGTTTCATGACCCTTTACCTGTATTAGCTTTTCTGTTTCTTCCATTGAATTGTTGATGGTGCTTTAAAATATTATGGTCCTGGAGCGTAAGAGGCTTACATGCTAGCTTTGCAAGTAGATGTGAAATTTTCTGTTATACTTTCTAGGCATTAGGGCTGGGAGGGGTATTAGAGGTGCAACAATCATTTATTAAGTTTCTACTGTGTGCAAAGTATTGTGCTGGGAAAACCAAGAGAAACCCAACCCCAAACCATTCCCTCCCCTCCAGAAGCTCCTTGTTTACAGGAGAGATATAGTATACGTAGATGAGTAGATGCAAAGAAAACACAAAGTGATTGGGGGGCAGCACTGACAATTGAGAACGCGAAGGGAGACCTCAGAGGAGGAGGAATCTGTGGGTTGGACAGAGAGCTACATGGAATTTCTTGATCCTGCATCTGGGACATGAATGCTCTAGAGAGTTTCTGAGCCCAGTGATTGTGTGGCTAGCCCTTGAAAGTGTTGTAAAAACAAGAGAAAATATCTATCTTTTCCCATATTTTATGGCCTTTTTTGGCATTATTTTAATGACAATTTTAAGGAATTGTCAAAAGAATCACAATAATATTATGGTAGTAATAATAATGATTATGGCAGCTAGGTAATGTAGTAGATAGAGTGCTGGGCCTGGAGTTAGGAAGACCTGAGTTCAAATCTGGCTTCAGTGTGACTCTGGACAAGTCACTTAACCTTATTTGCCTCAGTTTCTTCATCTGTAAAGTGAGCTGAAGAAGGAAATGGCAAATTGCTTTAATATTTTTGCCAAGAAAACCCCAAGTGGGTCATGAAGAGTCAGACACAATTGAAATGACTGAATAAGAAAATGACGATGAAGGTGATGAAAAACATGAAAACAACTTCATTGTCTAGTAGTGAGAGAATAGTTAAATCAATTGGGAATACATCTGTGTAATGAGATATTATAATATCATTCATATCCACAAGTATGAAGAAAAGGAAGAAATTTGGAAAGACCTTTATGAAATAATGTTAAGAAAAAAGAAATAGGAGAGAGGGATATATATGTACTATGACCAACTAAGAGAGAAAGTGGATGAAAATAATGGGGACTTGGAGGGAGTGATGGAAAAAAAAAACATTGTTATAATATTTATGCAAAGGAAATTAATTAATTTAGATGTAAATAGTAATTAAGTGAGTTAAGATGGTAATATTGATGTTCAGTGTTAAAGTTTTAATAAAACATCTTCTTTAAAAAAAAAAAAAAAGATTTCCCAGGATTGGAATGTCTTGTTCTCTTAAGTAATGTTTTCCCATGAAAACGGCGCAGAAGACCAGCCTCTCTACATAATCAAGGTGTTTTTTTCCTTTTTTCTTTTTTGGCATTCTTGAAGCAGATGTAATCTCATTTGGAAGTATAGGATTTTAAAGATGACAGGCCTTTGGCTCACATTTGTAATAACGGGAGCCGTGCCTGTTAGGAGTAAGATCCTCCTGCCAAGAACAGAGCCGTGCCCTAACAATTCGGGAGGTACCAGAATTAGGCTTACCCAGTTTTTGTCAACCTCCTCTCTTAGAGGTTACTCTGAAAAACTTAGCCATACTCCCTTGTCCACTGCACTGCACCCCCCACCCTCCGCCCCATCCTGAGCCCTAGACAGAGCTGACTTTTGAGGCTTTGGACGGGCCCCTGTGTTTGTGTTGGGTTGGGGATGTTAGTTCCCTTGGCTTCTGAGAGCTGAGCTGTTGAAAATTGTGTTTTTCTTTGTGAGGACAAAGGCCTTATTGTGTGTGTGTGTTTGGTGCAATTTTTTTAAAGTTAGGTAATGGATAGAACTCACCTAGGAGCACCAACTGAATAGTTCCTAGGTCAGCCATCCCAATGCCAATTCTCAGGTTACAATCTGCTAAACCAAAATAGATAAAAAGAGAGGGCTTGATGCCTCAAGACAAAGTTATTGCTTCCACTATAGGGACCAGGGGCCCAAACTAGCCTCTCTAGTTTGAGTATTGAGGAGAACAAAAGAACTCTTGGAAACCTTGTTTTTGGAGTGATTCTACCTAAGGAAGATGGGACCTGGAGAAGAGACACTGGGTTTAGAACTGGTGGACTTGAGTATGGGTCCCCGCTCTGAATCTTCTACTACCTGGGTGACCTTGGGTAAATCACTTAACCACTGTGGTTCTTAGTTTCTTCATCTATAAAATGGAAGTTTAGATTAGATCTCTAAGGTCCTGTTCAGTTAGAAATCAATCATCTTATGATTTTTCCAAAGTGATGATGGTGGAGGGGATGCAAACGATGAGGTTAGCACTTTAAACTTCTAAAGTACTTTCCCCCAAAGATCCATCAAGTTCTCAATGAAAGAAATGAACATTGGCCATATCATCTTTCAGAATTTTGATTTTATATCTGTTTCTTTGCTCTTTCCTGGTGATCTGTGTTTGATTTCTGAAAGGTTATTTTTGAGGGAGCAGGGAATAGGTATGGGTAAAGAATGAAAATTTGGAAGTGCCCAGGTTTGATCACAATTTTGCAATTCTACCTTTCTGTGGGTGACCAGATGACCTTGTAACATTTCTTCTTGCCTTTCTCTTTTATCCTGTGTCTCTCTCTTCCCCTCTCTTTTCATTAAAAAACGAAAAGGCATTAAAGCCTAACCCTAGACTTCAGATGGATTGCAAGAGGGTTAAAGAAGTTACTTGTCTTTGACTTCTCCTGGTCGAAGTAGAATTTCACCTTTGCCCAGCTTTCCTCAAAGTGACCAGCGTCAAGGTGACTCTCACCCTTTTTAGTAAACATTTTCAGGGCTTCTTTTTATGTGTAATTTGGAAGAGCTTGATTGAGTTCTTTACTCCACAAAGGATCATAGATCCAGGTCTGAATGGGACCATAGACGGAATCAAGTCCAACTCCCCCTCCCTCCATTTACTGAATGAGTAACAGACATTTGAAGTGGGTTATCCACAGTCACACAATAACTGTTAGAAGCAAGATTTTGAACCCAGGTCTTCCCAGCACTTTAACCTGTGTCTAGACTCTTCAGAAAGCCTCATGCCCCTTGGGGATGTCAGGAAAGTTGGCTTCTGCTCTCTCCTACAGTCTTTCCCAGGCTGACTTTTGCTCAGGGCCATTCACAGATTCTCTCAGAATTCAGAGCCCTCGTTCTCCCCCTCTGTGGACTCCAAGCTGAGTGGTACCATAGACCTTTAGAGGGTGGTATTTCTGAGCCTCCTTGGTATATTGTGTCACTGAATGAGAGTATCCAAAGCACTTCCCCCCAGAATTTTGCTAGGAAGGGACGATGCTAAACATCTGAATTTAAGATTCTTGGAGGGAGATGATGAGTGGGGGGAGAACTTTTTAATTAAGTTGGTTTTTTCCTGCATCAAAATGCTGATAAATGGCCATTGTTTCCCAGGTGCCATTTCTTTAGGGATGGGAGATTGCTTACCATCATTGAGGTTCACAGCTCTGAACAGAATCTGTGACATACATCATTAGCACTCAGCAGAGCTATAATCAGGATAGAGTGAGTAAGATTTTGCCCCTGGGTGTGAAATTTAGAGGGTGCTAATAACACTTCTACTCCTTCAGGAGAAGAGGAACAGCCAAGCTTTGCACCTAGTTAGCAAGAATAGTTAGTTAAAATTGGAAGCTGCCAGAGGGCATGCCTCCCCCCACCCCTGCCCCACCATGGTCAGTGGCCACACTGCAGGAAACCTCTTGCCCAGCTTGTGTCCTGGGGTCTTTCCCTACCCCAATTTATACTCGTGTGTGTTTTCCTTTTTCGTATTTATATAGCACTTTAAGATTTACAGGGTAGCTTAAAAATTGTGATCCTCACAATAACTTTGGGAAGTTGGTGCTATTATACCTATTTTTTACAGGTAAAGAAATTGAGACTGTGAGAAGTTAAGTGACTTGCCCAGGGTCACACAGTTAATAAGTGTCTGAGCAAAGATTTGAACTCCGAGCTTCCAAATTTGTTTTTCAAAGTTGATTTGAGACTTCCTTTCATGAAACTTGCCCCAGAATTCAGAATGACTATTTTTGATTCAGTCATTTGAATGTTTTTTTTATGTCTTCTGTGTCAGGGCTTGGGAGTTCCCCCCACATCCCAGGAGAACAGGACATGATTGCTCTCTGGGGTCCTGGTTGCCTTTTCCAGGCAGCTGGCATCAAGGGTAACACATGTCTTGGATAACCACCAGTTTCCTTTTCCAGGATCACTTCATAGTGCTCCCCTTTTAACAACCGACATTTTGACAGTCTGACTCCTAGCTGTTTCTAACAATCTCCCACCTTTGTGCATTTGTATAAGCCATCCTCCATGCTTGTAACACACCCACTCCTCATCTCTGGCTCTTCAAATATGTAACTTCTTTCCAGGTTCAGTTTAGGTAAAACCTCTCTTGTGAAGCCTTCCCTCATCCCCATTCCCATTGCCCTTCTTTGATGCAGTAGGTCTTCATTCAGATCTTGCTAGTTGTGTGACCTTGGGCAAGTCACTTAACCCCTGTCTACCTCAGTTTCCTCAGCTGAAAATGAGGATAATAGCATTTACCTCACAGCATTGTTGTGAGGATCAGATAGATAATATTTATAAAAAAAGGCATTTAACCCAGCACCTGGATCATATAAGAGGTATATAAGGCTTATTTCTTCTCCCCATCCCTCCTCCCTTTGCGCCCTTTCCCTCCTGAATTTACTCCATATGTACAGTGTATTTATCTAGGACCTGGTTTGCTTCCCATCCCGCAGTTGCCTTTAGGGCAAAGACTTCTTCTTCTTCTTCTTTTTTTTTTTTTTGTCTTGGTGTCTTCAGTGTCTTCGACCCAGGAGACCTTAATGAAGTTTGTCAACTCAAATGGAACAGGAGAAGGGAGGAAGCACCTGTGCCAGGTCCTGGAGGAGACTTCACTTGGCAGATTCCCCCCTGCCCCCCACCCCACACACACTGGGCACTGACCATCTGCCTAAAGCAGGGCTGTGCAGCCCGGAGCCATGAGCTTGTGTTTCTGTTTTTTAAATATTTACATGACTGGATTTCCAAATCATTGGCTTCCTTTGCATTCCTGTGTATCTTATTTTACGCATTTGTAAACCTGATTCTGAGGAGGGGTCCATAAACTCCCCCAGATCACTAAAGGAGACCAAGACACAAAATTCCTGAAGACTCCTGCTCTAAGTTAGCATCTGCACACCACTACTGTTCTTTTCTATTGTGCTAATCTCTCTTTCTCTCCCTCCCTACCCCCTCTCTCTCCCTTCTCTCTCTTACTATCTCTCCCTTTGTCTTTTCCTCCCTCCCTCCCCCTCCTCTCTCACCCAGTTGTGGCCAAAACAGCTGAGTTTGTCTTTGGTGAGCACTCCCAACCTGTGCTCTTCCACCATCCCCCTCTCATTCAGCTGCTAAGAGTACCTAGTCCTAGTAGCTAGTCAGACACATGGAAGGTCAGCCCCAAAGCCTCATGGTTCATGGAGAAATGCCCTAATGGGAATTCACTCCTGTCAACAAGAAGAGTGAACCCTTTTCAACTTGGAACATAATTTGAGGAGGGCAGGTGGGATGCTGGGACTGGGACTAAGAAAGCCCACGACTGATTGTGTCTGTGTCTTCTTTGGTTAGTGGGTAACTCCCGTAGGATGATTTAGCTTCCTTCTCTCCTCCCTGATGGGATCAGTTACCAAGGGCTTCCCTTTCTTTGTCTCTCTTTTCATCAGGTGGATGTTGGGATGTATGAACCAGATGGCAATAGCTTCCTCTTGTGGGAATATGTATTTAGACAAGAAAGATTCCTTCAGGAGAGAGAATAAAGACAATAATTTCCTGTAAATCCTGTTACAGAGCAGTGAGGGGGGTGGTGGTGAGTGGGGTGTCGTTAAAGGACTGTAAGGAAAACTCAAGTTAGATATACAAAACAAAGATGTTAGATAATTTATGGAACTGAAGACCTAGTCTGGTTTGGCATTTCAAAAGGCAGCACATCTGACTTAGAACTAGAAATAGTTTCGCATATTCTTCTAGGTGAAACCCTCATTTTACAAATGAGTAAACTGAGGCCCAGAGAGGTGAAAGATTTTCCCATGGCTGAATAGTAGAGCTCATATTTAATATCAGGTCTACTGACTTCAAAGCTACTTCCTTCTCTCCGTCCCTCCTTCCTTCCCTCCCTTTTTTGTTTCCTCTTTTCCTCATTTCTCTTTCCCTCCTTCCTTTCTTCCTTCTTTCTTTCCCTCCTTGACTCCTTCCCTCCTTCCTGGAAGACCAGCAGCACATAGACAGCCTTCTCCATCTCTGGTCCCCCACTTCTCTCAGTTCTTTGTTGCCTGTTTTCCAGAGTCCTGATGTGCACCTTGAGCATGGACGTGTTACTCTCATGACTTCCTATTTTAGATTGCATCCGTTCATACAAATCTTGCCAAATTTCTCTGAATTCCTCATGTTTGTTCAGCCATTCCCAATCAGTGTTGGACCGCTTTTTTTCTAGCTTAGAGGCGAGGTAGGGATTATTATCATTAATGATATATTACTAAGAGAAGCAGGGCAGCTGGGGGGCACCGTAGCGCACAGAGCACCAGGGTTGGAGTCAGTCACAAAGACTCATCTTGGTGAGTTTAAATCTGGCCTCAGACCCTCACTCGCTGTGTGACCCTTAAGTCACTTAACCCTGTTTGTCTCAGTGTCTTCATCTGTAAAATGAACTGGAGAAGGAAATAGCAAACTGCTCCAGTATTTCTGCCAAGAAAACCTCAGATGGAGTCACAAGGAGTTGGATACAATGAAAACAACTGAACGCAAAAATTAATAATAGCTGCTGTTTATATGGTGCCTTAAAGTTTACAAAGAGTTTTGCACATTATCGCATCAGATCATCACAACAATCCAGTGAGGTAGATGTTATTATTACACTCATTTTACAGATAAGGAAACTGAGGCACAGAGAGGTGACTTGTCTGGCCAGGGCACACAGCTAGAGAGTGTTTGAACTGAGATTCCAGCTTGGGTCTTCTTGACTCCCAAGTCCAGTGCTCTATCCATCATGCCACTGCTCTGCTATCCCAATTATTACTATTATCACCTGAGCTATAGTTGAGGAAAAGGAGGCACAGAGAAAAAAATTCCCAGAGTCCTGGACTTTGCCACTAACTAGCAGTGTGACCTTGGATAAGTCATTCAACCTTAGTTTTCTCATCTGTAAAATGAGTTGGTTGAAGTGGATGGTCTCTCAGGGGTCCTTTCCAACCCTGGCATTCCTTCATTTTCCCATGGTATTGTAGGTAGTGGCAGGGTCCCATCTTGGGTCTCAAAGCCTTGAGGCTGTGATAGAGGGTGAGGATGGCTATTCCCTGAGGATCTTCAGCAATCTGTCTTGGTACTGCCTTGCTGCATGCCCCAGGGTGGGACAGAGAGATCCTGTCTTCTCTCAGGAATAGCCTTTGTCGCCTGCTGTCAATGATGGGCCGCAGCTGTAGGACCCAGCTAGCGTGACATTCACTCAGGGCCATTTCTGGGTGAGTTGGGAGATGTAGCAATTTGGCAGAGTGCCTTGGCTTTTATGGGAGTCCTGCTAGGAGCCTGTGATGTCTGAGAGACCCAGAGGCAAGGAATGGGACATCCCACATCCCGGGGTGCAGTGAGCAGGAGTGGGGAAGTCCCTTCTCCACCCACATACTCATAGAACCTTCATCCGCCTTCTGGTTCAGCTCCAGTGGGTCCTCTGAGCATTCTTATCATGCATCTGGAGCTGATAGGGACCTCAACGACCATCTAAATCAACTGTCTCATTTCACAGATGAGAAAACTGAGGCTTAGAGAGGCCCAATGACTTATTTTAGGGTCAGACAGGTAGTAGAAATGGTAGAGTCAGGATTTAAGTGACTCCTCTGAGGTCACACAGCTAAGTGTGTGACCTTAGGCTAGGTTTGTACCTAGGTCTGCCTGACAGCAAGGCCCACACTGCATCCATTATACTGACACTGCCTCTGATTAGCATTAGGTAATTCCACCCAATGGCCAGGCCTTTTATTAGTGTTCCATGTCGAGTTTGGAGCTCTTGTAACTTAAACAAGATGTAGAGAAGCTTGGGAGGGGTCCAGGGAAGAACCATGGAAGTTGTTAAAGGCCAGGACCAGGACCTTTAGGAGGACAAGGCTCACTGACCGCCATGGTGCACAGGCAGATGGCACTGGGGGAAAGTTTTTCAATCATGGTGGTGTGTGGCAGGGATGGGGTCTGGAGAAGATTATTTAGGGGAGGCTCGTGAGCTTTATAACACCACTACCATCTCCTAAGTTTATTAATAGATAGAGTAGAGGCCTAATCCCCAAACTATGACACATCTCCTTTACCCCTTTCATGGCCTCTCCAATCCAGGCATCAGCCTCCTTCCTGGTTTGGCTCATTCCTGAACTTGACTCTTGTCCGATTTCAGGGTTCTAGGAGTCTTCTTTAGCATTAGGGTCCTAACTCTGAACTCCACTGCAGAAAGGGTTAAACCACTCCCCCCTTCTCATTCCTGCCTCACCCCCTTTTCTCAAGTACAGACAGGCAAAGTGCTCTGGACTCTGCATATACCAAAGACATTTTGGCTTTAGAAACCAAACCAAACTTTGTGACTTTACTTGAATCCAGACGCTCTTATGGAAGGCTTTGAAGTCAAGGGGGAAAGCTGCCCACGCTGAAAGGTTTTTAGCTTCACCACAATTCTAGGGTTCGGCCTCATGGTAAGATGTAAGATGGTGAGCAGCTGTTTTCTACTTCCTTTGTAATGGAGGGAGAGACCCAAGGAAATTCCATTCCATTCCATTACACTCCCTTCCCTTTTTCCTTGCACTTTCCCTTCCCCTTTTCTTTCCCCCTTCCCTTTCCCCTTCTTTTCCTTTCCTCAAGCATTTATTTGGCACCTACTATATAGGAAACACTTCATATTTTATTAAATAGGACCATTTACCTTCTTAGATTCCTCATCTCTAAAATGAGGGAGTTAGGGAGTTAAATGGTTCAGTGGATTAAACACTGGCCTTGGCCCAGATGGATGGCCCCTGAAATCCCTTCCAGTCCTCCATCTGTGCGCTCCCTATGATTTGTCCTTTCTTGGCATTCTACTATCACTTCTTTGGTCGATGTCTTTATCAACACCCGACTAAACTATTAAAATAGCTTTCAGCGCATCTTCCTCCACTCTCTTTCTCCTAAATTATAACCATCATGACATTGGACTAATTTTTTTGTGTGTGTAGATATTCTAATTGATTGAAATGCAAACCTTTAGCCTGGCATTAAATACTCACTGGAATCTGGTGTCACCTTACCTGATACAACTCTTCTTCACAGCAACCACTGTGGTCAGAACTGAACTATTTTCTGTTCCCTAGACTTTTCCCTCTCTGCTCCTGTTGTTTTCTCTCCCTGGAATGCTACAGGATCATAGATCTGGGGCTAGATGAAACCTCAGAGGCCAGCTAGTCCAATCCCCAATTTACAGATGAAGAAATGGAGACCCACAGAAGTTATGTGACTTTCATAGGTCCCTCAGGTAGTAAATGTCAGAGGTGGAAGCTCTTCCCACTGCATCATGCGTTTCTGTCCCTTTTACTTGTTGAATTCCTACCCATTTTTAAAGATTGCCTTCTATCCTACCTTTTCCCATTAAGCTTTGAGCAAGTATTTGCTGAACATTTATGGTGTGGTAGGCTCTGTCTTAGAGTGCTGGAGATACGATGACAAAAATCAGATGGTCCTTGTTCCTAAGGAGCTTACATACCAACTACAGGGGAAACAGCGTGTTCACAGACAAGTAAATGTTAAATACTTACAATGTATTTGGGAGGCAGGAGGGGGAGCCTCAACGACTGAGGATGCTTACCAAAGGCCCCTTGTAGGAGACAGATTTTGATCTGGGCCTGAGAAAGGAAGCTAGAGATTCATCAAGACGAAGATAAAGGACAGCATTCTAGGCATGGAGAACACCCTGTTCAGAGGTAGGAGGTAGAATGTTGTGTCAAGGGAATAGCGAGCAGGCTGATTTGTCTGGAATGTCGGAGACTAATATGTAAGTCACCTGGAAAAATTGGTTGGAATGATTGTAAAGAGCTTTAAATGCCAAAGAGAGGAGTATGTGTTTTAACCCAGAGGTAATAGTCATTGAAACTTCTAGAGCCAGGGAAGAGGTGAACATATCCACACTTGACTCTCTTTGATCTTCCTACTTTGGTACCAATGTCATGAAGTTCTCTTTTTTTGTACTTCTTGGATGCACTTGGTAGGTGTCCTGGGTATCTGTGTATTTGTCATATTCTCTTGAACCAGATTGTAAGCCCCATGAGGGTAAAGGGCTATATTTTTGTTGAATTTAACTGAGAAGAGTTGTGAAGTTACTGTAACCTGGGAGGTAAATGCTGAATCCTAGATGCTGAGAGGGAGGCTAGCTCTGTGGGGGCTCTGACTTCCTAGACAGAGATCCTTGAACTCTGGATATGTATCTTTTAGTGAGTGCTACTTCTAAGTCCTCCTCCCTCTCTCATCCCTCTGCTCCCTTTCTTTTGCTGAGATAATGATAAGCAAACTAACAGTTATTTTCTTTTGTTCCTTTTTTTTATTCTTCTTAGCAGTTCATTGAGGACTAGCACCTCACCAAAAGCTGAAGGATTAACCTGGCTTTAAAATTTCTTTCGTATTTCTATTTCTCTTGGATTCATCTCCTGTGTCTCTCTGTGTGTTTCTCTGTCTTTTCCTTTAATTTTCCCTTACCTTCCCTCATCCCCTGAATTTCTTTGTGGAGTACAGCATACCTTTTTTTCTTTTTAGCTCTTTTCTCTCCCATTTGTTCCTTTTCCTTTTTTCTTCCTCCTCCTCCTCCTTTTCTTCCTCTTGCTTTTTCTCCTCCTTCCTCTCTTCTTTCTCGTCCTTTATCTGGAGTCAGGGGATTTAAGTTCACATTCTGGCTGTGTGACCACAGACAAGTGGCTTCATCCTTCTCAACACCTGTTTCCTAACCTGTAAAATGAAGTGAGTTTGGAATAAATGAGCATTAATGTGCTTTCCAGTCCTAGATCCTATGATTCTATGCCCCTTCCAGATAATAGACTATCTTTTAATCAGGGAACTTTGAAAATATCTTTACACATGGAATGTCTTTACACATCGGTCTGATTTGGGACAGGTGAGAATATTAGAGGGTGTAGAAGCCTCCAAATCTTAATAACTAGCATCCATATAGCACTTTACAAATATATCCTTTTATCCTCGCCACAGCTCTGAGAGCTAGGTAATAGTATCCCCATTGTGCGGATGAGGAAACTGAAACAGACAGGAGCAAAGTGACTTGTTCAGCTAGTATCTGAGGATGAACTTGAAATTAGATCTTCTGTATTCCAAGACTAGCACTCCATCTGGTACCTCAGTCATATCGTGTAAGGGACTCCCAAAGGGACTAAGTTCCTGTGTCCTTGACTGGAAAGCACAGATTCTGGGTCCCCCTGAAATACTCTAAGTTTTTCTAATCTGAACTCAGAGACAGCTAAGGCCTTACTTTAATTGGAAAGGATGGTGAGTTGTCTGTTAATCATGAGTAATTAGTGAGGAAAGGATAATTAATAAATAATCGGTAATTAGTACCACTGAAAGAAGAGCTCTGATACGGATGCAATTAATTTAAAACATAAAAAGCTAACTAGCGTTAGTATTTACTGAGGAGACAAAAGACTTAGAAAAATACTATGGTGGGTTTGTGGCTTTCCATTATCTTGATGATATTACGGGTCTGAGATGGGGAACAATACAACCACAGCTTAATAAAGTGAGCCAGTAATGACATATTTTGACTAAGACTCATCCTGCCTGGTCTGTTTGGCAGCTAAAGCCATCCCCTCATCCATTCCTTCTATCCTGGGGTGCCAGAGCAGTAGGACACCATTCTGCCTAGAGGTCCTGTCAGTGGGATTATCCAGAATTCTTACGAGGATCAGAGAATAAGCAGGTGATAGGTAGAACAATAGATAGAGCCCTGAGTCTGGAGTCAGGAAGATCTGAGTTCAAATCTGGGCTCAGACATTTATTAGCTGTGTGACCCTGGGCAAGTCACTTTACCACTTTGTGCCTCAGTTTCCTCATCTGCAAATTGGGGATAACAATAGCACCTACCTCCCAGGATTGTTGTGAGGATCCAATGAGATAATGTTTGTAAAGTGCTTAGCATAGTGCCTAGAACATAGTAAGGGCTATATAAAAGGTAACTATTACTATTTGGGGAAAGAGGACCTGGGTTCAAATCCTGCTTCTGGGTGATCCTGGGCCAGTCATTTAATCTCTCAGACTCCAATCTGCTTTGATCGAGGGATTCTAGCCATTGGGAACTTCCTATATCAATAAAATCACTGAATCAAACCAAAAGTAATGTATTTCAGTGTCTACCATTCTGTTATCTGTATGGCATCTCATATTTTTCTTAATTCAGTAGCCTCTAGGACTCAACCTCCCTTCTGAGTTACCATTGGTCCCTTGAGGCCAAAGGCTGCCATAGGCTGCCTGGCTAAGACAGAGCAGACCTGTCCTCAAGCTGCTTTTCTTTGTAGTTACCATTTCTCAAATCCACTTGTCTCCTCCTCCCTCTCCATTGGCCAGAAATGCAAACAATCACTGTTCGCTAGACTTTGTGGGATCATAGAATCAGTGTTGAAACAGACCTTACAGATAATCTAATTCAGCCCCTCATTTCATTTGTAAAATACGCTCCTAGGTCAGTTACAATGCTACACTTAGAGAGATGTATTACTTAGATACACATGTGCACTCTCCTATAGCTAAAAGAGAAACATGATAGATACTTAATATGAATTTTATGTTTCTGCGTACAAATGGAAATACAAATGCTTTAAAAAAAACCCAACTTATACCTGGGTCCACTCCCACCCACCGTCCCTTGAAGAATGTAAGCCTTTGGAGGACTGGGACATTTTCATCTTTTCATCCCTTGTGCCTAGTGGGGATGTCCAGTACCTTGGACACAGAGTAGGTGTTTAATGAATGCTTGATGAATAGGATGTTTGGATTCTATCTAATTCTTTTAGGAAATAGTTAATTTGAAGGATTGTGTCAACAAAATGCCAGTTGGGTTCATCAAAATTCCATGTATTTCTCCTTTGTCAATACGTCGATTGTAGTTTCTGTATCTGACATCAGTTTTGTTTGAAAATCGTATAAGGTAATTAGGTAGATGAAACACTAGACCATTAAGTCAGGAAGACCTGGGTAAAAATCTTGACTCAAACTCTTAGTTGCTGTGGGAACCAGGGGAGTCACCGAATCTCTCTGGGCTTCAATCGTCTCAACTGGGAAAAGAGAGAATAAAAATTAGCATCTACTTCCCAGGGTTGTTGTGAGAGTGAGATGTGATAATAGAGTGAAAAGCACTTTGCTAGCCTTAAAGTCTTAAATACAAGCCATTACTGTAATATTTTAAATGGAAAAAGTAACAACCTATGCTTTTGTGGTGCTTTCAGATATTACAAAGTGCTTTCTGCAAATCAGCCTTGCAAGCTAGGTCATAAGAGTGTAATTATTCCCTCTTTTAAGCATGAGGAACCAGAGGTGTAGAAAGGTCAAAGCCTTGAGTAAATGGCACTCGAATCCATATCTGGCTCCACATTTTGTGCCCTATCCACCACACTGTAGAAAAGGTATCTCCCACAAAAGATATAAACAAAGCTGCTGTTAGCTGCTCAATATTAGTTCCAAATATTCTTCACTCTCACAGAGAATTCTGAAATATATATGGATATGAATGGATATGAATCATAAAAGTTTGCTAAAGTTTTGGAATGAAAATTCAGAGACTTCATTTGTGATTTTGAAAATTGCTACATTAAAACTTAAAAAAAAAATTACCAAGAAAGAAAAAAATCCGCACAATGATAGAACAGAGATATGTACATCATAGAACCCCAAACCCTCTCCACATTCAGATGGCATACATCAAGTTTATTCTCCCCCTGTCTGCTGGTCTCTAAGGTACTTGGCATTAAGCACCACTGAGCACCAAGACATTGAGGTGGAGAAGCTAGGTCTGGTCATAGCTAGACCACTGGTGGCAAATATCTTTAAGCCTCATGCCACTTGTGGTTCATTTATGCCAAGAGAATTTGGAATGTGCTATAATGATTTCAATCAATCAATCCACATCGATTTGTCACTCCTCTAAACTCCCATAGTACTTTGTCAGTCTCATTTTTTTTGCCATTTATCATAATAATTAACATGTAAATAGGTTGTTACTTCAGTGGAATTCATGATTCCATCACCAGTGCAGATGATGGCCTGTTTGTGCCTTCCCATTCTGTGAAATTTCTGTCTATGTCCTGACTGATCTCCCAAAGAAGACCTACCCAGTCTACATTCTTGAATCCCACCTCTAAAGCTTTTTATATTCCTGGACACCAGAGCGGCATGCAGGTTGCCCAATGGTTACCTGACTCCCCTTACCATATGAGTAGCTCATCTACTTTATCAATCATATGTTTCCTGAAGATATCCCTTCAAGCCACCTTGGCCAGTGAATCATCTTTAGAAATAGCGAACCCATGAAGCTATTGATCACATCCTTTCTGATGTTGTTAGCATCCATGGGCAAGACTTTTCTCTCCTACTCAATTATAAGCTTCTTGAGGGCATCCATCTTTGTGTCTCTTTTAGCACCCAGCGTATGGGAAATACTAAATACAGGTGGTAGAAAATAAGTGAACATCGGTTCTGGTGTGCCCAAATTCAACAGTTAAAGATAGAAAATGAATTTCATTAGGGAAAGGCCAGCTTTACAACCAAAAGGTTACATGCCAAACCTTGAACTTTTGTCTCTGTAGCCTCAGCACTGAGCACAATGCCTGGCACATAGTAGATGCTTAATCAATGCTTGTTTATTGATTGATTTTTGTCCAAAGGAGGCCAATGCTCTTTTTTTCTTATAACCCTCATTTTCCTTTTAGGATTGTATGTCCACAAGCTGATTATGACAGCGGAGTCGCTGGGATCAAATACAAAATATTCTCTTCCATTCTTAAAGCTCTTCATAACTTTATATTCTCCTCTCTCTGTTCATTCTGTGATCCAACAACGACATCCTTGCTTTCCCATCCTCAGAATACTCCATCTCCTGACAGTGTCCTGGGGTTTGAGATCCAGGGACATGGAGCTATTAACCCACAGGGATGGCTACTGCCTTCAAGGGGAGCAAGACTGGGCAAATTATCCAGGAGCTTTCTATCCTAATTAATAATTCATGTAAAACTAGGTGTTTAGAACTCTGATGCATCATGCTACTAAAGGATCACAAAGGCTATTAGCACCCTCTAAATTTGGTGCATAATCTCCATGCTTAGTTTACTGGTCTCAAGGTGTTTGATGCTGGCCAACTATTTCTGAAGCATATCTTTTTTATAAGTATAATTTTTCTTAGTTCTTTTTGCAGTTTCTTCTAGATTGTCTATTATTCCTTATAATAGATATTTAATACATATTTGAATGCATGAATGTTCCTATGTGTATTCTGATTTGATTTGGGGTTATCATTTGATATTTCTGGCATATATGAATTTCCATTTTTGTATGGTCTGCTTTCAAGTTTAATTTCTTAACAGCACCCAAGCAAATGCAGAACACATAACCTGTGCTCAATTAAACACTAATTGATGATGATGAGAGACATTGCTATGTCAAACTGTGTTCTCAGTGTGGGAAACAAGTATATGACCTTTCTAACTGTTTCCTCCACCTGCCTGTGGCCCTTGGGAAGGGCTTGGTGGAAAGAACCCATTGCTTATGAATGAATGGGACAAATTTAAGCTAAACAGAACTCCCCATCAGAGAGCAAGCTCTTGCTGTCTCTACAATGCAGCAATTTTCCAGGCAGAAGAGCTCCATATTCCTGCCTCCCTCCCCATTCTTCTGGAAGCTTCAAGGCTTATTTCTTGGGTGAACAAGATGCCATTTCCAATCAACACCATCACAAATATGACCAGCTAGCTGAGATCTTTATGGTACCTGATACATCCTACATACTTAAGAACAATCCTGAGACAATAATAACAGGTACCTGCTCTGAAACAGTTCCTCATTTCTGCCCCAGAGGACCTTGGGATAGGTGATGTGGCTTCTAGTGGTCAAGGTCTATTATTCAGATGAATTTACAAAGGTCAAGAGTTGGTAATCGAAAAGTCACTTTGTCAAAACGACGGATGGCTTGTGAGCTGCTCCCTGATGCTGTTGCTTTCATTCTGCATTAGCTACATTTACTTGCCAAGATTAAGTGTTTGTTTAAACTCCCATCAATGCAAGGAGAGCAGGGCAGCCTGTGAGAAGTCTATTGTTTCACAGACATTTATCCACCATCATCAGTCAGGGACATTCCTGGAGCCACAAAGAAAGATCGCAGGATCATAGGATCCTTGATCTAGAGGTTAATGGATTCTCAGAGGTCATGTGGTCCATTCCCTTCATTTTACAGGTGAGAAAACTGAGGCCCAGTTGGCTGCAAGTGATGTGTCCAAGATGATACATAGAGGCAGAAGGAGAAGGGACATCAGAGACCATCTAGTCTCCTTCTTTCAGTGGATGAGGAAACTGAGAAAAGGCAAATGCTTTCTTTGTGTGTGGCTAACCCTACAAAGCAGAGAATGTGAAAAACTGTGTTACCTCTCCCCCTCTTCCCACTGCTGGACATTCAGGGAAGAGGAGAATGGTGTTGGGAACCATCACATTTTCCTGATTTGGATTTATCCCTTGTTCTTTCTGTTTTTCAGAGGGCTATTGAATTGTAGGAATAAATGGATCTAGACTGTCCCCCAAAGTTTTTTAGAGCAAAAGGGCCTGCTTTGCATGTGCAGGATGCCCCCCAAACTCTAATAGCTTAAAACTCCATCAAAATATTTAGGACACCTTGTATTATTGAAATTGGGTTTGGGGGAAGGACTGGGGAAAGCAGTCAGAGAGATGCTGTTCACTGACTGTCCAGTGGTAATTTCCCAGTGAAGTTGCTTTAGTTGGGGATGTTAGGGTTAGAAAGAAAACCTTCTTTCCCCCAGCTATCCATTTAATTCAGTTTAATTGAGCAAACATTAATTAAACACTGCAAGTGCTAAGCCCTGAAGATACATAGGAAAAAAAAAAACAAACCAAAGTAGTCTCTGCCTTCAGGGGGCTTGCTTTTTCTTTCTTTTCTTTTTTTTCTTTCTTATTTTTTTTTTTTTGGTTGGTTGGAACTACATGTACATGGATAAATGAGTTGGAAATATATAGAATGTAATCCTAGGCAAAGGGAGTCCTAACGATGGAGGCAGTCAGGCCTCCCTGAGTAAAGTTAGAGGCTCCAGGAGACTGGGGCTCGGAAGCAGAGCATTCCAGGCACTGAGGATGACGGGTACAAAGGTCAAGAAGTAGGAGAGAGGATGTTGTAGATGGGAAACAGCAAGGAGAAGAATTCCACTGGGTGGAGCTCACGAGGGGGAGGAATGTGCAGCCTCAAGCTATATTGTTGAGAGCTCTAAATGTCAAAGAGAGGGGGGTCTGGTTTATTCCAAAGCTACTGGAGTCATAAAAGCTTCTTGAGCTGGGGAGTAATATGTTAAAGTCTGGGCTGCCAATTAGAAAGCTTTTGTAATTGTTACAGTAAGGGAAGATGGCAGCTTGAAACACAGTGGTGGAGGTGTGAGTGGAGAGAAAGTTGGATTGGACAGTTGTTGTGGGCATGGCAGGAACTGGGTGCTGATGTGTTTAGAGTGAATGAGAGTAGAGGAGGATTCTGAGGATTTGAACCTGAATGACTGGAAAGATGGTTGAAGAAAGAGGGAGATTCCGAAAGTTACTGGGGGGTAGCTTGTACCCCTACCACGGATTTGAAAATTAATCTCCATGCTTCTATCTATCTATCTATCTATCTATCTATCTATCTATCTATCTATCTATCTATCTATCTATCTGTCTGTCTGTCTGTCTGTCTGTCTGTCTGTCTGTCTGTCTGTCTGTCTGTCTGTGTGTCTGTGTGTCTGCCTGCCTGTCTGTCTATCTGTCTGTCTGTCTGTCTGTCTGTCTATCTATCTGTCTGTCTGTCTGTCTGTCTGTCTATCTGTCTGTCTGTCTGTCTGTCTATGTATCTATCTATCTATCTATCTGTCTGTCTGTCTGTCTATTTGTCTGTCTGTCTGTCTGTCTGTCTATCTATCTGTCTGTCTGTCTGTCTATCTATCTGTCTGTCTGTCTGTCTGTCTGTCTATCTGTCTGTCTGTCTATCTATCTATCTGTCTGTCTGTCTGTCTGTCTATCTGTCTGTCTGTCTATCTGTCTGTCTGTCTGTCTGTCTATCTATCTGTTTGTCCGTCTGTCTATCTATCTATCTATCTATCTATCTATCTATCTATCTATCTATCTATCTATCTGTCTATCTGTCTGTCTGTCTGTCTATGTACCTATCTGTCTGCCTTTATGTATTCATATATATGTATATGTATAAATCAATTATATGTGTATAGTACATCATATACTATATTAAAATGTGTATAATTTAACAAGGTAGTAACAAAATCAATATGTATCACCTCTAATGGTCAAAATTTGTGCTTCAGAACCTAGGCTTCCTATTTGTTGAGGGGCAGAACAGGGTACAGTTCCCTCCTTTCCCGTTCCCATGTGTTGTAGAAATGTGAAGCCTTTTTTGGTTGGAGAAATGGTCTGATTTATTGTATTGCTAAGTGCTAAGGACACTTAGCAGTGTAAAGCAAGCAGAGGGTCTGGGTGAGACCCAAGGCCATTTTCCTAGGCCACTGCAGGGTGACACTCTCCCTGAACCTTGATTAGCACCTTCCCCCCTACAGATGCATGTGATCCTCTTCAGCCCAACTCAGACCCAGCTGTCATGATCCAGTTGGGAAGAGTCTGGTGCTGGAGAGATGGGAGGGTGGAAGTGGAGGGGATAGGGCAGAAGGAGGCATCGAATGCCAGCCCATCTCGTGTTTCACTTATCTGCTTCCTTTACTGGCTCAGATGGTAATGTGTTCTGCACCCTCCTTCTCTGACCTGCCTCTGGGGCCCATTAGTCCAACGCGGTTGCAATGAACCAGTCTCTCTTCTCGCAACGCTCCATCCATCACAGACAACCTCACTGCTGAAACCTGGAGCTGGGTCAGTATCCAGCCCAGCTCCGGATCCATTAAAGCAAAGAATGCCAGCCACAATCCCCACCCCACCTCACCCCCAGTGCGTTCTTATTTTTATTTTGATTTCTTTGCTTTTTCTGTGTACAGTTTAATGGGAAACAGACAGCTGCTACTTTTCCCGGCTACTATTTTTATTTGGTGGTTATTCCCTTTGTATGTACTCTGCCATCTCAAATGTTTTGGTCCTGTTTCAAGATAGGATTAAACAGAACGAGGAGCTGCCTGTTTTAAATCATAACTTGTATTTTAGCGGCCGGGAAACCCTAAGGATTCTTACTGCTTTGTTCTGAGAGTTCCTTGGGGGGAAAAACAAACTAAAACAAAACCCCACCTATCCCTATCCCCATCCTTTCCAAAGGAGAAAGAAAAGACAAAATGACGTCCCTTAGTCTCCCCTCCAAAGACCCCTTCCCTCCTCTCCCAACTCATTCTTCAAAAGGAGCTCAAACCCTTAAAAAAACGAAAAGAAAAATCCAGGGATCGAAATGTAAAAGCGTCCTCTTCGTGATTCCCTGTTGCTTCTCTTGGCATGTGTCACATTTTCAAGGATACCCTAGCATGAGAGCACCATCACATATTGATGTATTAGGCCAATCTATCATTAGGACATCATTTCTGTCGAGGTTATGGGTAGTAACAGACATGAGCAGGGCCAGACAGAGCAGCAGGGATCCTGCTTGTTTCCCCCCTAACCCCCTGCCTTTTTCTTTAATCTGACTCTGTGTTGTATTGCAGAGAAGTGAATTTCTTCATGGGATATGACTTGTTGCAAAATAATTCGGGGGGCCCAGTGGGCTTTGTAAAGGCTTTTAAAACGGCCTGCCTTCAAGGGTAGCTTTGTTCACTCTCGACTCTGGGCTCAGCCCAAGGAGGCAGTCTCTGCCAGGGTCTGGGTCTCGTGGGTAAAGGTTAGCTGAGCAGAGGCAGGAGGAAGGAAGAAGAAAAAAAATAACACTCAAGATGGAACATAGTGAAACGTACGATGTTCTTAGGAGACTTTTTCCATGTTAATTCTATGAAATTGTGGCTGGACGATGTTGACAGATCTCAAGTTAATTGAATTCGATTCAGTGAGCGTTTCTAAAATGCTTACTATTATGCCAGATATTGGAGATACAAAGACAAAAACAAAACAGTTTCTGCCTTCAGGAAGCTTATACTCTTCTGGGAGAAAGCATGTGCACAAATAAGCCCATGAAATACATAGAGAAAGTAATATTTTTTTTTCTTGGGGAGTTGGAGCAGAGTGGTCACAGTGTGAAGTGCTGTTTTTCCCAAAACCAAATAAGAAATGAGAGGCTGTTTGACAGGAGTGATTCTCCTTGAGTTGAAATTCAGAGATGACTCCTTTTAGCAAAATTTGAGCCTAGAGGTGGTACTTTTTTTTTTTTTTTTGCATTGAAGGAGTTCATTATTGGAAAGGAAATGGATTGTTGTACATCTCTTTCCTCTGCTGAAACATTCAGTCCTTCATTTTCCTCTCTCATCCCATGATTTCATCAGTGTGGGAAATCACAGATGTGAACGCTCCCTCCGCCAATGCAGACTGGCCACTCCTCTGCAGCTTAAGAGTCTCAGAGAACAGAAATGGGAGATTAAGACACTCACCCATGCCATGAAGCTAGTGTGTGTCAAGCAGGACTTGCCCCCAGGTCTATTGTCTCTCAGGGCTGACCTCCTAAACACTACGACACACAGCCTTTCTTAATACAGGAAAACAACCGAAAGTAGGAAAATGTGCCAATCTTCAAAAAAAAGAGAAGAGAATCCATAAACCCTAGAGCTTGGGGCTTTGTTTTAATTCTTGGGAAAATCCTGGACTGAGTTGTTATAGAACTGGGTAGTGAACATCTGGACAGACATCAGAGATCCCAAAGAACCAGCAAAAGCTCATCAAGAAGAGGTCATGCTGGTCTAACCTTGGGCTTTTTTGGGAGAGAATTACTGAACTGGGAAAACAGCTACAAACACAGTTTTCTGAGATTTTAGCAAAACTTCTGATAAAGGATCATGATGGAGACTCCCCTCAAGTTACACAGGTTTTCCCAAGTCCCCTGGCTTCTGGTGCCTTCCCCACTCAGATTTCCTCCCATCTATATGCCTAGTTTTTTGTGGTTCAGTCATTTGTGACCCCATTTGAGATTTTCTTGGTAGATATAGTGGAGTGGTCTGCCATTTCCTTCTCCAACATGCCTACTTCCATGTCATCTCCCTCATTCCAGTGTGAACTCCTTGAAGACAGGAATTGTTTTTGCCTTTCTTGATATCTGTCTACAATGCTGGAGGCATAGAGAGCATTTGACAAATACTTGTTGAGTTACTGACCATCCCTAATGATGTACATGTTGTCTTCCCCTGAAGAGAAGGGCTGTTTTCACTTTCTCTTTGTATCTGTAGCCCTTAGCACAAGCTAGGCACATAGCAAGTGCTTAATACATGCCTGTGGATTGATTGTCAGAAAAAATAGCTGAGGGTTTTGGTGGGCCTCCAGCTCAATGAGTCATTCATGTGAGATGGCAGCCAGAAAGGCTAGTTAATGGGGTATGGGCTGAATTAAGAGGGTCATGACCTCCATGAATATGGGATCAACAGTCCTGTGCTAGTCAGACCTCACCTGGGGTGTTCTGTGCTTTTCTGTGCACCACACCTTGGGAAGGCCCTTGATAAACTGGAGAACATTCACAGGAGGTTAGCCCAAGTGGAAAAGGGCAGTGAGTCTGTGGCCCTTCAGAAAGGGTTGCTTGGAGGACCTGGGAGTTCTTAGTCTGGAGAAGGGAAGACTTAGCTGTCTTCAGGTATTTGGAGAGCCATCACATGGAAGAGGAATCTGGCATGTTCTGTTTGGCCCTAGAGGGCAGAAGTGGGCGCAGTGAGCGGAAGTGGCAGAGAAGCAGATTTAGACTTGTTGTTGGGAGGAACTTCCTCGCAATTAGAGCTGTCTAAAATTGGAATGGGCTGCTGCTGCAGAAGGGAATGGATTCCACTCTCATTGACAGTTTAAAGCAATGGCTGGATGCCTATTTATTCTCTTTCTTGGCAAGGGAATCCATTTGGGAAGGGGGTATGGGTACGACTACATGGCGCTTGAGGCTCCTTCCAACTGCAAAATTCTGTGATTTTATGAAAATCTTACCCAAAATGGAGATCAAAATTCTCTAAATAAAAAAATCTAGTATTTTCCCTCTCTGGGCTTTATTTTTCTCATCTGCAAAATGGAGACAGACCACATGTTAACTAAGTGACCTTCCAGTCCTAAGTCTGTGAAACTATGATCTTTGCTCCCTCCATGTTTCTTTTTCTCTTGTAGCTGTGATAACAAACCATTCCTAAGCTTTAGTGTTAATGGGCTCATTGGCTAGCATTTATAAAGACCTTTAAGGTCTTCAGCGTGCTTTATATCTATTATCTCATTTGATCCCCTGTGCTATTATTATTTCCATTTTATAGATGAAGAAACTGAGGTTCACAGGGGTTTAGTGACTTGCCACAAGGGTCACACAGGCTGTAATTAAGTGGCAATGTTGGGATTCAGAACAAGGGATCAAAATATGCAGTGACAGCCATGATTTTCCCTTTGTCTCTCCTTCCAGGAAGTTTGTTCCAATCTTCTCAGATCCTTGTGAGTCTCCTGTTGGGACCTCTGGGTCCCTCGCCATCTTCCTCAATCCATTCATCACCTGCCTCACAGCTTTCCCTTTCATCCCCCCCGCCGCTGCTGACTTTGGACACCCAAGCTTTCAGTTCATTGACTTTTCTACCTCAGTTTATATGGTATTTCAGCCATGCATAGGAGCAGTGATAGCTTAGACCCAATGTGCTCCCATACACCAAAATTCTGGCACCTGACTTCATTCTCTTCCATTCTTCTGTTTGCCTCAGCAGTGATGGTAGAATCACCACTCATTTCAGAACTTGTGTGTTGTGAGAAAGGCTAGTGGCATAGAAGGAAGTGAAGTGACTGACCTTCAATCCTGAAGAGAGAAGGAAGAGAAAATCGTGTAGGGAGATGCCCCAAATCAAAAGGCATTCAGAGAACCCATTTTCAAGATATTTCAAAGAGAGATAGAGTCCAAGAGAATGAAAAAAATTAAGTATGGCACTGTGATATCAAAAAGGTCATGAAGGAGACATCAATAGCTACCAATGTTCCTGCTTCTTCATCTTTTTGGAATCACTATGAACTGAATGGCCCACACATGGCTCAAGGGTGTGTTTGATAAAAAGCATGAGAATGGAACAGAATGGATGAGCTTTGCCACCGGATCATTCTGTCTCGCAGCAGGCTTCATCTTCAAGTGAAATCACATTTATTGAGTGTTTTCCAAACCTAAGGTGCTATGTGGATCCTAGCTATTAGTGTTATTATTACTTCACAGTCAGATACCTAAAAGCAGTAGCAAACATAAGATTCCCTAATTAAAAAAAAAAAGACTTATTAGAACAAATTGCTGCCTAAAAGACTCTAATCAACCAAAGGGTTTTCCCGCACAGATGTTGAAATCACACAGGATTCTCTGCCAGCTGAAAAAGCTCTGGAGGCCTTCTTTAGTGGACTGCAAACTCAACAAAAAACAATGAAACGAGAATTGGCATCCAAAAAAGATGATGGGATCTTTGGCTACCTTTAGAGAGGTCTAGCCTTCAGGACTGGGGAGATGACAGCTCCCACAGGCCTTAATGGAAGGGTTGTGATGACACATTTTAGAAAGGGCATTGAAAATCCAGATAGAGCCCGGTAGAGGTCAACCATCATGGTGAAAGGGCTGGAGTCCAGGTCATATAGTTGAAGGAACCAGGGCTGTTTGACCTGGAGAAGGTTTAGGAAGGGCATGAGAACTGTTTTTAAGTAATAGAAGGGCCGTCACCAGGAAGATGGGGAGACTTGTTCTGTTTGTCCCCAGAGGGCATAACCAAGAACAATGAATGGAAGTTAGAGAGAGGTAAATTTAGTCTTGATTTAGGGGAAGACTTCTGAACAATAGCAGCTATTCCAAAATGGTATGGGCTGCTTCAGGCACTAGTGGGTTCCCCTTCTCTCAAGCTTTCCAAGCAAAGGGCAGATGGCTACTTGTCTTGGATGTTGTAGAGAGGATTCTTGTTTAGGGACAAGTTGGACTGGAGGTACCCTGAAGGCCCTTCCAACTTGAACATCCTGGGATATGACGATGTAAACAAAGGAGATCCAGTTCAGGTCAGTGGACAACAAACAACGCTGGTTCTAGATTACAGTAAGAGCATATATTCCTTCCTTCTTCTGAATAACCAGTAAATGAGAGAATCCAAAGTCATGTACTACCTATTGTGGTCATCTTAGATAGATTTATAGCTTTAGAGGCAGAAGGGACTTTAGGGCTTCATTTTATAAATGAAGAAAACTGAGGCTGAGGGAAGTTAAGTGATTTGCCCCCAAGGTCAGACAAGTAGCAGGGGTCACAGGTGGGATTTGAGCTCAGGTCCTAGGACTTAGTAAGTACTCTTTGCACTGGAACACTCTGCACCCTTTTCTTGGATAAGTTTGGATAATGAGGATTTTTCTTTTTTGCATGGGAAAATATTTTGAGTGGAAGGGGGGGAAACTGAAATATTAAGGAAAAATGTATCAGTAATTAAAAAAAAAAAACTGTGAATAAAAGAAGAGTCCCAGCATCTGCTAATTGTAGAGACGTTGGTAATGCATTACCCTTGGAGGAAGCATGAATGGAGGCATTCACAGGCAGAGGAGTTGGTTTTTGTCAATATTTCAGGCTGTGATGGTGGTGCCTTATGGACAACCACCCATTC